>NC_071657.1:35574534-35883909 GCF_014839835.1 Dryobates pubescens | reverse complement strand
TGCTAAATTCCACTCTGAGTCTTTTTTTTTTCTTTTTAGGCTTTATGCAAGGATAATATATATCCAGGCTTTCAGATGTTTGCCAAAGGTTATGGGAAGAACAACGAGCCACTGAGAGGATACCTGCTAACATTTTTAATTGCTCTTGGATTCATACTGATTGGTTAGTTTGAGATTATAATATGTTTCAAAATCCTGTTGTCTTTTACCAAAGCATTCTAGTCCATAACATGACTTGCTGACAGTGTCCTAGAGATCTAATGCACAGCTTAATTCAAAATCACTCTTCTGAATCTGAGGATTACTTTCTCTTGTCTTCTCTGTAGAACTCTGCATAGGACTGCAATAATTTTGAATTGAACTTTACCAGTACTGTATTTTTCTTAATAACCTCAGGTATCTGTCCCTAGTTCCTATCAAGGTGTAAAATGTATGTAAAAGATGTAAAATTACATCTTTTGTTTCAGGTAGAGAAATGTTATATCATGTAAATAAAACTTTTTCAGACTTCTAATAATTATAAAAAGCTTCAATAAATGCAAGCTTCCCGAAACAACCCTTTTAAAAGAACTTTTCTACAAAGTTACAAACAGTAGAGATGAGCTCTGCTCCTAAAGGTAAAGATAGACTGAGTAGAATTATTTGTGTTCTATTTAGATGCAAACTAAATGTGCAGTACCTGTACTGGTGCTATTAAACTTCTTTCCAAAGTTTGCTCTTTCATACCTCCCCCAAGTCTACTTACGGCCCAGGTATACTCACAATATCCCTACTGCAGCATGCTGACTGTAGCTTGATTATAAGTATTGCAGACTAACGTGGTACATTCTGCATTTTGGGCCACATTTATTGTTTTGATGGTGAAAGTACACAGGTTTTGTACAATGCTGTCTCACAGAAAGGAGTGCAGCAGGTTTTCCATCTCTTGCATTAAAAAGCACGCTTATTGTTGTGATGCTTAATAGTGCACTATTCTAGTACCTAACTTTGTCTGCTGTTGCCGTTCACCATAGTTGATTGTCTCTTCAGCTTATTAATGTCTTGTTCTTTGATGTTTGAAGATTGAAGTAAAGAGATGTAGAGGTCTACTAATGCTTTCATTCTTCAGAACCAATTATATGGTGCACTGTTTCATCAAGCCATGGTGTGAAAGAAATAAATCTTAATTAATTGCTTTGAGGAAGTACATAGTGCTTCCTAACCATCAATCCTGGAGGACATGATAACATGGAAAAATGTTTTATAGAAACCTGAAAGCTACACTTCCTGACTATCGGAAGATAACCCAGTAAATGGGTGACCATTAACAAAATAGCTCTATCTGAACAGAACAAACTGCTTCTTTGTGGAATACATTAGAAAATAAAAGTGTTTTTTAGCAGTTTTTTTCCTTTGTAGTCTGCAAAGCCATTGGGTAATGTCTGTCATAACAGTCTGCTTTTTTTTGGTTTTACAGCTGAACTGAACGTCATTGCTCCAATTATTTCTAACTTCTTCTTGGCCTCCTATGCCTTGATTAATTTCTCTGTATTCCATGCTTCTCTTGCAAAGTCTCCAGGTAGGAATTGTGTTTTGAGGATGAGAGTTTAGCTTGCAATTTCTCTGTGTATAAATAAATAGAATTTTAAAGGTATTCCTACAAATATACTTGGGTCTTCTGAAATTTTGAGGACTGAATGATCCAGTAGAGCTGGGGAGCTAGTAATTTTGTCATCTTTGAGTTAAATCAGTGTTTTTTCAGAAACTCATGAAGAAAGGTTTTTTGCTGATTCAGTATCTGGTGTTTAAGAACCACTGCTTGAATTGCAGGTGGCATTGCCACATTTTTATAGCCTTTTATGCAGAAGCCTATTCATCTAACTATTACTGGAATAAGTTAAAACCCAGTGCTTGCATAACAGATGTATATCATACAGTCCACTATGTATTTGTACTGAAATGATACCCTTAAAAGCTTCTCAAGCTGCTGAAATGGTGGATGTCCTTTTACCAGAGCATGTGCATAACTCATTTACGCAACCATTTTATGTCCAATACGCTTGTTAATCTTGGGTGTGTTTGTGGATGTCTGTATGTACGTTTACCTGATCTTGGATAAGCATCAGAAATTAAGGACACAAAATAGTGACAGTGCAGTAGCTTGACACAGTTGAGTTCTACTAGATTATATCTGTGCTTTTCCTTTTCACATGCTGAAAATTTCTGACCATGTGAGAACATTACAAATACACCACTAGGATGGTACGTGAGACAGTGAGCCACCTTTTGAAAGCAAAAAGTCAATTGTCAGTGAACTTGCCAAAGGTTTCTGTAGCCTGGTTAAATAGAGATACAGACATAGCCATCTGCAAACTTCCCTTTTGAGATACTCTTTCAGAGGACAAGACAAACACATGTTCATTTGAAAGGTGCTCACAAATTGGGAGCATAAACGTGCCAGTGTCTTTATTTTACACATTTTACTGAAACTAACATGAAGTGTGATGCAGAACACTACTAGGGAAGGAAAAGAAGAATTGTACCTTTGCTCTCTTAGAGCAGTGATTAAATTTCTCCCCTCTTATCTCTTCTGTCCTCCAAATTACGTTTTTGGCTAGGTTGGCGTCCTGCTTTCAAATACTACAATATGTGGATTTCTCTTGTTGGAGCTATTCTCTGCTGCATTGTAATGTTTGTTATTAATTGGTGGGCAGCACTTCTAACGTATGTCATAGTTCTTGGACTCTACATTTATGTCACTTACAAGAAACCAGGTATGTACAGAGGCTTCTTTTGGTTGTGGAAGTGGGGAAAGAGGGACACATAAGAAGGGAAGAAGTGATGGTTTTTAAGAAAAAAATCAACTACTTATTTCTGTTTGGCTAGTTCAAACATCTGTTTCAGGCCTTTTAGTGGTAATGGAGTATAATTATGTTGTATAGTCATTGCTGTTACCCCTCCCAAATAATGAAGATGCATGCCTTGAAGTTAGGTGTAAAAAATTGAATGAAAACTTGTGGCAAAGGCAATGAAAAGAGCTTGCATTGCAGTATCAAATGCACTTGGAAAACACACTGTGTTTTGATAGGAGGTAAAAGAGGACCCTCCCTTTTCTGAATGGGAAAGATTTAAGTGGTCATTGTTTTTTCAGTAAGCCATTCCTGCGGATATGAGTAACAACTTTGATAATTTTTTTCCCTCCTTCTGAGAGTGCTCTATGTTCACATGCAAAATGAAGCGGAAATGGTCTGAAAGGTGTTCCTGAAGTTGAAGATAAGGAACACCCTGTGTTCTGCATTCTGAAGGTTATGAAGTCCTTGGATGATAAATCTATTGTAACAATTGAAAGATGTATGTAGAAACAAGTAAAGAGGACATTGGGATCTTTTTATTTCCTTACAAAAATAACCATCTAAAAAGGATCCACTTAATCTATCAGTTCTTCATTGAAATTAGTTGAGTTTGTTTAGGCACTGTTTTGAGATTTTTTTCCTTTGTGATATAAAGTACAGAATTTTTTTCTTGAAGCATTTTTTTTTTTTTTAAAGTTAGAAGTTGCCACAATCCTTGGCCTTTTGGGTAAAACACCTCAGGTTTTTCTTCTTGTAATTGTGAAATAGTGAACTGGTGCCATAAAACTTCTGCAGGAATGCTATCTTTAGAATTGCCTATTTAGCAATCAACTGGTATTGTGTAGAATGGACCAGGAGGTAGCTCAAATCTTACATGTTTTCAGTTGTCATTCAACGTTGATTTTGTGATAGTGTAGCTTTACAATGAACAGCTTTAGCTCAAATGCTGGAACTTTTTTATTCTTCAAACAGATGTGAACTGGGGATCCTCAACGCAAGCTTTGACTTATTTGAATGCACTGCAGCATTCTATTCGTCTCTCAGGAGTGGAAGATCATGTGAAAAACTTCAGGTAACATAAGGCATAAGAAATTACCCCAATGTATTCAGTAGGGTGTAGTCACAATGCTTGCTGCCATCATTTCCATTAAAGGCCTGTTTCATCTCCTGGGGCCATAAAAACTTGGGCTTTCACCACTATGGATGTCCTCTGGACATACTTACATTAGCATCTTATTTCTGATTAAGAATTCACTTTAGAAGCAAGTGTATGGATGTTTCCTGCTTATTGTTAGATGGTTTGCATCATGAACTGTGAATTGCATTCCTCTTGGAAGATGAATTGGAGGATATGCCTCAAACTGCTAGTGAGTATCCATGTGCTTGGGATAGAACTGATATAACCTAAAATCCCTGAGATATGTGTGCTGTGGATGTTGTCCTCAACACCAGGTATTTCACATTACTGAAGTGCAGTGACAGAGTATGTCTAATGGCAAACAGGCTATGCAAGTGTTTTTCATACAACTGAAGAGGAGAACTGATTGTTGTCTGCTAGCATGACTGCTTAGGAAGGTCCTACTCAAGGAGGTTTTCTGTTCTATATTAGTGGCCCTTTTCTGGACAAAGCTAGTGTAGGGGAAAAAAAAAGCTTATAAAAATTAACAGAAAGTGTTGACTTAAACTAAAGCCTCCGAAAATTAGAATCGGAGATTAGAATCATGACTTTATCATGTGGTTTTGTCCAGTCCCAGACTGAACTGACTCACCACAGAAGCAGCTGCAGAGCTGGATCCAACATCAGACTTCTTGGGGACATATCCAGTCAAGTTTTGAGTATTTTTCATGAAGGGCAGTTTTGTTGACCTGCATTTTAAAATAGACCAGTCATTTCCTACATGCTGCCTGTGTTCGGTGCAGGATTTATAGTGCTGACACTTAGTCTAGCACATCTCTTATCCTTTGCAGCTAAAACTGTAACAAGTGTATTATTCTGTTATGCTCGGTGCATTAAAAAGAGAACCTAGCTACTAAAATTTTGGTGTATACAGAGGGAGATTTTGCATACTTTGAGCAGAATTTAATAAGGATCCAGTTCAGGGAGAGATTCTTGACAGAGGTGCCATTTGTGGGGTTTGAGTCCAGAATGTGGAACCTGGCAACAACGCAGTTTTTCAAAGATGAGATCTATGGTATTTCCTATCAGTTGGGAAAATACTCTAAACCTCTCTTGAAAGCAACTAAATTTTATTGAAGTATGGGATAGGTACTTGAAATACCTGTGATGCCTACATACAGCTGGTTGAAGGTAGATATGTGTCATGGTAGGTACCAGCACAACCTCAAAAGATAAACTAAATTGCAAATATATTGATACAAGTATTAATGGGCTTTCCACTTCTAAACTTTGAGTTGGCTGTTACAGGTAGATCACAAAATCTGAGGTTCAGTTATGAAATAGCTTTTCCATCTGAATGTGACATTAAAATCCCTCATTTATGTACAAATGTTGTATTACCTATTGCATCAAACTGCACTGTTCACAGGAAAAAAGTCTACATTCAGAAGCTTGTTTGTTGCTTACATTTCAAGGGCAGCAATTTTCAGACTTTTCCTAATGCAAGACCAAAGTCTGTCATAATATAATTTGGAATGTCTAACTGTGATGAGCGTTGCAGCCTCACTTCTGCTGTGAGTCCATTTTGAGTTGCAAGCTTCAAGGTAGAGAGAAGCTTTATGGGGAAATTCTTACCAAGTGTAGCTCTCTATGTATGCTGGTACAGGAGACGAAGGCTGTGCTGATAAATGTGTACGCAGCTGAAGTACTTCCAGTACAATCTTATTTAGTTGGGGAAGCTAGTGTAGTAGCTTTCTGAGCTTTAATCTTCTTTAATTGTTATCCTAAGCAGACAAAAACCTTGATGTAAGTCAGTTTTAAGCACAGTGGCTTTGAGAGAGTTATTTTTCAGACAGTTACTGGTTCCTAACCTGTGCAAAAAAAAAAAAAATGCTTTGAGTTCTATAGATAGATTCTAAATGAGAGCAGTTCAGTAGTTATTTAATAATATAGGTTTATAGATAACTGAGCTGGGCAGAAATGTTGATCTGCTTGAGGTTATGAAGGACCTACAGAGCGATATGGACAGGCTGGGTCAATGGTCCAAGGAAAATTGTAGGTAGTTAAACAACACCAAGTGCTGGGTCCTGCACTTGGGTCACAACAACCCTGTGCAACACTACAGGCTTGGGTCAGAGAGGCTGGAAACTTCCTGGCAGAAAACGTAGGAGGGCTAGTTAGCAGTCAGCTGAACATGAGACACCAGTGTGCTCAGGTGGCCAAAAAGGTCAACAGCATCCTAGCCTGTATCAGGATTAGGGTGGCCAGCAGGACTAGGATGGTAGTTGTCTGCCTGTACTCAGCACTGATGAGGTTGTATTTTGGGCCCCTCACTACATGAAAAACATTGAGATCTTGAAGTGCATCCAGAGAAGGGCAGCAAAGCCGGTGAAGTGTCTGGAGAACAGGTCTTAAGAGGAGCAGCTGAGAGAACTGGGGCTGTTTGTTCTGGAGAAAAGGAAGCTGAGGGGTGACCTGACTGCTCTCTACAGTTGTCTGAAAAGAAGTTGTAGCAGGGCAAGCATCAGGCTCTCTTCCCAGGTTAAAAAGTGATAGAACAAAAGGAAATAGCCTACAGTTGTGACAGTAGAGGTTTAAATTAGATATTAGGAGCATTTTCTTCACCAAAAGGGTGGTCTGGAATAGGCTCCTCTGGGAGGTGGTTGAATCATCTTCCCTGAAAGTAATTAAAGATGTGTAGCTGTGGCACTGAGGGACATGATTTAGTGATGGACTTGACAGTGCTAGGTTAACAGTTGGACTCAATTATCTGAAAAGTCATTTTTAACCTAAATGATTCTGTGATTCTGTTTATATGATTCTATTATGGAAAATTAACTGAAGCTGCTATAAAGATTGAAACAGATGACCTTAGGTGATTCTTTGATAGTGAAAATTATCTCTTGGAATGAATTCTGAAGTCTAGACACTTAGTCTTAAAACTGAGTGGAAAGTTGTCTAGCATAACTTGCTTGCAGTTGTTTGGTTTCATCTTCTGAATGATAGTAATATTTTAAAAAATAAATCTATGGCAGAAAATGCAAAGGGAAAATCTCGCTTACAAATGGGGGAAAGGTCATCCCTCTGACCTCAGATTTCTAAAAATCCAGAAACAGATTTTTAGGCAATGTCTGCATTTTCAGATTTGGGGGAATTACTGAGCTTGGAATCAATCACATGTCTTGTCTTTAGTGGAAAAAAAAAAGTGCTTTATTTATTTAATGTAGTCTCGTAAAAGTAGATGAGCTTATTATTTTACCAGTGGCAATTATGTTCTTAGCACACATATTTCAAAGAAACATGCTTCTGTTAATTGAAAACTCCAGAACTCCTGATCAAGCAAGTTCAACCCTTTTTTCTCTCCTCATCTATCCACAATTCTAGACCGCAGTGCTTAATTATGACAGGCCCTCCAAATGCACGTCCTGCTTTACTTCACCTTGTCCACGCTTTCACCAAGAATGTGGGCTTGATGATCTGTGGCCATGTACATATGGTAAGTGTGTTCTAGTCTTACTTGAAAGCAAAACCTAAAACCCATGGTAACTTTATTTTAGCCTATTTGTTTTTTATTTCTGGTTCTTATTTGTGTGGTTTGTTTTTTTTCAGTTGGTTATGTTGTGTTTTTTTAAGTGAAAGCATCATTAGGCATTGGAAAGTGCAAAAAGTCTTACAGGTTATAGTCATCACTGTTCTGGTTAGGCATACTACAGAGGAAATGGCAAACTTCACATATTTAGTGTTTGAGGAAGGTTTGCAGGAGTAAAATGAACACTGAATTACAGCCTGGATCTCTTTCTTTCCTTGTATCTTGCACACTCTTTCATTTGTACTCTTCTGTGGTTTGGGCACAGCAGTTGAAGTGATGTAGAGTGCATATCCAGATCTCCTTTTAGTTTTGCTGTTTCAGGGAGATTGATTCCTGTGCAGTTTTCTTCCAAAGCCTGGGCTAAAATCTGCTTGAGTTGTAAATTCAGTATCAGTTTAGCCAATAATTAAAAATTGCTCTTAACCTTTCAAGTAGTTTTTTGTTTCTTCAGTTACTAGATGCATTTCATGGACAGGTAAAACAGTAGTGTGAAGAGGTATTTCTGTTCCTTTTCTGCTGAGCCCCTAGTAGGTCACTAATTTTGTCTTTTGTCAGGATACAAAGAGTGGGGGGATTTCTGGGTGTGTGAGGACTGTTTTGTAAGGATGCAATTTCAGTTCCTGGAAGGAACAGAGGGCCCAATATGGAGGGTTGACCCTCACCACAGGGAAGTCTTTAGTCTTCCTGGAGCCTGAATCAGGGATGTCACCAGAGAACTCACCAACATTGTGCAGTCATCAGACTATTACCCATTACTGAACGTCCAGACAGGTGGGGAGGAAGCTGCATCCCGTAGTCTGATTGGGGAGTGAGGAGGATTGTGAACTGGTTGCAGGAAAGAAGTCAAGCCAGTTGTGGTCAGTGGAACAGAGTCTAGGTGGAGGCTTGTACCTTCTAGAGTCTTCTGGGGTCAGTACTAGGACCAGTGTTATTCAATATATTCATCAATGACCTGGTTGAGAGCACAGAGTGCACTGTCAGCAAGTTTGCTGATGACACAAAACTGGGTGGAGTAGCTGAAACACCTGAGGGTTTGCTCCCTTTCTGGGAGGTTTGGACAGGGAGAAATTTAATGAAGTTCAACAAGGGCAAGGGTAGAATCTTGCACCTGGGAAAGAACAACCCCATGTACCAGTATAGGCTGGGGACTGACCTGCTGGAGAGCAGTGAAGTGGCAAAGGACCTGGGGGTCCTGGTGGGTGGGAGGTTGACCATGAGCCAGCTATGTGCTCTTGTGGCCAAGAAGGCCAATGCTGTTCTGGAGTGTATTAGCAGGGGTGTGGTCAGTAGGTGGAGAGTTCTCCTCCCCCTTCACTCTGTCCTGGTAGGGCTGCATCTAGAATATTGTGTCCAGTTCCTGACCCCTCAGTTTGAGAAGGATGGGGAACTGCTTGAAAGAGTCCAGCACAGAGCCACAAAAATGGGGGAGTGGAACGTCTCCCTTGTGAGGAGCAACTTGAGGGAGCTGGGTCTCTTTGGCTTGGAGAACAGGAGACCAAGGGGTGACCTCAGTCATGTTTGTAAAGATGTCAAGGGTGAGTGCCAAGGGGATGGAGCCAGGCTCTTCCTGGTGATGCCCAATGACAGGACAAGGGGCAATGGGTGGAAGTTGAGGTATAGGAAGTTCCGTGGAAACATGAGGAAGAATTTTTTCACAGTGAGGGTGATGGAACTCTGGAACAGGCTGCCCAGGGCAGGTTGTGGAGTCTCTCTCTCTGGAGATACTCAAGACCTGCCTGGATGCATTCCTGTGTGAAGTACTTTGTTAAAGCAGAAAAACAGACCTGTAGAAGCTTTTGGTCAGGTAGGGGTGTGAGGCGTTTGTGGTGAAAGGAATCAAATTGCAAGTAACTGTTCTTCAAAATCATTCTTCTTGTGAGTAAATTAACTGTGATAGAAGCTGGCTGTCATACTATGATACGTACCAAAACTTCACTTCGCTATAGAGGGACTGTTGCATCTGCAGAACATTGATAAATACATTTTGGCATATTGTGATTGTGTGGTTCAGCTTCTTGTTTTTCTGTCACATCTCTGAGAATGCTTGAATGCTTGTAACTTCAAATATTGATTGCTCTTAATTCTGTTCAAATTTACCACTGATTCAGTATGACTTGCTTAGATGATGAGTTGGACCTGATGATCTCGAAGGTCTTTTCCAACCTGGTTAATTCTGTTCTATTCTAATGAATGCATAAGAAAAATCAATTTAATGCAATCCACAGAACATACATTTTTGTAACCAAATATTGACTGGTTTTGTCTTCAGAAATTTGAACTTTAATTCCTCTCTATGTGCAAACTTAAAATTTCAGTTGAGTGCAAAGGACATAAACTGAGTAATGCAAGAGAGGTAAGATATCACAGAGGGAATTACAATCTTTCAAAGGTAGGGCTGTACTGAGTAGTAGGGCAGCGTCACCCTTTCTGTCGGGAAGCAGTTCTCATGAGAAGTATTCTGGGAGCTTGTCCTATCTCTACAAGAGGATGACACTGCCTTATTACTTAACTAACTCTGATCATTTGATCAGAATATGTATTCTTTTGAAAACTGTAGCCTTTTCAAAACCAGGCAGTTGAGGTTTTTTGATTATACTTTGTCCTGTACTGCATTTTGAGGTCTAGGATGAACAGGGTTTCATCCTAATGGAAGTAACTGAAAGTATTTCTGGAGATGGCTTTGCAACATAGAACTGCAGTAGTGATGGTATTGTGACAAAGGCTGGTTAGGATTAAATACACACAGAGAGGCAAGCTTGTACAGCTTGAAACAAATACTCCAATGATGCCATATGTTAAATTATCCTATACCCTGTACATTTTATTACACAAACCCACAGTATGCTTTGGAGGACATGATTGTGCCACCTGCTGGGGAAATGGGTTTTGCTCTGGGGGAACAACATTGCAAAGGCTTGAGCAGCCTATTCCAGAAAATGAGAATCTGTTCTACTCTGCAACTGCTGCCTGATACTTTGATGTTTTGGTGTTGGTTTGTTGGGTTTTTGTTTGTTTTTTTTTTTATATAGTGTGGAAGCATGGTTTGAGGTTCTTCACGTTTTAGTTGAATTCTAGCAGTGAAATTTTAAAAAAAGAAACAAAACAAAACCTTGTGGCAGCGGGAGGGGGAGGGGGCAGGAATACCAGACGAGGAGCTGCTTTATTCTTGTACTCTCTTCACTTTTTATTTCTGTACTTTGAAAGGGTCCTCGGAGGCAAGCTATGAAGGAGCTGTCAACCGATTTAGCTAAATACCAGCGATGGCTAATTAAAAACAAGATGAAGGCTTTTTATGCACCAGTGCATGCAGAGGACTTGAGGGATGGGGGACAATACTTAATGCAGGTACACCCACCTCTCTCAGCTTTGCTTTTTTTAAAGGAAAGTGGCGAAGATGAACATCAAAATTGGAAGCGATTTTATGCATTGAAGTATTTTCATTTTGCAAAGTTACCTTAAAACTGATGTAAAATACTTTGTTTTCTGCTTAAGTAATATAACCTTCAGTTGTTTCAGTAACAACTTCTTTAAAAGCAATTTTTGTTCTTCTTAGGCTGCTGGTCTGGGTAGAATGAGACCTAACACCCTTGTTGTTGGATTTAAAAAAAATTGGAGACAAACTGAAA
Organism: Dryobates pubescens; assembly: GCF_014839835.1. Classification (NCBI taxonomy): domain Eukaryota; kingdom Metazoa; phylum Chordata; class Aves; order Piciformes; family Picidae; genus Dryobates; species Dryobates pubescens. The sequence continues at coordinate 35,872,746 of NC_071657.1, read as the reverse complement.
TGAGAGATGTTGAAACTTATATCAATTTATTCCAGTAAGTAGAAAATGCAGAGGTGGAGCTATTATGCTCCATTTCAGTATGTTTGCTAGTAAGTGAAGATTTTAGCTACATGAAATCTCTTTCGGGTAGACTTAGCTTTTCCATATTGCTGATTCAGCAGTCTTCAAATTCCTTTTAGTCCCCTTGTGATGTGGAAATTAATAAGCAACTTTTAATAGTTGAAATAGATCTCCCCAGAATACCTTTGTCCCTAGAAAGATGTGTGGCAGTATATCTGAGGTTTAAAAGTTACTGTCTTTAGAGATGGAACTAGTGTCTAGTGTGCTAGTCTGCAAAATTCTTTAAAGCATAGTTTCTAGTGAAAGCAGGGGGGGTTTGCACCCTTCTGTGGTAAAGATTTACTAGAAAATTTATCAACTCTTATGCTGAAGTTCTGTCTTCATTGAATCTTGCTCTCATATACGAGAAACAGTTTACTTAGAAGATAAACAGCACTGGCACTTAATTTGTGCTCTAATATTCTAGTTTGCTGTACATTTAAAAAAAAAAGAGAATGGGGAGATTATAGGCAGAGATTTGAAAAGAGAAGAAATCCTACTTGACAGCTCATTAAGACAAAAGCAGGAGTACTGAATGCAGTGAGAAATAAGGAAACGTTGGTTAGATCTTGTTTTTTCTCTTTTGTCCGTTTTGGAATGGCTTATGCTGGAAGATCTGTCAAGGACAGCAAGTCATATGGTTCCCCACATCCCCCCCCCCCAAAAAGTGTCAGGAGGTAATAACTAGGTCAAGCACATTTTCAGTTTCCCAGAAAGTTTCTGAAGCACATTAGAGAAATACATCAAATCTGTACAGATTTAACAAATGAAAGAATGAATTTTAAATGTTCACTAATGGGCAAAATATCTCCTTAAATCAGCCTCATGTTTTCTCAGATTTATCATAGAATATGTTGATACTTTTAGTATATAATCAATCCTTACTACTTCTAAAGGGAAGTGTTTAGTGAGTGAAATAATTGATAACTTCCTCCCATGTAATTCCCACAGGCAGAAATTTACCTGATTAGTGATTGTAGTGCAGTATTTATGTTTAAAGGTCTGATCATTATCAGCTAATGCAAACTGTATGATATGAGTAAGTCTGGGGGGTTTCAGAGCAGTTTTCATCTGTTACTGTACTTTTCCCCAGACATGCATTTAGGCTTTTTTGCTTGATTCTACAATGAAGAAAATTTCCCTCTTTATTTTTCAAAGGAGCAAGTTTCCTTCCTAACTTACAGCTAATTTGATTCAAAACTACAACTTCATAGGTGTTCTTAAAACACAAATTTTATGGAAAAAAGTCAGAGATACGTAGTTCTCAGATCAAGGAGACCTACTCAAAAGTAATCCCTTTATTGGTGGGGCTAGATAAAAATTTAGATTTCTCAGTGTATTTTACAATGTGTGCAGAACCTGAATGACCTGTTCATTTTGCTTTTATTTAATCACTGTTTACACAGGGGAGGGATGAAAGAGGGGGAAGCAATTCTATGTGTTGCTTTTCAGGATATGATGTTCAGTTCACTGATGCAGTTGTTAGGTAGGAATTGAAACTACAATTGTAACTCAGATTTAGGATTTGGGAGTTTAAATAGCAATCTTGAATCGTGGGGATTTGTTGAAAGAGGGTGGTTAAAGTAGGTCTGTTTGGAAAGAAAGTTGTACGAGACTACTTTTTCCTTTTTGCTTAGTGATGCCTTTGATGTTCAGTATGGTGTAGTTGTCATCCGCCTAAAGGAGGGCCTGGATATTTCTCACCTTCAGGGTCAAGGTAAGATTTTTGTTTCAGCTGTTGGAATAGTTTTTCTTATACCCTTTTAATACTGCTTTTTTGAAAATAGTAAAATCAACACATTTAAACACCACCTTCTTACAGAGTAAAACCACCAAATAGGAGTAATAGGCATTCAGCAATAGAACTTGGTTTTCTGCATTTCAAATTTTTGTATTTGTAAATCATATATAGTTGCTTCCCAAGGAATTACTATTTAAATGAAACAAATTTAAAGAGGCTGCCAGGCTGGTATCAAGTGTGTGGGATCCAGGCCTAGAAATCATGAAAATCACAACAAATATTGCACAATTGCTGTGAGTCTTGTGTGGATTGCCAACCCTTACACATGTTAGAGACCTCAACAGTCGCCTGTCTCAAGTTTGGAAAGGTTTTCTATTTTGAGTGTAGGACTTGGTTATGGTAGGAAGTGGTGTTAAGCCAAATGATATAATTTTAATTAAATTTCAAGCAGAATAATGAAGTCAGCCTGTGAGCTTTGGCAGCAACTATTTATTGAATTCATAATGTCTAATATGTTTGTAGCTTGCCCCATGTAACGTTGGTACAATGAGGAAGGAAGCTTTTGACACAGTGTGTGTTAGGGGGGCATCTCCTGGAACAAGGGAGGATTGTTTCTTCACTGTAAACTTATGAATATCTTAGGATTTGGAGAGATTTGTCAGTGTGTGCATGAGGGCAGAGGAGTGTGAGATACAGCAAGGAGTGAACGAACCTGCAGGGTGAAAACAACACTGCTAAGAAGACTGGGAAATACAGCACCAAAGTGTCAGAGGAGTTTTAGTATCGACTGGGAACTGTGAGCTTCCTTTAACTCTGACAGCTGCCAAGCAACTCCACTGATGCCAAACCTAAAATACACTTGGCTGTGAGATATACTTGGTCTGGGCCTTATCTAAGGCTCATCTCCTCTTGAGGTTATTGTGGAAATGGAAAATAATTCATCCAAGTAATTTTTTTCCCTTCTTGTTTTTCCTCAAGTATTAGCTAACTCTGTTTCTTGTTTAGCCTGTGGTAATGCAATGAACTCCAAAATCTGGGAAGGAAGTAGCAGGAACCTATAGCTCTGCTTAGAGGAGGAGCTTCTTTGAAGCACTTTGTATAAGATTTTGTTGTTGTTTTCTGCTTGCCTTTTTTTTTTTTAATTCCCTCTCCTTGTCCATAGCGTAACAGTTACAGTGCCCAACTGTGAACCATGTCAGTATAATCATGTCCCTCTGGTTATACAGTTTGGATCAATTAATGGTTCACAATCTTCTTTTCTTTGCTTTCTCAAAGAAGAGTTACTGTCATCCCAAGAAAAATCTCCATGTACCAAGGATGTCATAGTAAAAGTGGATTATAGCAAGAAGTCTGAGACAGACACTTCTATAGCTTTTGCTCCAGCATCTAGTGAAAAAACTCAGGCTCTACGTAAAGGTAACTTGCCTAGTTCACAAAATGAAATTTGAGTTCTCCTGCTCTTTCTCATTCCCTCTTCAATTTCTTTGTCCTCTTAGAAAGGAAACACCAAAGGGGTTTTTGTCTGTGGAGCAGAAGTGTCATGCTTTTCTAGCCATTGATGTCTTAGTACTTAGTACTTTTGCATAGAGCTTACCAGTAGATAAAATAAGTCTTTTGTGTTTAATCTCCTAACTAAAACAGGTGCTAGACAGTGACCTGCAATGAATTTGCTTTGTTAATGACTTATACAGGCATTAAAAATTGCTTGAGAATTGTGCCACACATGATTGGGATTTGGAGGCTGCTGAAATTGTGAAGTTGTTTTCAACTCTGACTAGTATATTATATGCGTGTTGACAGACACACTTTGACATGACTGTAACAAACCTTCCTTTTCTTCTGAAAGTAGAAGCTTGGAGTGACTTAAGTGAGCAATATGATTTTTTAAATTGTTTTTTCCTAAAATACAAGTAAATCTCAGGATCTGGTAGACTGCATTTGTGTGCTGTTCTTTTGTATGAAAACCCATTTCATTCTACACTTTTTTTTATATACGCTAGTAGTGTTTTCATTAAGATCACAAAGGAAATTAACCTTTTTATTTTGTATCTTTAAAAATCTTCCAGAGGAGGACGAGGATGGAAAAACTCCAGCACAACCACTGTTGAAAAAAGGCAGGCATTTTCCACCTTTTTATGTTAAATCATTCTTTCACATTGTTAATTTCAGTTTTCTTTTTATTTCTTTTTACAAATATATATGAGAGAGGAAAACATCAACCATGCAATGTTGATTTGTTTCTTCATATCTGCTTTGGAATGTGCTTCATCTTTAGGGATCAGGCTATAGAGAAATGAAACTTCATGGAAATTTTCAAAACAGTTTGCTTCTGAGAAAGGATTGTGCATAAGATATGAACATCAGATATATTTTCTTCCTTATTTATTTATTCTTAAGTAACATTTGCAAATGTGTTCAAGAGCTTGCTTAGTTCTGTCTGACATTTTTGTATGGGCCCTTTATTTAGGAGTAAGGGAAGTATTATCTGGTGATATAGTTGCAGTCTAGTTAGTAGATCTTCTAAAGTCATAGTTACTGCTTTATTTCTTGAAATTGTTTGATGGCTTGCAAATTAAGGCACAGTACAGCCACTCAGATTTAACAGCTGGTATAATGCAAAGTTGTTATTCAGCTAAATATGTTTTGAAAGGTGAATCAAGCAGTTTTCATTTCCTGGCTTAGTTCAGACTCTTTTAAGAAAAATGGATTTAAGGAAACAGTAAATCCTTAGGACATGGTAATTTACTACTAGTAAATACATGTTTTCAGGAAAGTTCTCTTAAGCAAGAGGTAGTAACAGTACATGACCTGGTGCTCTGCAGTACATGTGTAAGGTTAGTTAAATTATCCAGGTGAATAACTGTTTAAAGATGCTGCAAGTCTGTATTTGTCAAATGTCTGTTAAATGACTTAGAGATTTAAATCTTGAAATGCTGAAGTGTTATGAGGTTGCAGACTACTTAAATATAGCTTAGCTTATACCCATTCAGTCAAAATTTAGAGTTGGATCAGAGGGGGGGGAAAAACAACTTGTATTTAAACATAGAGGTATCACAAGATATTGAAAATTGCATTTGTTGAATGTTAGGATGGCTAAGAAAAAACACTTCAAAAGTGAAATTTCGTCATACTTTTTTTTTTTCCAGATTCAAAGAGCCCATCTTCTCCTTTAAACTCAGCTGACCAAAGACTACTTGATGCTAGCACTCAGTTTCAGAAGAAACAAGGCAAAAGCAATATTGATGTCTGGTGGCTCTTTGATGATGGAGGTAATGAGCTTTATACTTAAAAGAAATGTAAAAAAAAAACACCCTTGTGTAATTTTGAACTAATTGTTAATAGATGCATCACATGTAGATCACAACTTTGTACTTTATTAACATCTCACACAACACTATGTTTTCTGGTGAAAATACAGGTTTGACACTCTTGATTCCATATCTTATTACAACCAAGAAGAAGTGGAAAGACTGTAAGATCAGAGTGTTCATTGGTGGGAAAATAAACAGGATTGATCACGACAGAAGAGCGTAAGTTTGCAATTAAAATGTCAAAGTTACACAGTACATGACTCCCTGTTGGGATTCCTTCATTTCTTGAGCCAGCAATGTGCTCTTGTGGCCAAGAAGGTCAGTGCCATTCTGGGGTGTATTAGAAGGTCAGTACGCCAAGAAAGATTCTCCTCCCTCTCTACTCTGCCCTGGTGAGCATCTGGAATATTGTGTCCAGTTCTGGCTAAGAAGAACAGGGAGTCACTTTAAAGAGTCCAGCACAGAGCCACAAAAATGATTAGGGGAGTGGAACATCTCCTTTGTGAGGAGAGCCTGAGTGAGCTGGGTTTCTTTAGCTTGGAGAAAAGAAGTCTAACGGGTGACCTCATTAGTATTTATAAATATGTGAAGAGTGAGTGCCAAGAGGATGCAGCCAGGCTCTTCTCAGTGATGCCCAATGACAGGACAAGGGGCAGTGAGTAGAAGTTGAGGCATAGGAGGTTACACTGTGAGGGTGATGGGGCACTGGAACAGGCTGCCCAGTGGGGCTTGTGGAGTCTCCCTCTCTGGAGATATTCAAGACTGCCTAGATGCATTCTTGTGTGATCTGGTATAGGTGGTCCTGCTCTGGCAGCGGGGTTGGACTCGATCTTTCCATAGAATCAACAAGGTTGGAAAAGACCTCAGAGATCATCAAGTCCAACCTATCATCCAGCACCTCATGACTAACTAAGCTGTGGCTTCAAGTGCCACGTCCAATCCATTTTTGAACACCTCCAGGAATGATGACTTCACCACCTTGAGTCTCTGTCTTCTTGTTCTGCTGCTGGTTGCCTGGCAGAAGAGACCAACACCCACCTGTCTCCAACCTCCTTTAAGGTAGTTGTAGACAGCAATAAGGTCTCACCTCAGCCTCCACTTCTCCAGGCTAAACAATCCCAGCTCCCTCAGCCTCTCCTCACAGGGCTTGTGCTTGAGACCTCTCACCAGCCTCATTGCCCTTGTCTGGACACATTCAAGTGTCTCAATATCATTAAATTGAGGGGCCCAGAACTGGACACAGTGCTCAAGGTGTGGCCTAACCAGTGCTGAGTACAGGGGCAGAATGACCTCCCTGTTCCTGCCGGTCACAGTATTTCTGGTGCAGGCCGGGATGCCATTCCAGGTGCCTTCTGGCCCATAACATTCTGTGATTATATGGTTGAGGTGTAATCACACTCTATTCCCTTTCTCCATAAACAGTTCATTCCTCCCAGATTGTTACGGATGAAATACCTCATGCTGAAGTAAATTTTTCTGCAGCATTGTCTGACACTAACTTTTTCAAATGTTTTCTGAGGTTGTCTTTAAGCAAGACTGAGAGGAAAGTTAACCAATGTTTTGATTTGAAATGTTTGATGGGGGGTGGTTTGTTTTTTTTCATTGGGTTGTGGGTTTGGTTTGTGGTGGTTGGTTGTTGGGGTTTTTTTTGGGTGGGTGGGGTTGGTACACTTTTGGGATGGCTTTTTGATTTTGTTTTATTTGGTGGGGGTTTTTTTGGGGGGGGGGGGAGGGGAGGGTGTTGCTTTTTTCTTTCTTAAACCAGGGATTCTATTTCTAAACATCTGTCGCTTTACCCTGTGGAATAACTGTAAATCTGATCATGAATAAAGGCTTATTTTTCTCATACAGGATGGCTACTTTGCTTAGCAAATTTCGGATAGACTTCTCGGACATTATGGTTCTTGGAGATATTAATACTAAGCCAAAGAAAGAAAAGTAAGTCTCAAAAAACTCTTAACTTGCTAGAGTTATACTTGGATTCTTAATGTCTTTTCATGACCTTAGCTTCATTCTTTACTAAAAACTGGTTTGGGAGAGCAATTCCTATGGCATCCAGTGCAGGAAGGAAATCAAGCAATAGCTTCTTCATATAATAACATAGTTAAAAATTGGAAAATTTGATCTGGCCCTTAGACTATGATATTAAATTTAGAAAAAAAAAGTTTAAAAAAAAAAATCCAATTTGTCTAGAGCAGCCTTCCTTAAAAAGGGAAATGCTTACAAAAACTTAAATGCTCTTCATCTTACTTGGAGGCTTTGTTTAATGCACCAAACCTTGGTCTTCAAGTAGGCTGGTGGGTTTTGTTTTGTTTTGTTTTTTAACAGCTTGGACTTCTAATGTACACAGGAATGATCACACATTTCTGATTTTTCTGATATTGCTAATTTTCGAGTTTAAAAAAAGTTAATTTTAGTTGACTTTCAGTACAAATTTATAACAGAATGTGCAATATCTAAAAAACTTAAAAAAAACTTCAAGCCCCATAATACTTTGCACCTGTCCACACTTTCATTTTGAAGCTGGCATGAAGCAGGATGGTATGACTAGCAGCAGACTAAAACTCAACCTGAGAGTGCTATTTATGGCTTTTACTAAAGTGGCTAAATCTTTGTAGTTAGTTGCATGATGAGCAGTAAAAGCTTCTACAGTGTCCCAAATTGTTGTTACTAGTTGCTGAGCTTGTATACCCAAATATCTAAGGGCAATTGGCAGTGATAGTTTCAGTTAACTTTATATTTACAAGGTAATAAAACTTCCTAATGACATGAAAGTCATTGCCAGCCTATACACTTCTGTTTTAATATGGTTCTTCACTTAATCATTCTAGTATTGCAGCTTTTGAAGAAATGATAGAGCCCTTCCGACTACATGAGGATGATAAAGAACAAGAAGTTGCAGACAAAATGAAGGAGGATGAGCCATGGAGGATAACAGATAATGAACTTGAGCTTTACAAAACAAAGGTTCTGTATTCTTTAGCGCTCTATATTAGCTATTAAACTTTTTTCTCTTACTGCATTTATGGATGGGATATCAATGAGTTCATTCTTGTTAGTCTCATCATGTCAGAGGGTGCAGCTAGAGACATCTAAAGCTGGTTAAAGTTTTGTTGATCTGATCTATTTCAGGATGGTTCCAAATATATTCCATCTTTATCTTCTTTTTTTCTCTGTCTCTTTGCTTTAGAGGAGAAGTAGGAATGTTGGGCTGTTCTGTGTAAAAAGTATAGTAAGGGACAGGGAGAGGGTGGAAAGGGCCAGGAGTCGGTTTAACAGGTACAGACTGACTGTCAGCAGCTGCTGAGATCTGTTAACTGTGTATTACTCAGGGGCTGGGAGATTTTTATGAAGTACAGTTCCTTTAGAGTTAATGAACTGCTTGATGCCTTACTGTTCCTCCTACAAACACTGCCAAAATTCATGTTAGTGAGATAATAGAAGGCATTTTATTCTTTTGTGTGCTGATAGCTTAATTGTTTCTGCAGACAGTAGCCCAAAGGCAAACTAGACATCAACTCACCTGAGAACAGAACTATAAAGAAACAGTTAACTCAGAATCTCTGCTAGGAAGTGAGCTGACATAAAAGAGAACTGAAAATTACTGAGGAAGCTACCTGAGCTGGTAAAACTGGATAGAGGAATAAAGAAAGGGAGACCTTTTATGGAAATAAGCTTAGCAAATGAAGATGGAATGTAACTTCTCTAAGACCTGCTCACTATGAGCTTATAGGACCCAGTTAAAAGAACTGAGGTGAGTTAAGAGCCTCTTGCTTCCAGGAGCTGTGGAGGAAATATCGCTCTTCAGAGGAACTATATAAAATTCACGTTTCACAGTGCTTGCCTTATTTGCTTGCTGTTTTCTTTTCTCTCAGCCTTGCAACCTATATTGTGGAGAAGTGAACAAGTTGTTGGACTGAGGTGGAAGTACATTCTTTGTATAAGTGACTTCATACCAGTTGATCACAACTGTTTCTGTTGGGTTTGGGGTTTTTTTTAATTGAACTTTTTGTAGGTTTATATAAAATCTTCCTAACAAGTTTCATTTTAATTACAGACTTACCGCCAGATCAGGCTAAATGAGTTGCTGAAAGAACATTCAAGTACAGCTAACATAATTGTCATGTAAGTAAATGATTTGTGGCCTTGCCTTAACTGATACAGAATTGTAATTTGAAATATGCATAGATATGGGTTAGGAAAAAGCCTGAGCTTTGGCTTTAGATTATAGATTTCCTCGGGGAGGTTTCAGTGCTGGAGGTATCTATTACAAGTATGAAGCTACTGTATTGATGAATGAAAAGTGGCCTGTGTAGTTCCATGCTTCAGGATACACTGCTTTGGGCAACTACCTCCACATCTGTAGTGTGGCTCACGATTCTTGCATTTCTTTCTCTCCTGCATGCCAGCTCTTCCCTTCTTTCAGGTCCTTCCTTTCATTTTTTTATTTTCTCTCTAGGAAAATGTTAGATAGTTGTCCTGCTGATGGATTTCTGTGGAATTACTTTGGGGGTAAACAGGTAGAATGCAGATTGTATGTTTCTTCACTGCGTTCATGACCCTGTTTCAGAACCAAGAAAGTGAAGCTTGAGTAGGGTAAATGGACTTAAGAGTAGGTTATTCAAGAAAAGTGGATAGCATGTTTTGGAATGATTGTGAGAGAATATTAGACTGCTGCAACCTGGCATTGTGAGGAAAAGCTGTATTTTCGAATGTTAGTTTTTCACAAAACTTGCCTTCAGGAGAATTTTCTGTGAAGCCACCTGAATATAAAACCATGGTAAGAGGCCAGAAGTGAGGGGTAAATAAATGTAAAGGGCTATGGTGGTTAAGACACCAGCTCTCAACTCATTAATTGAATTCTGAGGGGAAAAGCAAATGTGTTGGGAAATCTAGTGTCCACCTCTTTACAGAATTGTATTTTTCGTACTTATGTGATAGGACAGTTATTCCCACCAGCTTTTTCTAATTATTGAATGCTTTTTTCCCCATGTGAATTGTAGGAGTTTGCCAGTTGCACGGAAAGGTGCAGTTTCTAGTGCACTATACATGGCCTGGTTAGAAGCTCTTTCTAAAGATCTGCCACCAATTCTGCTTGTTCGTGGGAATCATCAGAGTGTTCTTACCTTCTATTCCTAAGAGTACTGCAAAATGGAACAGCCATGGTGAAATGGTACTTCAGCGCCCAGAGGAGAGTGACTGAAATGGTCTATAGTTATTAACATCACAAAGGCAAAAAGTGACTCTTCTTTTACTATTTCACTGACTTGAAAGCACATAAGGAAAGTCACTGTGTTTCTAAAGTTGTGACATCATGAATTTTATTCTATATTTTATGTAATTTAATCTTGCTTAATGGGGGAGGATTCCTTGTTAGACTAAAGAACATGACGACCTTTTGTTTGCTACTTGAATAGCAGCAATAAAATGTTTTATTTTTGATCAATGAAAGGATTATAGATTTATAAAAGCCTTTTAGCCTTGAGGTGCCTTCTGAAATTAACCAAATCTCATCCATACTCCTACTTTGTAACTTTATATGGAATGTCAAAATCTGCCTTCAACTAAGTTTAGATCAGATTTCCTTTAGTTTCTAGTCTCTTCCATATTACAATAAAAACAACTGCTTTTCGGTCTTCCATTGAGCTATTAGTTCTTAGTACTGTATGTTTTCTATTGTCAGAAGGTTTGGGGGTTTTATTACTGTATCTGTTAGATTCAAGGGTGAGAATTTGGGCAGGTCAGTTGAACTAAAGCAAATTCCTGATGAAGACTTCTTGTTACAAAATCATGTAATAGTTAAAATTAGTTCTACTAGCAGGCAGTATCCTTCTCTTTAGTTTGATAATGTATAAAACTTTGGGACTAGTCTGAGTTTTAGAGCTAACATGAGCTACCTTGGTGAAGGATACTGGTCAGTCTTTGCTCTGTACCCCTAATATGAAACTGAATTAATCTAACTGGTTGAGGGTCTTTTTTTTTTCTCCCTAATTTGTAGTAAGGTAAAGACCTGTCCTAGTTCTTGGCCTATTATGTTTCAGTATCACTTTCAACTTATTTTGAAACAAAACTCATCTTAAGGCTTGAATGGGGATAATAAAGCAATGTGATGCTATCTAACAGAAAACAGTAAACACTATGTGGAATCTTGCTATCCAGTATGAAATGTAAAAGCTACAGTTCTCTCACATTTTTCAACAAATGGTTAAAAGGACCACTAGTTACTAGGGGAGATGTTTTTAGGTCAATTCATTCAGTTGTCAGAAAAATACTTTTAGTCTTAATAATACTCAGGTTTGATTGTCTAGCAATTTAGATGTATTCCATACAACCTACTTTATACATTTTCTATGTTCAATAAAGAAACTGCCAATCTTGTGTGCCCTTCCATTGTATATTTTAAAAACTTCCTAAGTTTAGTCTACTATGAACACCTACACAAGAAATTTTACTTGAGCCTTTGTATAAAAGGCAATAATGTGAACTGGTTTTTAAATTCCAGATATATTTTGGATAGAAAGGATTGCCTAAAAACATTTCACAAGCTTTTGATATTAGCATTGGACATGCTGCTGGATCAGTTTACCAGTGATTGAGTGGCTTTCATTTAAGGATGCCCAGAAAAGGCTTGTTTTTATGCTCAATACAAGATCAAATTGGAAAATAATTGTTCCTTTTGGAGGACAAGTCATAATTATTGGCAAGGTAGAGCTTCAGGCTGTTGTGATGAAAGATAAAAATATTCTACACAGTGCAGTATATACTGGTAAACTGCAGAAAATCTTTTGCTGTTTCTGTCAATTGGATTGGGGCTATTGAATCATTTCACTTAAAGAAAAAATAAAAACAATTGTGCATGTTTTGCTGCTAAGTGTGAGATAACTGATGCTAGCATGAACCCAGCTTGTTATGATAAACAATTTAAGACAAGACAGTTTGCAGTAAAAGCGCTGTTTCCTTCCGGATGAGGGTGTGGAGATCAAATTTGCCAACAAATCTATTACAGGTTTTACAGCGTTTTCAGGGAGTAAGGGTGTGTTGCGTTGTGAATACAGAATCATTGCCATCTTCTTTCATGGGTTACATTCTTTTGAACAGACAGACAGTAAGGCATGGACTTAGTGCTGCTATATTACAAAACAACAAACATTTAAAAAATGTGCACAGGTACACTTATTTAAAAGGTTTTTTTCCCATTCAGGAAACCATTGCTTGTGATCTGTAACACAGAAACCAAATGAAGTGTGTGTATACATGCATATATGTGTATAAAATTATATAAAATATATCTAAATATGCATATGGGGATAGTTAAGGTAATGTCTGTGAAATAACGTAGGATGCTTTTCATATGCACTCTCAGAAGTCCACTAATGCTAGGCATGAGGTCAATTTTCAAGATTATCTGCTACACTAAAATTTCAACATAATGGTAATTGTTTGCAACAGATGTTGGCTAGTGGCAGTCACTTCAATTTCTGCTTTGATTTTGACACCAAATTTAGTTATGTTCCAATCATTAATTACTTGAAAAATGAAATCGCTTACACATGCCGATTCATACTTTCTGTAGAGTAGGTCTCTTTGTATTGTTTTACAAAGACAGTAGTAGCTGGAGAAAATCAATTATTTATTTGTTCACTTGTATTTAGGTTTCCTTTTACATACATCCTTTTTATATGCTTTTTCTGACATCACATATTTAAAAATAACTGAGTAATTTAAAGATTTGAGTGTTAGTGGGTAATGGCCCACTTGGGTTCAAAGATGTAAGATTTGATACTGTACTGTAACTGTCACACACAAATGCTTTTCTAATGTTTTAACGTAATTATTGCAGTTAATACTTTGTACCAGGGGGATGTCACTGCAATAAAAGGAAATTAATTCAATACCTCTGTCTTGCCTAACAAAGCTTTTTTTCATTGGGGGATAGAGAACAGTGTTGATAGTTTCAGGTTAATGCCGAAACTAGTTCCCAATATGTGTTTACTGCAGGTATCTGATATCTAACTTTTGTTGTGGAGCTTTTGTAGGCCCATATGCAGAACTTACTTGTGTGTCTAGTATAAAGAGGTGAGTGTTCTGTTCTTGGGGAGAAAGTTTGTTGCCACTGGGTTAGGAAGAAAAATAAACTCTCACTCTATAAAATTTGTCATGACTTGCAGAGGCATCTGTAGTATGTGGTATGTTTAAGCTGAAACATTGCTGAAACTTGTTTTGCACTTGTTAAAAGTACACTACCACCATCTATGGCATTGACTCTGACCTGTTCTAATATGTAAAGAAGTAGGGAAGTTACATCACCATTTAACATAGGTAAGTGACTTCATGTTTGGTTTAGAAGCTAAAAATTCAAGGTTGATTTCATCACTTGGCTACGCAATTGGTGAAGGTTCACACCGCATAGTAATCTGTTCTGGGTTTGTAACTCTAGGAATCTTGTGTTCCAGCCTGCCCTCTACCAGTCTTGTCTCCCTTCTCTGCCTACACTGATCATTGCAGATGTCAAGCTGCCATAGAATTACAGAATTATTGAGGCTGGAAAAGACCTGAGATCATCAAGTCCAGCCTATGACCCAACACCCTGACAAGCTAAACCATGCCACTATGTGCCACATCCAGTCTCTTCTTGAAGACTTAGAGCGATGGTAACTCCACCACCTCCCTGGGCAGTCCATTCCAGTGCCTAATCACCCTTTCTGTAAGGAGGTGCTTCCTAATCTCCAACCTAAACCTCTCCTGGTGCAGCTTCATACCATGGCCTCTTCTGTTACTAGTTGTCTCAGAAGAGCCCAACGCCCACCTGACTACAACTTCCTTTCAGGTAGTTGCAGCAAGAGATAAGGTCCCCTATGTTTCCTTCATGCTGAACAGCTGCCTCAGCCTTCCCCCATATGACTTTCCAGCCCACTCACCAGTCTCATTGCTCTCCTCTGGACCTGCTCTAGCACCTCACTCTCCTTGCTGAACTGAGGGGCCTATAACACAGCACTCAAGACCTCACTGGTGCCAAGTACAGGGGCAGAATTACATCCTCATCCTGCTGGCCGCACTGTTCCTGACAAGCCGCAATGCCACTGGCTGCCTGTGCCGATGGCACACTGGGCGCATTGCTAGCTCATGTTCAGCCAGCTGTCAACTAGGTCCTCAGCTGGGCTCCTCTCCAGCCACTCATCCTCCAGGCTGTGGCCTGCAGGGGGTTGTTAGTGCCAAAGGGTAGGACACTGCACTTGGTCTTGTTGAATCTCCTACCCCTGGCCTCAGCCCAGCCTGTCCAGGTCTCCCTGAAGAGTCTTTCTACCCTCCAGGAGATCCACTCTCCCTGCCAGCTTCATGTCATCCATGAATTTACTGACACTAGACCTGATCCCCTCCTGCAGGTCATCAATAAAGATGTTGAATAGAACTGGGCCCAGTACTGATCCCTGAGCTACACCGCTGGTCACTGGATGACATACCATTCACAACCACTCTCTGTGCCCTGTCATCCAGTCGGTTTTTAACCCAGCAAAGGGTGCACCTGGCCAAGCTATGTGCTGCCAGCTTTTCAGGAGGATGCTGTGGGAGACTCTGTCAAAGGTGAAGCTGAGGTAGACCATATCAGCTATCAGGAGAGTCACTCAGTCATAGAATGAGATCAGAGGGGTTAGGTGGGACCATCCTTTCCTAAACCCATGTTGGCTGGGCCTGAATCCCTGGTTGTCTTGTACATGCTGCTTGATGGCACTCAGGATGATCTGCTCCATAACCTTGCCAGCCACTGAGGTCAGGCTGAGAGGCCGCCACACAGCCCTGTTTTACCTGCATCTCACAATGTAATGGCGAGGGGGACAGCCGAATGGGTCAGGATTTAGAGTGTCAGGCGATGGTAAATGTACGCTTTAGCCACGCCCTCTCCAAAACGCCCCTTCGGGCCCCTGAGGGTTCTGCGGCCCCTCTGCAGCCGCACCGTTACCCGCCGCGCGCCGGCACCGCCCCTCCCGCAGCTCGCCGCGCCTGTGGGCGGGTGGCGCCGCCTCTCGCCGCGCCTGTGGGCGGGTGGCGCCGCCTCTCGCCGCGCCTGTGGGCGGGTGGCGCCGCCTCTCGCCGCGCCTGTGGGCGGGTGGCGCCGCCTCTCGCCGCGCCTGTGGGCGGGTGGCGCCGCCTCTCGCCGCGCCTGTGGGCGGGTGGCGCCGCCTCTCGCCGCGCCTGTGGGCGGGTGGCGCCGCCTCTCGCCGGCGCTGGGACCGCTGCGAGGAAGGCCGAGCGAGCGCAGCGGGAGCGGTGGCTGCAGGGCCGTGCCGCGCGTCTCCCGGCCGTGCGGGGTGCTGCCAACAGCCGCCCATGCCGGCTGGCCACAGGCCTGCCTTTTTGTAAAGAGCTTTGTTTCCTTACGAGTAGTGTTGTGTGCTGGGAAAGGTTTCCTTTTTAATGTTTTTTCCCCATTTGACTCTTGCAATGGCACTGCTTGCCTGGAGGTGAGGGAAGGGCCTCACGGCTCACCTCCGGCCCTGTGGGACGGTGGAAAACGGATCCCGATCAGCTGCCGCCAAACGCATTGCGTTGTGGGGCTCAGGGTCTGGGTACCCCATGCTCACAGTTCGCTCCGTTTCCGTCCTCGGTAATAATTAGAAAATCGCGCTCATACAACATGATTTTTGGTAAAAGAAATAGGAAATCTTTCCTCCGTAATCCAAACGGTCGCGGGCACGCCAGGTGGCGCTGTTGTCTTCCAGCATTTTGGGGGACGCCTGGAGCGGCCCTGTCCCATACATCATCGTGCGCTGTGCCTTCGGATTCATGCGCTAAGCGACCGAGACCTCTGGATAACAACGCACATCAGCGTAACAGTATGATTTGCAGTACGTCTTTCATACCTTTGACTGTGGATGAGAGGACAGTTCAGTATTAATTCTTCCCCTCATCCTCGGTAGGAAAAACACTCTGGCTTTGTTCTAGAGCATGAAGGAATCTTCATGCAGATACTGCCTGGGTTCAGGTACTGCCTGGTGAGTTCAAGCAGCCTTTTAAACACCAAATAACCACCATTTCATAAAGCACCGAGTGATGTTCATTGTTTGCAGTGGCTATATCCAGGTTTATCAACCATAGAGAGAAGGATAAACACTGTAGGTAAAAATAGTAGGGGCACTGGAAAAAAACAGTGACATGTCCCATTTAGTTTCAGAGTGATCCATAACATTTGAACAAGGCATTTTTGCCTCATAAGTAACAAGACAAACATCTGCCACCTTCTACAAATACAGAGGTATGAGCAAGATGATAAAAGCTGTACATCGTCCCAAAATATGCAAATACCTGCTATTTAAAGTATTGGAGGAAAGTAGTGTAGCACTAGGCATTTCCAAGTTTATTAAGCTTGGGAATCATTTTATCACTCGAAGTATTTCACAACTAGTAGCTAAATCTTGGAACGTCTCTGCAATTAAGTGTCTCTCTGTAAAGCAGATGGTAAAATGCAGTCACAAGTGAAGTGGCGGGATAGAAAGCCTGCCTGGCTGGTTTAACCACAGTGGAGCAAATTATCTGTACTCTTAACCAATTCCTTTGTGCTACTGTTTACTGATTACATAGATTAGCATTTAGAACAGTATTTTAAAAAATCATACATGAAACAATGGATGGAATATATGTACATGTTAGGTAGTCCAATGTTAGCCTGTGTGGTTTATATTTTAGTCAGTTTAATGCAACTCATTTCCAATAAGAAGTGAGGGTGAAAAAAACCCAAAACACCACAACCAACAACATCAGAATATACCTCAAGTGCACAAACAGAAGCAAAATATTAAGTAGTAACACTTATATTAAATTCTTGTAGTAAAAGGTAGTTTAAACACGAGTGACCTAGGAATCATAGCATGTCAGAGCACGGCACTTGCAAAGAGGAGCTTGTACCTTGAAGGGAATGACATTTTATGGAATGTCATGGCTGTGACCTAAAGGAAATGACTGAAAAGTGCTATTTTTGAAGGCTGCTGAGTAGGGAGGGGCAGCAAGTCCTGTGAAGGGGAGTGGTATTCCTTCTGCAGCAGCTTCCCTGCTCCAGCTCAGGGCAGAGGCTGCATGCATATACAGAAACTTCATGCCATAGTCATGGCAGCAGTGGAGTAAGCCGACACTGGAGACTGCCTACACATCCCAGACACATTTTGGGAACTGTTCAAGTGAGACAGCGCATATGCTCAGCAAACTCTGCCAGAGGGGAGAGCAAGTGGCTGGAGACTATTAAGGGGGCAGAGTTAGCCAGGCCAGGCTGCCCCCCCCACCATGCTGGAACCCCAGATCAGAGACCATGCTGCACGTTGCTGAAGCCTGGGGTGTTGATATTTCTCTCTCCTGGTTATCTTTGCCCCCGCTTTTCCTTCTCTCCTCTAATTTCTAATTTCTTGACAAGTTGAAGAACACCTCTTTGCTGTGTTGCCATTGCTGTTAATATTCAGTAAAGAGTTCAACTGGGTTCAGAAGTTGATTGCTGCTGGATTCAGGTCTGCTTGTCTGCAGGGGATCTCAGAACCCAGTGCAGCTCTGTTTCTAAACCCAGGGCTTGGGTTGTGTCATGGAGTCAACCAACAATAGTAATTCACAGTATTAACACAAGAAATTAAAGCTAACTACAGAATAGTGTTGACTTTCATGTGGTATTTTGGCCAACCTTGTATAGAATTAAATTTTACTTTCGATGGCACAATTGACCATGGTTAATTTTAAGAGCCATTATTATCATTAAAATCTTTCTGTGTTCTTCAGCTAGCAATATTAATATTTCAAACATGGTAAGATTTATTGGAAAAATGCAAGCTTTAGCAAACACACTTACTTACAAACCTTACTAAGTACTCCTTATCCGTTACATTTTTGTTTTAATTGTATTGCAAGATTTGGGGGTTGTCGCTTTCTTGTTCTTGCCATATTTTTAAGTGCCTAGAAAAGTAAGGCTTCAGTCTCAACTGGGGCCTCAGAGCCACCATGATGCAAGAAAAATTCAATGGAGGAAAAAATAAATAATTATGATTACTTGTTAAATCCTGGAACTGAGCATCCTCTCTAGCTGGAAAACAGATCTGACTTCTCCCTGTTGTGTAATATTGGCCAGCCCTGCAATTCTCTAGTCATTCTAGAAAGCTCACTCTGTCCCAGACACAAAGTATTCCAGTACTTATCATTTGGAGTCTGTCTTCACAAAAACATGTGTGTCATGACTCCAAATACATGTTGTGATCACTGAATGCAGTAAAAATTAATTTCCCTAATGTTTGAGAACTCTTTTTCATCTTAAAATTGCTCTTCCTCATGCTTTCAAAGCTTCTGGCTAACATACTTCTACTAATAACCTGCTGTCTATCTCCCTTTACATAAAATATTAATATAGTAATATGAGGAAGGAATTATATACTTAAATGTCACTCACAAACTAAAATAATCAGAAATTAAGGCATTGCAATTGTTTTAATAATTACTGATTTATTTGATAGAAGTTATTTGCCTTGGGTATTCCTTGAAACATCCATCTGTCTATCTATCTGTCTATCTACCTATCGATATTCAGATTTACCTGACATGTAATAATGTATTGGTTTAAACAAGACAATATGAAATTCCCTTGATCCAAACTTACTTGACATTACTTTCGGATATGGTTGTGCAAGTTTTATTGTGATTCAGTGCTGCTTCTGGGGGCAGGGCAGTGTGGGGTGTGTGCAGGGGAAGTATAAAGGAATAAAAATAACCTCTAGGTGTCTGGTAATTATATCCATAACAGCACTGATCTTAACAACTCTTAACAGCTAGTTTCCAAGAAGGCTACTCCCTGTCCAAAATGGGAGCTTTCCAGGAAACACCTACTGCAAAAGCCAACAGACTGATCCCAGTGGAGCATTAACCTTTGTTGGCAGTTCTCAAACAGGGAGAAAAAAATGTGTCAATGCTCCTACAAATGGCTGCTCTGAGGCTACAAGTTGTGGAGGATTTTATCAGCAGACAAAGATTTTGCACCTGTGCTTTGCACACACAGTTGATATAAAGCTTTTTTTCTAAACAAGAAACTACCATCAGATAACACCTGCATGAACTCATTACAGAGAAAGTACAAAGTACAAAAACCAGTTTGTTACTTTATTAGAAAGGCAGCATTATTCTCTACCATCTTAAAATACGTGAGGCAGCTACACACAATATCCAGAAATTAGCCACTCCCAGCTTCAATTCCAAATAAAAAAAGTAGAATGGGTTAAATAACCAAAAGCCGAGGCAGGACATAGAAAACAGAGCCACTTCCTTTCCATCCAAGGAAAGGTGGATAGGAAGTGTCCTTTCATAGGACATAGCATAGCGTGTGTATCACAGAGCATGGAAAGTAACTTCTCCAGCTCTGTCTGTTAGTAGCCTCTAGGCTTTTTAATTTCTAAACATTTAATGAGAAAGCTGAATACACAGGCACAGAAAGACCAGTGTTCCAGAAAGATACAGAAACCCCAGATCTGTTGCTAACAGTACAGTGAAGGTTCTCTTGCTGTTGAAGAGAGGCTGCGGTATAAATCTCATGTCAACATGAAGCAAGATCACAGTGACTAAAGGTAAGGCCTATACACTCCAGGTATTCTAGCAAGTCCTTAACTAAAAGTTTTAAAATATATGTATAAATAATTGATAATCTAAAATTCCTCTTTGAGAAAGGTCTTTCAGTTCTTTCCAGATTTATTGCTAGGACTCCATCCCTTAGCTCTAGACCTAAACATCAGCACTGAGGTTACTAGGCACCTTGAAGAATATGCCTCCTTTTCTACCCCAAATGCACCAGACCATTTGACCCCTATGTGTCAAGAAATCTAGGGAGTGTGTACAGACTCCTCCTTCCTCAAATGTGGCTCCAATTCAATAGAAGAAGGAGGATTGTGGGGAGTATTGCTGAGTGTAAGCATCCAGTAGTTATTTCTGAGTGCATCATGTCCTTTCTTCATAGCCACACCAGCATTAATGCTACAGCAATTCAAACACCCAGTTACTTCATGTTCCATCTCTGACAGGATGGGCCTGTAACAGCTTCTCACAGGCCAGTCTCTTCAGGTAGCATTCTGGAAAGGACTATTTTTCTCTGTGATTTTTTTTTTTTTTAAGGTAGATTTGGAATCACAATGCATTATATATCTGTGGTGGTTTAAGCCTTAACTGGGAGTTAAGAGCTCAGATGGGGGTAAGGCTGAGAATCTCTCCCCCACTCCCACCTCCTCCCTCCCAGCAGAGAGGGAAAAAAGGAAAGGAGCAAATCCACCAAACAATAATTTGGAGTCAGCTTGGAATAGAATAGAATAGAATAGAATAGAATAGAATAGAATAGAATAGACCAGACCAGGTTGGAAGAGACCTTCAAGATCATCGCGTCCAACCTATCAACCAATCCAACCCACCTAAACAACTAAACCATGGCATCAAGCACCCCATCAACTCTCCTCCTGAACACCTCCAATGATGGTGACTCCACCACCTCCCCGGGCAGCCCATTCCAATGGGCAATCACTCTCTCTGTATAGAACTTCTTCTACTTCTTGGAAGTAGAGAGGTAAAGAATTTTCTTTAAACAAAACAGAACAAAACAAATATTCTCTTGAGGTGTCCCAGTGCTTCCGCCTTGGCTTGCCTCAGGGCAATCAAGGTGTGAGCCATTGCTGGCACTGCATCCCCCTGCCTCTGGTGAGCTGCCCCATTGTTTGTAACAGGCAAGCAGGAAATTAACAATGCCTTCCCTCTCTGAATCTAGTTTAAAGCCCTATCAGTAAGCCCTGCTAACTTCTGCCCTAGAATCCTTTTGCCCCTCTGGGACAGGTGCATCCCATTGGTTGCTTGCAGCTCTGGTGCCCTGTAAACTGAGCTGTGATCATAAAATCCAAACCCTGTCAATGACACCAGCCCCAGAACCGTGAATTGACCTCTTGGCTCTTCCTAAATATTCCCTCATCCATTGCCTATGTCAGAGGGATGGAGGAGAACACTTGAGTTCCTGATCCCTTTGGCAGTTGCCCCAAGGTCCTGAAGTCTCTTTTAATTGATTGTGAGCCTCACTGCTGCATCATCACTACCCACCTGAAAAACCAGCAATGGGTAATAGTCTGAAGGACTCACAAGGGTGGGAAGTTTACCTACAACATCCTTTACCTGGGCACCAGGGAGACAGAGACCTCTCTATGAAGTGGGTCTGGTCTGCATATCAGGCCCTCCACTCCCCTCATCAGGGAGTCACCTACAACAATGACCCTTTGATTTTTCTTTTCAGGGTCAATTTTTATGACTGGCCTGGGGCAGGCTGGCCTTGGTGGTACCTCTGGCCTTTGTGGCTCTTTTGGCCTTTGTGAGCCCCTGTCCTTGCTTGCAACCAGTTCCTCCTCCAGAGCCTCATACCTGTTCTGCAAGGGCACTGTGGGTGGTGTGCTTTGTAAAGGAGCATGTTTGCTCCATTTGTATCATTTGTTTTGTCAGGTAGCTGCCTGTTCCCATTGACCCTGCATGTGTGAGTTACTGATGAGAGGATACTGAGTCCTCTGCTCCATTAAGAGTTGGCTTCTATTCTTCTTTGTAAAGATCAGTTTGTGAAAGTTACTGATTTCTTTCTCACTCTCCCTGATGCCTCTTAACCTACTCACCTCTTCCCTGAGCTCCACCACTTCATCCTGGAGCTGTGCCAACCAGCTAAGCAGGTCAAAAACCTGCTTACACCTCACACACCCATAGTCAGTGTTGCCCCCTGTTGCCTGTGAAAGGCTGTGGCATTCCTCACAACCTGTGTCCTGGATGCCAATATCCACTGGGGGTTGCAGAAAGGACAGTCTTCCTCCTCTGAGTGGCCACCATTATGCCTTCAGTAAGACTGAAGCACCTTGTGTCCTGCCCACACACCCTGCTTGTGCCAATTATGGAGTTAATTCAAAAGGAGCCCCTGGGATACCTCACAATCCACTTGCTGAGTTCCAACTGAGCTAACTCAAAAGGAGCCCCTGGGGTACGCTCAGTCACTATTTGCACTCCCTGTGCCTGTTAGGCTGCCTGCACCAATAGCCTGGTGCTCCCAGCTGTCTGACTATGCCCCCTCCCTCTCACGCCTCACTCACTATGTTGAAACTAGCGAGAAGGCTGTTGCCTTGCACCTCGCAGTCTGAGAGCCTCTGCTGGTGTCACCAGGATTTAAACTTCCCGTGGCTTCTCCGGGCACACCCCCAGCCGCGTCGCCCTCTCAGGCAACCTTGCGAGAGCCTCTGAGTTGGGTCGGGTCACCTCTTCCCCCCACCCCCTCCCCCCGTTCTCGGTCTGTCTCTGGGAGTCCTCTTTCCTCTTCTAAACATCACGGCACAGCCCGAAGCTAGCCCGTGCTGATGCAGTTGCCTCGCAGCTCGCAGTCAGCTCGCAGTGAGAGGGCAGAGCAGAGGCAGACTCTTGAGTTTCCGGCACCCCTTTCTAATAGACCCTAGGATACCATTGGCCTTCTTAGCTGCCAGGGCACATTGCTGGGTCATGGCCATCTTTCTGTGCACCAGGAACCCCTAATCCCTTTCCTCTGCACTGCTCTCCAAGAGGTCAGTCCCCAGCATATACTGGTACATGTATTTGTTCTTTCCAGATGCAAGACTCTACACTTGCCCTTGTTCTATTTCATTACATTTCTCCCTGCTCAACTCTCCAGCTGGTCTTGGTCCTGCTGAATGGCAGCACAGCCTTCAGGTGTGTCAGCCACTCCTCCAGTGGCACACATCTGCTGAATAATCTAAAAACTTTTTATGGAGGTCCCAGCTAGAAATGGAAGAAAGGGAAATTATAAATAAAACAAACCACCTTCTCTGAGATTTTGCTTTTTGGTAGCTAGTCATTAGTAGATAATAGACTCCTGTTAAGGAATAGAGTTCCTTAATTTATAAACGGTATGACAAATATTAATAACCTTTTATTAATATGAAAAGCTGCCAAAACTTGCTAAATAGGTTCAATGTACAGTTAGAATTTACAGTGGGAATGTATAGTATTTAGGCAACTATAGCCATTTAAACAATTTAATGCAAACTGGTAGGAATATCAGAAAGAGAAGATCCCTGGGAGCAAAGTGGCGCTTGACCACAGAGGGGGAGACTCAACAAGAACCATTAAGCCAAAGAGGCAATGCATTAATTACTCACAGCTGCTTCCACCCAGATGGGGAGCACTGCTGCTGTGTATTAGCTGTGGAGGCTTTGGGGTGCTCTCATGTGCCAGGCACGGCTGGCTGCCAGCAGGAAGGCAACATGGTCTTCAGTGGCTGGTCTGGCTTCAGCAGACGGTGGGCTGTTAGTGAGATGTTCTTCACAATGGATGCTTGCTTTGACCTGGGGAAACTGAGGCACGGCAAAATCCTGGTTGCAAGGGGAAGCAGGCTTGGCTCTGAGTCCTAAGCTTGTGGCTTCTCTCATAGCTTGTGGTGTGTAGGCTTGTGACTTTATCCCACTCTCTGGGCCGGGCACTCTAGGCAATGCAACTTGAGGTAACTTCAAGCCAGATAAGGTCCAAGCAGGTTCAAGCAAGGCAAGGCAACTAGAAATCAGTCTGTATATATATCTTGCCCAAGATTCAATGGGGCCAATAGTGCAACTGAAGCCAGCACATAGTTACCCAATGAGAAGGGGTTCTGCCAGGCTGTGGCCATAGAAGGCAGAAACATAGGCCTGGTCAGGCAGGAGCAGTGACCAGTACACATGCTCTTACCCCACAGAGGGGGGTTGTTTACCAGACACACATGGTCCTGTCCCCTTTGTTCCTTTTCCCATGTTACCCCAACTTTCTGCAGGAAGGAGGGGACAGAGAGACATGATGCCTAGACACATAGGGGTCTGTCTGGGTTTGTGCTGGGGCCATTTGGCCCTACCATGACAACAACACACCATGTATTTTCAGTTAATTGTTTCTGCTATAGACTTACATACATTGATACCATCAGCATTCTGTGCTGAATAGATGAATATTGATTTTTTTTTTCTGTACAAATCACTCATCTGCTTGGAATAAGGTCCCTGTTTAATTTCCATGCATGTTCCTGTCTCTTAGTATTTTCTTTTCAATGAAAATACTTGGGGTTTACATCCTCTATGCTTATGTAACTCACCCAATGATTTCCCCTTTGGAGGTGAAAGTTTAAAAAAAGGTATTATTTTAGAATTTACTAGCTCATAGGCATTATTCCTGGCATCAACTTTTATTGTCTTCCTATTGTTATATGAGTGTTGATGAGAATAGGCCATAAGAAGCCATTCCTACCACAGTAATTGCAGCCCACATCAGCATTTCCCAAGAAAAATCCTGTATTCAGTCTTGATGCACTACTGTAATAGTGCCCCAGAGTACATAAGGCAGATGTGGAAGCGTATGTGCTTCTTCCCTTTGGTACTCCACAGGTGTAGTGTTTCATCAAAAGTCTATTGTTTATGAACTAGTTATGAATAATGCACTTGTATCAGTTTTAAAGACAACTGGATAACACTGATCCAACGTCTTTTTAGAAACAAGTTTTAGAGAAAGTAATTTTTAAATGGCCACAAGTTGTCTATTTGAACAAACATTTTACCCAAATTGCCATCCAGCCATATATAAAATAATACAGACAGTACGAAGGAACTAATTTCTATCTAAAGGAACTGGTTTGAATTAGATGTCAAACACAGTGGGTTTTTGTCAGTTCCAGGAGTTTTAAGTCATAAACCAAAAATCAAATATAAAAACCTGAGATCTGACATTTGTTAGCTGAGAGATTGAAATTGTGGATGTCATATACCTTGACTTCAGTAAGTAGTCTTAGGCTCCTCTCCTGAGAAGAGCAGCAATACTTTCTTCATGCAAGACTGAACAGCATATGATATTATTACTCACTCACTTTATTGATGTGACTCCAAAATGCTGCAGGGCACTTTATTGTCCTGCCACTCTATCCCTTCCTTTTCAAATGGGCTTAAGTGGATTTTGTGTATTGTTTGTATTTAGCATCCTCTCTGCTCCTATTTGTTCGCCAGCTTCTTTTAGTGAAAGGAAAAATGTGTGACTCTTCATCACAACGTGCTCTTAAGGAAACCACGCTCCAGAGGAAATAGCCAAGAAAAACAAACCACCATAACCAGTGCTTGAATGGAGCCCCAGCAAAGTAAATAGTTGAAAATCTCTTGTTCCCATAAAGTTACATTAAAAACCCACCAGAACATTTCTGCTTGTGAGACAAAAAGCCAATAAAAGAGAACATGAAATGGGCCTCAAATATGACTATAACTTGGTAGAGTTAATAAAACCCCCATCCACTGTAGAAAGCAGGACATTTTCTTTTCCATTTCTGATGTCTCAAGACTGACTTTCACAGAAAACTGGGTCAAACCCATTTATCTACAGAACACACCAAAAACGTTCCAGTTGCAGAGCAAGATTTGCATTCCCTCTTGCTCAGAAAATACTTTTCAAAAATACTATGAAGGAAATGTCTTGTTGACATGAGACAGAACCACTCTTAATTCTCTCAGTACTTTTCCTTAACAACAGCATCCATTACTAGTATACAATTATTTTTGTGAAGTAACCATCACCTGGTTAGGGAAGCTGCTTAGTTTTGGTTTTGTTTAGAGCTGCTACCCAATAAACCACTCTGATTTTATTATTTTTTCACTTTCTGCCAGCAATTTTTTTTTTTTTTAATCGCCTCTCAGTTTTGAAGTGTCGCAATTTTTGTCAGTTTTTTTCTCTGTAATATTCAGAAGTCACATGTCCAAAAGCAGTACACTTGTAAACAGTTCTCATGAAAGCACAAGACTCTCACATGCTGCTCGGAGATCTATGCATCCAGGTGTATAATGCAGTCGATGTCACGTGAGCATGCCAGGGTGAAGGCAGATTATGAAAGCAACCAAGGACAAATATTCCAAAGTGAGCAAGACAAAAACCAAGGTGTGTTAAAAATCGAGAGGATGAAGAATCCAGAATATGACCCACATAAGTAGTCCACCCTCCAAATTTTCAGTGATGTAATATCCAGTATTCCATACCTAAATTATTAATTATGAAGGAGGAAAAAAAATTGAAAACACCATGAGAACAGAATAGAAAAATGCTGTAAGGACTTCCGTAGTACACTGTGACTTTTGTTTGGTTGGTTTTTTAATACTATGCACAGAAGGCATTCACACACTCTGCACACCAGGACTGATAGAAAATGGAAGTAATAAGAAAAATAATTTAAAAAGTTAAGCTGATGACCATCACTACAAAGTTTTCCTTCAGATGCACCCTCACTTGAGGGATACACCCCACAGCTGCACTTACACCTATCCTGTAACATTCTCCTATGTCTTATGTCAAATTACCTTTCCACACAAGACCAGTTTCTCTCCAACAGACTGGGAGAAGAACAAGTGACGAAGATGTGTCCTTCCTCCTATTCTTGGCACTCATCTATCTACCTTAAGTTCTGTTCCATGGTTTTTCTCAATCTATCTTCTGTATCCTTACCTTGTGAATTCCAAATTTTATTTTCAGGCCCAAAGCATGCACTCCACTAATGTCTCTAATTCATGTTGTATCTTTCTTTCATCTTTAGCTTAGCTGAATGTGCCAGCTAATGGTTTCCATTTAAGTTCCCATCCTCTTTAAAAATCTGACACTTACAATCTCCTCTGCAAAATAGAACTCCGAACCACAGGATTTCATTCACAGCATTCATCACCTGTCCACTGTCTTCAACATACTGTTTTGCACCTACCATAGTGGCAGACTGATCTAAATTTCCTTGATTCTCAACTCCTAAGTTGAGAAATGCAGTGCCTCTAATGGTTTTGCAGATGAGCTTTTATTTCTTTATATTCTTTTAAAGGCATATATATAAACAGAACATACTTGAAATAGCTGGAAGAAGCCACCTGATCACAGGCTCTGGTACTTACAGTGCATTTTAAACACAGAAATACTTGCTGGATGGGCAGTACAGCTAGGAAAGTAATTGAGATTTCTTGAGTGTGTTGGTAGTAATTTCTTGATGCAGTTGCTCAAAAAGCCATCAAGGATAAACTCTCTGCTGAACATGTTTTCTCATATGAAAGAATTGTCAGAGGAAAGGCTGAGATCAGCCTTGGCTGTAGTGACTACGACAAAGAATCAAGGTCAAAATCCTGACAGAAGCTAGTAGAACAAAAGGCCTGGACTTCAGGATAACAGACTCTGACTTCTTTTAAGATCAGAATAGCAGATTCTCGCAGGTGGCTGCTCTGCAGAGCAGAGAGACCCAGAAAAGTCAGCTGGTCTTCAACAGCAACTTTTTAAAAGCACAAGGAACTTCCAATCAGATGTGGAGGAATCTGAGCAAGCTTAGCAGGGGGCCAGCACAGATAAAGCAAGCTTCACATGCAAGAACAGGAACTGTCTGCCCCCAGAGAACAGCAGTACATTGACCAGTTTCTTCAGTGCTTTTTAAAGTTAAGAAATTGTACTCTACCCATAAGTAACTGCTCACTACTGGCTCAGAGGACAAACAATACAAACTTCAAAGACCTGTCAAACATGACCTGATCAGCCCCACCATTACTATTGCCATCATGAAAATCTTAAGTCTTAGGAGGAACCTTGTAATTCCTTCAATCTCCTTGTACCATAGCCTAATTTCAAAGATCCATATGTTCATTGTTCTGAAGCCAGAGAAACTACATGACATCTTTCCCTGCTTTCGGTTAGATTTGGGAAGTAGTTAGCTTGGGTTGTACTTTGTATTTATGGACTGAAGGAACAAGCAGTGGTCTGCACTTGTTTTTTTAAATCAGTAGTAATTAATTATCCCACAACACAGCCGGAAGTAATTACAAATAATAAAAGTATTTTCCATTAAAGGGAAAAGAGAACACTCCTAATGTTCACAGCAAAATGTAGAAATCAAGATTTGAATTAAAAATCTGACATAGAATATGGTTAATTACTGTTAAAACAAGGACAGGACTACAAACCCAGAACCTATTGCCTGTTATTTAGAGGACAACTACCTAAAGTCAGACTACTGTTAGGAGAAGATGCTTGTTATTACTAACCTTGCCTACTCCTGGCCAAGTGAAGACTCTTTGATTATGATGCATTGATGACTTTGCTTTTAATGCAATTAACTTGTTAAGTACCATTCCTCCAGAAGAACAGCAATAGAATATGTAGGGTTAATTAACAGCTAACTAACAGTGCAATCTGTCTAAACAGTACCTCTCAACCATTTTGTGTCTTAGCGTTTAACTCAATGCATCCATTTTCTCTTTCTCTGGCTATTACTGCTGTGACAAAAAAAAACCCCCATGCAGTCATTGGATATTACTTAAAGACAATCACCATTTTAACCCTGGCTCAAATAAAACCACCAGTGTAGCTTTTATAATGAGGGCTTTGTGGAAACCTTACATACGTCAAGGAAAACCATATTTTGCACTGTTCAGTTTGACTATGTACTTAATGAAGGACATTCAAGGAAGAGACTGCCAGTAAGCACAAGTACCTTCACTGATGGTCTTACCAGATGTTTACTGTCTGGGTAGGAAGGAGGTTTTACATTCTTACTCTTAAATGTATATGGATTTTTTTTTTAGAGCTCAATTATCAAACTAAATTGTGATGACCCTTCAGCCCTTATGGCATGGATAAGCAAAACCTTCTGCAAGGCCAGTCCACTTGAACCCAAAATATGACCAATTTTGAGAGAGTTGAGGTGCAGTTTTAACTTTGCAAAAACAGTTTCATTCCTGTATTTCACCTCTGTCATGACAGAGAAATTAAATCAACAAATGCTGTAGAACCTCACGTACAGAATCATAGAATCATAGAATCAATAAGGTTGGAAAAGACCTCAAAGAGCATCAAGTCCAACCTGTCACCCAAGCCCTCATGACTACTAAACCATGGCTTCAAGTGCCACGTCCAATCCCTTATTGAACACCTCCAGGGACAGTGACTCCACCACCCCCCTGGGCAGCCCATTCCAATGGCCAACAACTCTTTCTACAAAGAACTTTCTCCTCATCTCCCCTGGTGCAGTTTGAGACTGTGTCCTCTTGTTCTGGTGCTGTTTGCCTGGGAGAAGAGACCAACCGGACGAAGAATTTGCACCACATACCAGCAACTCTTTCTGCTCTGAAATCCTCCAGATTCACAACTAGAAGCTTTTTCTGTGTAAACAACACAGGCATTTTGAAGAAAAAATATACTGCAAGCTTTATTGCAAGAAAAGTTTGTCTTACTGATACAGACCTTTAAACAAAACTTTATTTCTTACAAACACTGGATTAAAAATACACAGAGTTTCTTTTTCTTTTCAAAATCCCCAAATTCAGCAAAAGAAAAGAAAAGAAAAATCACTGAGTATAGGATGATATAATCTTTGGTCATCACTGGCTGAAACAGTCATGGAGTCAGTGAGTGCTTTGGCTGTTTTCACATACGAGATTCTGTTACATGGCTAGCTACAGGCACCAGCCGTCAAGACAAAAAGGCACCATTGGGACACACACTTAACACATAATGGTATGGCATTAAAAATAAAATTCCTAAAGCAGACTAAACGTCAACTCCTTGCACAAACATCTTTCTTACAAAATAAGCTATGCTAAATGAGGCATATGGTGTGTAACTACAGTATTAATGAGACTTCTAACAAGCGGATCTCAAACTCACTTCTCCCTTTTCTGCACCGTGTTAACAGTTTGTGCATATGGCAGTCCCGATACAGCTCTCAGTCTTCACTACAAGTGCCATTAATTCAAGCCAGCACCATGCAGTAAGAGAATGTCACACATTCTCCTCAGAGAGACATTTTCTTCAGCTGCCTACACTTATGATAGTTTGTAGAGTAGTACCTTGTGGTTATTGGAAGGAAGTACAGTACAGTTTAGTTCTGCAGTTCTAATGGTATTAAAGCAGTCAAGGTATTTTGCTACAGTGGTTGTGCCTCTTCCATTACTTGATGTGGCCGATTCAGAATACAATCCTGTGGAACTGCTGTGAAATGTGATCTCTGCAGAGACTGAGATTTGAGTTCTTGTTCTTTAAGATTTTCTTTTTCTTTTTTGTCCCAAGTTTTGTAAGAGTACTTCTGAATATCCAGAAGATGTAATGCAGTGCTGCTTTGGCTCTTGATGCATTTTGAAATTACTTACCTGCTATTTCACAACTGCCCCAAATACAAAAGGAAACACCTTCCAAATCTCTTGGGTTGAGTTTTGGTTTTGGGTTTTGTTTTGGTTTGGTTTGGTTTTGGTTGTTTTTTTTTTAAATTAAGTACCTGTAAAATGTTATAGCTCAAATTTATAATTCTAAAGAAAACCAAGAAAATTTCCCTTTTGTTGACATAATTTGTATTTTCTCCATATATTACTGCATTAATAAATAAATAAACTTCTATAGTTTGTTTTATTTTTGGGAGGGTTGGTGATTTTTTTCCTTTCCCCTCTCCACCCCCCCTTTTTTTTTTCACTTAGAAACTATAGCAAAATACCCAAAGTGTTACAGGCTGCCAACTGGAAAAAATTAGCACATCTTTTTGTGCCGTTTAGTGCCATATGATGAGTTCTTGAACTTCAGCTTTTTAATATATTTTAGGTTAATTTAATTTAATTTAGGTTAACCATGATTGCCATTGTAAGCAAAGGTTTGGAAGTGTCAGGGTTTAAGATACTCTTCTGTAAGGGTAGTTCTGCAGTCTTGGCAGGGTGGCAAGAAAGGGCTCTTTCCTTCTCTTTTCCTCCCCCAAAAGCCAGTGACTATTCTTTAAAGCCTTTGAAGAAGCAGATAAGCTCAGGTGGATAGATAGGTGAACAGAAAGTGAAGAATGGGACTTAGTCTGTAAGATGGCTAGTAAAGGTCTATCCACAGCCTCATTCTAAGAGCTTCCCCAAACTCCCCCAGGAGGTAGTTGTCCTCATTGCTGTCTTCCAGTTTCTTTAACTTGTCTTTTTTATATAGAGGAATGCTAGTGACTTCCACTGTGTGAGTTCCAGGCACTGATGTTTTCTTGACTATGTGCAAATAACTTAGTCCATCCTTCTGATGGATTCTAAAGATGCCATCATCATTGCCATGTGAGATGATGTAGCGCACATGGTTGGTAAGGGGCTCAATGGCTGGCATGATTTTTAAGAGATGTTCTTTGTTGTCAAGTCTGGAAGTGTTGACTCTCATCTTCAAAGGACTATCCATGTCTAGGCTTTCCATGCTAATGTGCTTGATCTGAAGTGAAGGAAGAAAGATTATTTAGAACAGAAGAGACACTGATATTCACTGGCATTGTGACAATAATAATATGTCATTATTAACAGTTTCTGTATTTGTCAAAATCTAGCTGTGAAAGAAGTAATGTATATCATTTCCAGCTGGCAGAACTGCTTGATTGCATGTAACACACCCTGTAAATCTTACAGGCTTCCCACACAAGCTTAACAAGACAATTAAAGCTGCAGCATCAGGTCTACAGAGAGGGCTCAGATTTCACATCCATTTCAGAACCATTTTTAACTTCACACTTGCAAAAATCCATGTGAAGAAGAGAACTATGTTTACCACTACAGTAAAGACTGTGAGGCACAGTCTTGTTCTTATGATCACCTTCAGTGAGGAACATTACAGAAACACCACAATGCCATATGGGAATTATCTGAAAGTTCTGTTTGAACTGTTTTAATGAATACTGGCTTCTAAAAACAAGTAGGCTCATAATCTGATGTGAGGGAAGTACAGTGTTTATAAAGGAAACTGAAGTAAGAAAAGAACTGACATGTAGCCTTCTGAAGAAGGGCTAGAATGTCACATTGCCCAATTACATCCTATTTGGACCACAGGTGTGGAGAAAAGTCTCAGCACTGGTTGTTTTCTTTTTTGAAAATTCAGTCATGTGTTCTTTTTTAATTTGAACTTCAGTATAGTTATGCTGCAGGTGTGAATGTGTCCAGAGATGTTAGCTGTGAACACGCTGGGGGGCGGAGGGCAAGAATGAGTGTGTTCCTAGGAAACCCATTTAGAAAGCTTTTGAAAGTGCTTCTGCAACAATACCTAGGCTGTAGCCTTCTTTAGGAAACCTGATACTAAGTGAGGTACCTGGCCTGCATGTAAAGATCCTTTCATGCTTGTAAAAATAGCAAAGGATTTCTCTTTCTATGGGAATACCACACATGTGTATTAATATATAGTGTAATTAAAAACACGTGATGAAAACAAAGCTAATTTGTGGTCAGGAGCAAGTGTTTTAAATACTGCACTCCATAGACACCATTAGTCTGAGACTTTTTCTTTCTTTTTTTTCACATACTTTTATGGATGTTAAACCTTTCATTTTTACTGTGTAATTCTGTTACTAGAAACTGAAAAGGTTAATGCTATAAAAGTAATAACAAGATATAATTATGCTCAAGATACAAAATTAACTGTGAAATAAATAAAAAAAAAGCTTTTCAAAACATCCACATATTTTTGTGGTGGGCTGACCAGAGAATTCAGACTGGAACAAGTCCCCTGGGAGTGGTGGTGGGGAGGGAAAAAGGGATGTTTGTCGAAAGTGTAGATGTGTGTGTGGAGGTCAAATGTTTAGGCCACAAGTGTCAACACTATAGCCTACAGATCAGAGGTTACAGTATTACTGGCTTCTTTAGAAACGTTATCAATACAAGAACTGGCTTTGATGGCATCACACAAAGTAGTGTGTGTTAAGGCTGGAGCTTCTGGATTGTCCTTACTTGTCCTTTTAGAAAGGAGACTTGTTTCCACTTTTGTTTTTAATGTAACTTGTGTGGCTAGTGCACCTTACCATTTCAGTGCAGGGTTTACACTTTGCCTGTCTGCATTACATAGCTCTTGTGTTCAGGGCGAGGCTTGACAGGATGCTTGGTTGCATGGTTTAGTTGATTAGGTGGTGTTGGATGATAGGTTGGACATGATGATCTTGAAGGTCTCTTCCAACCTGGTTTGTTCTATTCTATTCTATTCTATTCTATTCTATTCTATTCTATTCTATTCTATTCTATTCTATTCTATTCTATTCTATTCTATTCTATTCTATTCTACTACCTGAAGGAAAATCTATCTGCATCCTCACTTCTGAACTGAATCAATTTTCCATCACTGCCCATTTCAAGATCTTGGCAAATGCTACAGGACAACATCCTATCATACAGACAAGGCAGACAACAGATATATAGGTATAGTCTTCCAACTTTTGGGAAAAAAACACACAAGGTGTAATTAGTAGGGCTGGTTTCTTTCATGAGTATCCCATAACTCGTTTTTATCAATCCATAAAATGTAGTAAGAAAAAAACATATTGTGAAGCCTAATTCTCTAGTACCCTCAGCAATTCTGCAAATACTAGACTTACATGTATCAGCTAGGTCATGAATGCTAGACCCCCACGATTGTGAGTGACCATGGAATGCACACTTAGACTGATGACCTGCAAGACGGTCATCATGCAGGCATGCCCAGTTTCCTAGCTTTCCGAAGCTGT
This sequence comes from Dryobates pubescens, assembly GCF_014839835.1. Taxonomy (NCBI): domain Eukaryota; kingdom Metazoa; phylum Chordata; class Aves; order Piciformes; family Picidae; genus Dryobates; species Dryobates pubescens. The sequence continues at coordinate 35,839,097 of NC_071657.1, read as the reverse complement.
ACGAAAATTATTTTCCTGAGTGTATTTTGAGGAACTAGACCACAATCCTGTGTGACAAAGGATTCTTTACAAGCTTTAAAAACTTAATCTGTTCATGGCTGTTGATGTCTGATTGTCACATTGTTCCTGCCAATTGTACTCAAGTGTGAAAAACATGGCGGCAGGAGAAAAAAGTTTTTTTGCCACTGAATGTAGTCTGTTAAAAATTTCCCTTCATTTACTGATAGTGGTGAGTATGGTGTTTCTAAAAATACCCCAAAATACATTAGTAAGTTCTTGTCCAGGTACGTACAGTGTCATTAGCACTTCGCTTCTTCCTGTTTTCTTTCTTGGAATAGCTGTTGATCTTGCACTCATAACATGCATCAGGGGACAAAGCATTCTCTTCATCAGCATCTCCATCCAGCGGCAGGAACTGGCCTTTGTTAAATCCTATCCCCGAGACACAGTGACTGTTGAATAAAAACCATCTGGTTTAGTTACTTCTTGCAGTTTATCAGCTGTCCTGTTAAATGGAAAGTGAGTACATGTTCTCTGTTCCAGTGTCTGCATCCCCTTCCTTTCCCTTCCCTCAGCAGATGGTCTGCACATGACTTTTATGTACACTGCTGTGACATATACTGTGTGAAATAGAAGCACTGGCTTGAAAGCCTACATAAGCTTGATTTGTAAGTTTTACAAAGAAACAGAACAAAAGTAGTCTGCCCTGAACTTTGGAACTAAAGAATGTAGACACTGTCATGTACCAGAACAATGTTAATTTGTTTAATGTTCTGGGTTGATCAGTGCAGTAACAGTCCTCACTGAGCAGGGTTGGGAAGGAGTCCTTGTGCTGGTAGTTGGGGGAGAAAGCAGAACTAATTCTGTAGTTTCATGTAAACATGAGGAAAAATGTTTTCACTGTGAGGATGATGGAACATTGGAACAGGCTGCCCAGGGTGGGTTGCGGAGTCTCCCTCTTTAGAGATATTGAAAACCTACCTGGAAGTGTGATCTGGCAGGGTGGATCCTGCTCTGGCAAGGTGGGGTTGACTAGATGAGCTGTCCAGGTCCCTTCCAGCTCCTAACATTCTGTGATTCTGTGATTCTGTAGTTTAATGTGGCTATACACTAGGTTTAAAATTAGTGTCACACTGCGTGTACACACATCTTTTTTTCTAGTTTATGGATATTGTGTGGAAAAAGAGTGGAAAGGATGATCAAGTTGCCTGTTCTCCATTTGCAGCTCTGCTGCTCAGTTTGACTAGGGTCCAGCCTTAAAAAGTGCCCAGGCTTGATAGCCTTCTGGATGTAGCTTTGATGAATGACTATGTGGTGGTACTCACCCTTGTCCAACTCTGTAATAGCCAGGTGGACAGCCACAAAGATAGCCACCTTCAGTATTGGAACAGCCATAATTGCAGGGGTTCTTAGTAGATGAACACTCATTCACATCATGGCATGCACTGGAGAACTGGTCGTAAGAAAATCCAGACGGGCAGGCGCATTTGTAACTTCCGAGTGTGTTGTGGCAAGAAGCAGAACCACACGCGTTAGGATTGGAGCACTCATTTTCATCTAGTAAGCAAGCAAAAGTATACTGGCATTTTCTAATCTGACAGGCAAGCATGATGTAGCTAACAGATCACAATATCTGTGAGTCCCAAGGCTCTGCTATATCCTTGACCTCATTACCCCATAGAGACCTGACCTCTGAGCAAAAGGTACATCGGCAAAAAAGTACATCGGTACGTCCCACAAACATATAGCTGGGCTGCACAGATATTTTGGGATACTGTTACCTTATATGGACTCACTCAGTGCCCCCTTCAAGGTATGTCTCCTGCTTTGCATAGAGGTTCTCTTTGCAGAGGTACTTAACACCTCCTTTGCCTCAATTTTTAATAGCAGGATAGGTTGTCTTCTGGACAACTGGCCTCCTGAGGTGGCAGATGGAGGCAGGGAGCAGTATAGTTCCCCTGTAATCTAGGAGGAAGTAGTGAGAGACCTACTTAGCCACTTGGATCCCCACAAATCCATGGGACCAGATGGGATCCATCCTAGGGTGCTGAGAGAGCTGGCAGATGAGCTGGCCAAGCCACTCTCCATCATTTTTCAACAGCCCTAGCTTACTGGAGAGGTCCCAGGTGACTGGAAGCTGGACAATGTGATGCCCATCCACAAGAAGGGCTGGAAGGAGGAACCAGGGAATTCCAGAGCTGTCAGCCTGACCTCAGTGCCAGGCAAGATTATGGAACAGGTCATCTTGAGTGCAATCACACAGCACTTCCAGGATGGCCAAGGGATCAGGCCTAGCCAGCATGGATTTAGGAGGGGCAGGTCCTGCCTGACCAACCTGATCTCCTTCTATGATCAGGTGACTGCCTGGTGGATGTGGGGCAGGCTGTGGATGTAGTCTACCTGGATTTCAGCAAGGCCTTTGACACCGTCCCCCACAGCAAACTCCTGGCCAAGCTGTCAGCCTGTGGCTTGGACAGCAACACTCTGTGCTGGGTTAGGAACTGGCTGGAGGGCTGAGCCCAGAGAGTGGTGGTGAATGGTGCCACATCCAGCTGGCAGGCAGGCACTAGTGGTGTGCCCCAAGGATCAGTGCTGGCCCCCATCCTGTTCAGTATCTTTATTGATGATCTGTATGAGGGGATTGAGTCCATCATCAGTACATTTGCAGATGACACCAAGCTGGGGGCAGGTGTTGATCTGTTAGAGGGTTGGAGAGGGACCTTGACAGGCTGGACAGATGGACAGAGTCCAACGGCATGAGATTTAACACATCTAAGTGCTGGATTCTACACATTGGCCACAACAACCCCATGCAGTGCTACAGGCTGGGGTCAGAGTGGCTGGAGAGTGGCCAGGCAGAAAGGGACCTGGAGATACTGGTCAACAGTAGACTGAACATGAGCCAGCAGTGTGCCCAGGTGGCCAAGAAAGCCAATGGCATCCTGGCCTGTATCAGGACTAGTGTGGCCAGCAAGAGCAGGGAAGTCATTGTGCCCCTGTACTCAGCACTGGTCAGGCCCCACTGGAGTCCTGTGTCCAGTTCTGGGCCCCTCAGTTTAGGAAAGATGTTGACTTGCTGGAAGGTGTCCAGAGAAGGGCAACAAAGCTGGTGAAGGGTTTGGAACACAAGCCCTGTGAAGGAGAGGCTGAAGGAACTGGGGTTGCTTAGCCTGAAAACGGGAGACCTTATTGCTGTCTACAACTACCTGAAGGGAGGTTGTAGCCAGGTGGGGGCAACCAGGACCAGAACAAGAGGACACAGTCTCAAGCTGCACCAGGGGAGGTTTAGGCTGGATGTTAGGACAAAGTTCTTCACAGAAACCGTGATTGGCTGTTGGAATGGGCTGCCCAGGGAGGTGGTGGAGTCACCATCACTGGAGGTGTTTAAGAAGAGACTGGATGGTGTACTTGGTGCCATGGTTTAGTTGATTAGATGGTGTTGGGTGATAGGCTGGACTTGATGATCTCAAAGGTCTTTTCCAACCTGGTTAAGTCTATAATTCTGTAATCCTGTAGCTGGTTTGGAGTTTTGTGGGAGCTGTTTGGTGTTACTGTCACTCCCACTCCTGTAGAGCAGTTTTAAGTAAGTAGTGGTTGAGCCTTTGGAAAAGCTGCCTGGTGTGCTATCCAATGTATACTAAAGTAATTTATATATCTAGGACTAGGACAGTAGGGTGAGCCTGTAAGAAATGTGTAGCAGTACTCAAAGCCATTCTCTGATTATGACGCAGAGAACTCCGACAGCAAACTTGAAAGGTAAATTGGCTGTTACGGTGCCTTGTGAGCAGCACAGGTTGGGGTTTGTTTCTGGGGGTCAGTTTTTATAAAAAAATACTCCCTCGTTTCAGTTGGTATGGCAGTTAGCTTAGCTCATGAAATACAGGAAAAAATGAAAGACTGAATGAGCTAAGCCTACAATAAAACTGCAGAGCTGATTCATTTGTCCTTGTTCCCTACCCAAAGGACTGACACTGGTTTTAAGACTGTATTTTGAAATTAGGAAACTGTTAATGACTATGTTGGTATTTTTAATCCTCATTTACTATAGATTCTACTTGGTAGTATTCTCAAACTGTTAATGACTGTGAGGGATTCTTTGCTCCAGCAGAGATGCTTTTAGGAATTGAATGAACTTCTTTCTTCCTTTCTAAGGTGGGAAGGAGGGAATCAATTTAGGCCTTGTTGAACACCTTGTGACACATTTTCAAGGTGACAATTGTGTTTCCTTTTTACCTTATGTCACTGATTTCTATTGGAAGTAGTAAATGTATAGAAGGAGCGGGTGACAGTGAAAAAAGATTTGTGCTTTCATACCCTTTGTCCTGCTCATTCTTGTCCTTTCCTAGCAGTTGTCACTATGAACATTATTACACCTTTGCTGTTGAAAGTATTCTGTGCTCTTTGTTTCCTTACCAACACATTGATTCCACTGGTAATGCTGAATATATCCTTGTGGGCATCCACATCTGTATCCACCCAGAATGTTTTGACAACCATGCTGGCACCTGTGGTTTCCATCACATTCATCCACATCTTTGCAGTCAGGAGAGAAGTCATGCGTGAAAGAACACATGATTATAGACATTGCCAGATATGCTACTCACTTTGATCATAGTCATTGAAACACCAGTATCTATGACAGAGGAGTGCTGCTGTAAGATAGAAGCACCATTCAAGTTGGTCTTCTGGAAGGCCTAAAAGTCAACTATGTAGTGTTCAATAAACCAACTGGACCTTCTGAATTTTTACATTACTCAAATTTGAAGAAGAAACACTCTTCCTGGTAATCCCACATGATGTTGCTTTGATTTAATGTTTAGCATCTGAATAACAAAGCTTTCAGTTTCCTGAAGTACTTACCAGATAACTGCTTACCTTTGCAATTAAAAATTAAATAAATCTGAATCATGTAAAAATAAAGAAGAAAGCCACAAAGGAAAAACAAAGTGTAAGAACCTCAATCATCTGAAATAGAGTCTTCTATAAGAAATACGTGGATTCTGTGCAGCCTAATGTGTCAGGTACAGTATGCAGTTCCACTAGGAAAATAAAAAGTATCTTTCACAATGTCACAGATTCTATGTTACACTCTAGTTGTCCACAGTTTGAAAGAAATTTAAGGGAACTGTGATGTCACAAAGCCTGAGGTGCAGAAAATCATCACATCAGAAACTGAAGATGTCATTTTATCAGTAATGGCATAGAAAGCAGGTCTGATCTGCTAGTTCTGATACATGTAATCTAGTGTTTTGTTGCATAGGTGCTGGGTAAAGTACACAATCATTGTGTATCTACTTTATGAGAACAAAGTAATCTGTCAGAACAAAATACTTTCTAAAACTTCTTGCTCTGTATAGTCTCCATTTACTCTAGAAACAGGCTCAAATATCAATTCCTGTTTTAAATGCTGAAGCAAGACACCTGGTATTCTGACATGTCTTAAATTTATACACAGGTACCCTTGCATTTCTAATTATTAACAGCCATTTGCTCAATATCTGAGGCCCACTGTAAAGCTCTCAAACACAGATTTCCTGACTGGGGCTCCCCTTTGGGCCAACACAGATAGATGAAGCCCAGCAATATCATTTGTATTTTAGCTGTGGTGAATTAACCTTCTGAATGTGTATCTCTATGGTAGAAGCCTTAAAGTATGAATTTAGAGTCTAATCTTAGATACCCTCAGGTATATGATCGCAATTAGCTGAAATAAAAATCATAGAGATATTTGCTTTAGGCTGTATGAAAATGAGAACAGAGGCAATAACTGGACTTCTAGATGCGTAAGTCTATGTGAAATTTAAATGGCAGCTTGAGTTCAAAAGTTACTTTTCATTCTAATTTGTGTAAGAAGTACTCATGCAGTATCTTTGTGGTGGTGAGAGAAAGTTCAGTTCTCCCTTCCCCACAAAGAAACCACAGTCACAGTCTTGTAACATATTTCTTCTTGGTGTTTTTTTTTTACTATAGCTGGTGCTCTCTCCTTGACATCACAGGATTCGCTAGGCATGGAAGTAAGGATTTGCACTATGAAGAAAAATTTGACCTTTACTAATTACCTTCACAGTTTAGTCCAGTAGAGTCTAGAGAAAATCCCCTTTGACATTCACAGGTAAAACTTCCAGGGGTGTTTTGGCAAATTCCTTTTGGTCCACAAAGTGATGGCTGAGAACCACATTCATTGTCGTCTTAAAAACACAGAAGAGAGAGAAGGTTGATGTACCTTATGGCATAATTTTAGGCATGTTTATATAACATTTCTTAAGAGGTATCAAAGCATAGAGGTGCAACAGTTTATTTTGAAAATGTGGTTTTTCCTATTTGAATGTCAGATGAATTGACAAATCCTGCAGAGCTGTAACTAATTAATAAATTGGAAGTGTAAGTCATAACCCGGTTATGAGTGCGGAAGACCTATGTGTGTAAGTGCTGATGGTGGAAAAATGCTACACTTCTGTATTAGCTGAACTAAAATAGTTTCATATGGGAAGATTCACACATATGCTTCAGATCTGAAGGTATCTGTATCTATTTAAAAAGAAAACGCAGTCTGGTTTTATTTAACAACATTTAAAATCAGATATGAACACTTTACCCTTTTGTCTCCATGTGGCTATACTTAGAATATAAGAACATGTATTAAATACATACAACTGTTTCTAAGCAAGAGAATATGAATGGTGATAGAATGGTTTTTATTTAGCTTTAATTTTTGCTTTCAAAATCTGTTTTCTGGAATGCTGACATTATTGTTCTGTATTATTACTGTTTTTACAGAGCAGAATAAATTAATGAGAATGTTATACTTATAGAAGAATTAATACAGGAAAACTAATGTTTTTCTTACCAATACAAGCTGTGTGATGTTGTGTAAAACCAGGTGGACATTTACATGTGAAACCTCCAAGGGTGTTGACACAGAGAAACTGACAGTTGTGTTGTTTGGTTTGACATTCATCAAGATCTGAAAGTAAGAGATGTTGACTTAAGAACATCAGCAAAAAAAAAAAGAGTTACATTTAGTCTAACTTGATAAAATAGCACATTTCAAAACTATTTAATTGTAAGGCAAGGTGCAAAAAAAATGAAAAGTTGTTGTGTCTAACTTTCTTTACCTTTACATGTCTTCCCATCTTCCTGAAGGATGTAGCCCCGAGGACATGAGCACTGATAGCTACCTTCTAAGTTCTTGCAGATAAAATTGCATGGTTTAGGAGACTGAGAACACTCATCAAGATCTAAAGCAAGAAAAAGTTAGTTATCTGTTGTACTGATTTCTTTGAAGGGCATTTTCTGAACAGCAATATACTTAAGAGATAAATGTTGGTAGACATCCCAAATTTACATTTGTTCAGAATTTCTGTTTCTTCCTGTATGGATGTGTTCCTGTGGAGTTTCTATGGAGCTGTCACTTCAGTGACATACTGAGTTTCTTGAGTGACAGCAGCATTAGTATTTTCATCTGAGGACTAGGTGTTTATTTGAGGGCATACTATAGTATACTTATATATGTCAACCAACAATAAGTAGAGTGGGAAAATGTAGACCATGAAATAATGAGTCAGTTTGACAGTCAAAGAGGTTATACAGCTGAAACATCTTTCAGTGCTCATTTTACTGGAGGAACACTGCCACCAGGGGAGCTTGTTTCTCTGTTTTTCCAAATTAAATAAAAAAATAGAAGTGTGCGTTAGGGAAAAAAAAGATAGAAAAGAGGTAACAGATGCAGAGAAAAAAATGGTTTGATACAAAGCTTTGCAAAGGTTGACACACCATTATTTTGAAAAATAACCAAAGATTAAGATGCTGAATCTTACCAGTGCAGGATGTGCCACCTATGTCAGTGGTATAGCCAACTTTGCAGAAGCACTGGAAGGAGCCCATAGTGTTAATACACTGTCCGTTTCTGCACAGGTTTGGCATGGCCTTACATTCATCAATATCTGTACAGAACACATCAAATATGTCAATTTTCAGTTTTAAATTCAGCTTTTTTCTCCTCTGACATTTTGCACAGCTCCTCGTCATGGTTCTGATAGGAACTTTACCCTTTCTTTCTCTTCAAAAATGTATATGAATTCAAAGTTAAACAGCCTTCATACTTCCGTTATTGTTTTCTGTATCAAAACCTGCCTGCTACTTCATTGGGTGCCCAGGTTCCAGTTTTGGTAACTGAAAATACAAAAACTATAGATGTGAATTTTCTTATGACCAGTTACACGAATATCACACTTTCATAACACAGTGTAAAATGTATATTAGCTTCTGTTCCCTGGGTGGAAAGAGTAGCTACAATACATTCAGTGAGACTACTGTAACAACAGCTGTTGTTGCTTTTGACATGTATGCAACTTTTCAACATACAAAAGCTTTCAGATCATTTCTAGCTTTTAGTTACTGTTTCAGATTCTAATTCTGAAAATTCTGCACAGCTGAAAATACTCTGGTTGCAGCTATCGTTTAAAGGTGGTTTTAATTTCTTGTCTCTCAGCAGCAATTGAAAAATCAGACTCTTGTATTGCAGGAAATTCTTCAAATGGGCTTCAAAGACAATTATGCATTTTCTTATATATGTACACATATTATTTTCTCCTTTCCTGCCTCTCTTCGTCCCCACAAATACCTCTTCCATCTGTAGTATAGCCAGGTCCATGTGGACAAAGTTTCTTATACTGAGCAGTTCCAGGAAGGGGACAGAGCTCACACTGGTTACCCCAACCCCGGCCTCCATCACAGCAGCACTCTGATTTAGTGACAACGTTCTGGCTGCTTGAAGCCATCTGACACATTGTCTGTAAAACTTCAGCAAAGCAAAACCCTTGGCGATTATCTGTAAGGAAAAGAGTAGAGATCAAGAAAGAGCAGGAGACAAGCATCTGATGTATTACTCTGGCTCTCTTATCAGCATGTGCAAGCAGCAGACTATCAGCAACCAGTCTGCGAAGTCTATTTTGACTTAGCTTTACAGATTAACTCTGTCTTCTGATACTCTGCTGCCAATTCTGTCATCTCTAAAATTCAGCAGCTGTATAGGTTGGACACTTAAAAAGTTGTGCCCTGGGGCATATCTACTGAGTATGCCTGAAAGTAAAGCAAGCTGTGGGCCAAACAGAGCTTCCATTTAAGATGCCTATGTTTGGCTTGCATTTGAATGATTTTACTTGGAGTGGAGATAGAAATTTGTTTTGTTTGTTTGTTTTACGGGCCAAAATAGCATGTCAGATCATCTACAATTACCCTAATGTAGTTTAAATGAATAAATCCTTAGCACTGAAAAGTCCCTATGCAACTCAGTGCTTTTTCAGGGAAAAAAACAACCCAAAATTATATGGCCTTGCTGTTGATATGTTGATCCATTTCTATTTTCCTCTCTTTTCAAACCTTGTGGTTAATATCTGTCAGTCAGAAAGAGGAATAAAGTTTTAGAGTCATTAAGCTCCTACAGGTTTCCACCAAACAGTCAGCTAAAGAAAGCACAGATCACAGCTCTCATTGCTAATAAAAATTCTTAAATTTTGCAGAGATTGTATCTTCTAAACATATCACCTATCTTATTTGTTAATTAAAATGGAGACATTGTTAACTAGGCTTTTCAAGGTGAAAGTTAAAATCCTTCAGATCCCTCAGAATGTGTGCGTCTATTGACATCTGGATGAATTTCTCTTTTACAAGGATGAAGAGTAGAATCTGTAAATTTCTTGCATCCAGCAGATAAAACACAAACTTTGGCTTTAGGCAAAACTTGCTTTGATGTGAACAGTAACTTAATTGTTCAGGGCAAATGAAGGTATTCTCACCAGAAGTGTCAGTTGTGAGACAGTACATTTGCTGCAGTAATCTGCAAGACTCCTGCAGATTTCTCTTCTCCTCGTTAGGTATATGGGGCAGATCTTATGCACTTTTTATACACAGCTTTCTCTCCAATTTGAGGTGTGTGTTAAATTTTAATGTGAACACAACAATGAGGTTTGCACCGTGTATTTAAAATAACGTAATCTAAGACTTCATGTTTGAGCTTTAATTCTGAAAGAATACTTTGTTTCTGCCAGACTCATTTTGTATTGTCATTTCTGACCCAGGAAACCCTAAAAGAAAGGCAGCAGTGAGCGAATTACCTCAGAGCACAGTTTTCATTAAAAAAATAAAAATATATTAAATATTAGAAAGCAATAATGACCTCCAAGCAAGGTATTGCCTTGGCATTAATGACTGGCTGGGCTTAACAGACTGCAGCATCCTCTCCTCATCTGATCATAATCTTCAGGAAATACCCTGCAATCGCAATGTTACTGCTTTGCCATGAAGTCAGCACACTACAGATGAGAATTTACAGGAAGCTGGCTTTATAGTACTTACATGAGATAATACACAAAAGTCTTTCAATGCAAGACTACTAATAAATTCTGATACAGCTTCAATATCATAAAATACTTCGAAGTATCTACACTTGAATGCTGATCAAGAAAAAGCAGGTTTACAGTTCTGTTTGATTTCTAGAAAAGCAGAAGTAATTTTATACCCTGCAATGACAAATCTGAACATACTGAAAAGGAAAGAGGTTGATGAAAGTAAAAACTTTCACCAGCATTTAATGTGCAGGCCTACCTGAAGCCTTTTTAGTATATCTTGCCTTTTTTTTCTTTTCTGTGAAATCCTAGTATTTATATTCATATCCATATTAAATTCATAATCTCTACCTGAATTAAAGGTGCAGAAAATTCAGATGTCTAGTTGCAGTATTGTTGTGCTTAAGGTTTTCTGAATATGCAAACATTTAATTTTGCACTGTATCCCAGCTTTTGATCTATTTAAAGTAACGAAATTACGCATATGCATTTGGTTTGGATAGTGTTGCTCTGCACCATATTTATGTCCTTCATGGAATTTAGACCCTGAGCCCCCTTACTGCCAGGCTCAGATAACATTCTCAAGATAGTCATCATTCCTATGACTATTTAACATATACTTGTTTACTTAATAAACATCATTATTTAATTTCTGTAGAAATAAGACCTACTAGGCACTCAGAAGCCTAATTTACACTCTCTGTCCTTTATACTTCAATGTAAGATGAAATGTATTTGAAAGAGGCACTTACCAAGACACTCAATGCCTGATGGACTTGACAGGAATCCTTCATTGCATTCACATCGGTAGCTCCCAATAATATTCATGCAGCGACCATTTTCACAGACAGCTGGCCTGGTATGGCACTCATTTTCATCTTAACAACAATAAAATACAGAAATATCTAGTGGACTCATAGAACACATTAACTGTTCTGTGTAATATTTGGAAAACATTTGCAGGAAGCGGAAAATCAACAACTCGGTAAGATTGGAAAGGATTTTCATAGTAACTCTCTTGTATTCCATTCTTTATGTACAGCACCCTAGGACAAAAGCATTGATCCTTGTATGTTTACAAATTCTAAGAAGAAGGACTACAGAGGGGCATATAGGAATGATGCTGCCAGAATATGTAGTGGAAAGCAAAGGCCGTCTTGGAATTAAACAAGACAAGACAGCATAAGAGCTTAATCAAGTACATCAGTAGGAAGAGATGTCTTCTCTTGCTTTCTAAGCTTTACCTGTGCAGCCTTCTCCATCAGGTCTCCGGGTCATACCAGGAGGACAAATGCACATGAAGGTACCAATTAAATTTTTGCACATCATGCCTCTTGATTCACAGTCATGGAGACCTTCAGCACACTCATCTAGATCTGGAAAAATAAAATAGAATATTGTGCTAGAATTTCCTGCCAGCAGTTTCAGTTACTGAGGTCAACTAGCACTTTCTCATGGAAAAGGACATACAGACTCCCCTAACTAAGAAGCACTGAAAAAAAGTCTGGGAACCATGCTGCACTATGGTGTTCTGATTCTTTGTGAGCTGCATCTTGTCATGGTAAAGCTGTTACCTTCTTAGTTTACAATCCACACAAGGGGTACCTTGATAATGGAATCACTGGATATTTGCCTTGCATGAATTCTGAAAGAGTAAATCATCATCTGTCTGCTAGGCTGTTTGTTAGATTCTGCTGAGAGGAAGAATGCAAGATGCATGGAAATATTTTGTATCACACTTTGGCCAGTGCCAGGTGATGAAATCAGGGGAATAGTTTATATTTCTGTCATTACCTTTGCACATCTTTTGGTCTTCTCTTAGTTGATAGCCAACTGGACATGTGCATTCGTAGAAACCGTAAGTGTTGATACAACGAAAAGCACAAAGCAAGGGATTCTGAGCACACTCATTTATATCTGAACAGAAAGGAACAAAGTAACCATTCTTGTTGAAGTCTTGAAACAATCCAGAAGACAGTTTTCTTATACCTGTACTTTTCTTGTCAGCTAACATGCAACCAGAAATGCAGTAATTAAAATCAGAAGCCTGTGGATGTTTGGGTTTCAGTAGCCAGTGAAAACTGAACAAAACCATGCTTAAAAATAATGGCATAATAAATATGGCACTACCTGATCTTACAATGACAGGTTGGGACAGGATTAGTTTAGACGATGGAGAATGGAATCAATACAGCTGATCAGTATGATCTAGTATTGTCCCTTTATTGCTTCAGTGTTGTTCGATTATAATGCAAGCACAGTACAGAGCAGATAGTAGAGCTGACAGGCTAGTAAGAAGTGCCTAGAAGAAGTGCGCAGTAAGAAAACCTTTACAACTTATATCAACTCAGAGAGCATTGCTGGCATGGCTTCATTGGTCCCTCATGAGTGACCCCACACTATTACTATAGATTATTGGTTAAACTAGTAATAACACATGAGGTTGTTGATGCACGTGTGCGTCCTGTGAGTCCAAGAGAACTCTCTGTGTTTATAGCTACCAGTGTCCTGCTTTGGTTACACGGTGCAGGCACAGCACTACACTGCTACACTGCTAGCCACTTCTGCACCCGTGCTGGACACGGCCTACCACCATGTCAGGCTCTAGGCCTACAGTGCCAGATTGCTCACACTGCTTATTGCAACCATTACCACAGATTAGTTCAGATTTTTATTGCATGATCACTTCTGTGTGATGAGAGATACCCACTTTTCCCCCCCAACTCTAAAAAAAAAAATTCTTGTTTCAGAAAGCAAACTAATTATGAGTCATGAAATGCAGAATCTGTAAGAAGCATCCTGATCCACATCTGATGAGAACAGAATGGCTGTACACAATTCCCACACTATGAAAAATAACAGGTACTTAATGAACTAATAGGGGATTAAAGAAAATACTTCTCTAACCAGTGAGAGTAGACATTCTGCATCTCGGTGCCGCAATAGGCTGTGGAGTCAGATGGTATCAGCAGGTTCAAGACTGTACTGGACAGATTCTTTGGCAATTGATCCGTAAGTGGATATGTAACCTGCTCTGCAGGGATGCATCCCCCAGTTTACATCATAGTTTCCCTGTATTTTCAGCTCTTACTAATCCTGAGGTGGGGGGGAAGGGGTTGTAAGAGCTCTGCTCTCCCCAGGGATTAAGGAAACCTGATCCAGGTGGACTTGGTTCCTTCCTTCCCCAGCCCAGGAAACCAAGTTATTCTGTTCCTCTCCCCCTTCCTCTCTAGCAAAACGATAAAGGGGAGGGTACGGCAACCATTTTCCCTCTCTTTTGCTCCTGCTTTGCCTGTGCAAGAGGACCAAGAGTTGCTGCTGGCTTCCTGGTCCTCTGCCATGTGGTCAGGCCTGGTCTTTCTCCCTGCTGCATCCACGGTTCTCCAAAGGACTGTTGGTTTTGTATATCTCCCTATCCATCCTTGTTCCTTCCCTTGTGGACCCTTTGCTGTTATTTTTTTTTATATATATATATATGTATATGTGTGTATATATATATATATGTATGTATATGTATATGTATATAAACATAAATATATAAAAACATATATGTAAACATAAACATAAATATATATATACTGTTTAAAGAAAAAAAAAATTACCTTTCTACTTCCAAACTGACTCCAAATTATTTCTTGGTAGATTTGCCTCCTCCTCTTTTTCCTTACTCCCCTTTTTTTCCCCTTTTTTTCCCCTTCCCTTGTTTTTTTTCCCTATTCTTTCCCCTTCCCTATTTTCTTTCTATCTAGAAAGAGGAAGGGAGAGCAGGGGAGGGGTTCCCAGTCTTGCCCCCCATCTGAGCTCTTAAATTCCAGTTAAGGCTCAAACCAGAACAGGAGGAAATGAAGAAAGTTGTTAGTTACATGTGCATGTTGAGTTAGCATTTCAACTGTGAAGGATGAAATAATGGACTAGATAGACCAGTGTTCTGACTTCAGTTTATTAGGCACATTTTAACTCAGTTGTCACTGTAACTGTGATAAGTGTGTCAGTTCATAACTGCTCTGTCTCAGTTACAAAAAATGTTCTGCAAATTCAGGCATTTTTGCTATGCCATTTATGAGGATATTTAGGGGGTTCAACAGGTACTTTCTTTTCCACCCCAACTTTTTCCAACAAACAGAAGAACAATGTAACGTGCAGTTTGGAAATTCTGTGATAAACTAAATATATTGCTTAAATCAATTCAGGACTTCTTTTTCAATTTCAATGACGTATTTCAAGCAGAGAAGCTTTTTTGTCCTCCTAATTATGACACTACCAAAGACCTGTTTGAATAACTTGAATACTGAGGAACAGATGAAAACTAAAGGTGAAAAAAACGCAAAACAACAAAGAGGACAAGTTACCGTCACAATTCATCATTGGGCCTGGCTCAAATCCTTCATGACAGTTGCACTCAAAACTGCCGATAACATTAGTGCATGTACCATCTCCACATGGGTTTCCAATTGAACATTCATCAGTATCTGTACATAATGAATAAATGCAAAGTGAAGTGGGACACACTTCAAACTGTTTTTCAATTTAACTGTTACTATTCTTATAATTCATGAAATATGAACACACCGATGCAATGTACTCCCGTGTAATCTAAGTTGTATCCCACAGGGCACTCACAGCGAAACGATCCATCAGTATTAATGCAGTGACCATCGGAGCAAATCCCTGGGCTTTCAAGGCATTCATTTACATCTAAAAAGCAGGAAGATATCAGCAACCACTCAGCTGATGCATTTCGGCATAAAGTCTTAAAACAGTGTTTTAAAAAGGCTAAGCACCCTATTCTGATTGTCTCTAGCCATTCAGTTTCAAAGGTAATCTTTTAACTATCATTTCATAATGGTCCACGTTTATTAACGGTCAGCCTCCTGTCACTCAGATGTGTGGGGAGTAAGCCATCACATACTATAATATCCTAGTCTATTTTTAAGTATAAATAATTATTTCCTTTTTAAAATTATCAGAAAAAAGAATCCCTACCTTCACGCGTATCATCAATTCCAGGAATTGTTCCATGACCATATGGACACAGGTCCTGAAAAGCAACTGTACAAGTATTTTTTAATTAAGAAAAAAGAATGAGTGAGAGAGAGAACCAAAAGCCATCCAAAAAATCTCACACTTTTCAAAACTGTCAACCGGTTAAATCACAGTCATTATGCTGCCTTGCCAGATGCAAAAGCGACACTGTCTCTAGGTCAGGAAGCAGCACTAGAACTCATTCACCTTCCATGTGCTCATGTTTGGTGCCTTCCCCTTCCTGTACCTGGAGAAATTCAAACTGTCAGTTGCTTCTGGAATTCTTGGCACTGTCCCATTTAATTCTTTTGCCTAAAGCAGGCTACACCTAGAAATGGAGGCTATTGGTTCATTTCTCTACAGAGCAAACCCAACAACTCAGTATTTATCTTTTTCTGAGGTTTATTCCATTTAATTTTATTCCCTTTGTTGACCTGAAAATGGATTTAAAATGGACTCTTAAGAGGAATGCCAGAAAGATCTCTCCTGCTAATGATCAAAAACGTACAGCACAAATGTGCTTTTCCTTTTCTCCCACCTAAAAAGTATTTAAGTCTTGATGTGTACCTTCTTCTTCCTTTGGACAGAGCTCACAAGGATCACCCCATCCTTCCCCTGGCATTTTACTGCAGCAACACTTTGCTTTTGTGGTGTTGAAAGCCTTTGGCACTGAGCATTTTCCATTCTCAAAGTTAGTGAAACAGAAGCTTTGGCGAGTGTCTGAAAAAGAAAATACAGTTATGTGGAGCTAGCACCTTCCACTGGTCATGTGACAACTTCCCAGCTCTGAAAGGGTTAACATAAGGCCTGTATTTGTCATAATATTTTGAAAGCACTTTCCAACCCTCATAAGGGCCTAGTCCTTATTCATGCTGCAGAGTCTCTGTTATCTGTTAGAGTAAGCTCTTATATTCTTTAATAACTTACCAAAACATCTCCGTCCGTTATCAGACAGCACAAAACCTGTGGGACAGATGCACTGGAAACCTCCTGGAGTATTTGTACAGGAGCCAAAGAGACAGATATTTGGATCCTCATTACACTCATTAATATCTGTTAATTAAAAGAGCAAAGGCTCAATGTTACTTCATTTGCTGTGAATCCCTTGGTTAAGAAAGACTGTTTATGTATTTGTTTGTTCATTTAACCTGAGCCAGAGGTGCTCCTCAAAGAAAGCTCCCAAGAGCTGCCTCTTTCAAATTAGAGCACTTCACTGGCACATACTTCCCTCTCCAAACATCACTCTCTGTTCCTTGCCATATTTATAATATAAAAATTAATCAAATGCTTTCAGGCTCAACAGAAGACAAACCACTGATAACAAAAATATTTTTCTGTAAACATCAAAAAGATGAATTTTTAAAATCTGTATGTTAAGCATTCTTTGTAATTAACAAAGGGCTTTTTATATGCCAGTTGACTGATTCTTGAACTGAAACTATATGTAGCTATTAGTAGAGGTAGACCTATGAATATATTTATGTATTCAGATTTATATTTACCAGTCTCTCACAGCCATTCTTGATATATTATTCATTTTTTTCCTGTTGAATTGCATATATTGCTATGAGTATTTAAATGTGTGATTGTTTTTAAAGAAACAGAGATATTTTTGTAATTATTAAAAAACTTTTAACCAAAATAAGAGTACTTCATGTAAGCACCAAGTGCCTGTAAAATTACGCAACTCAAACAGCATCCAGCTGCATATCCTGCATCTATACAAACAACAGAGTAAGAAACGTACTACTTTAATAGACCTTTAATTTTTCAAACCCATTATTTAGAACTACATTTTAGTGTATTCTGTTTTGCAAATACAGAAGATATAAGCCTCCTTGTTATTTGTAAAGGTAGTACATTTCGAAGTGTATATTAATAATCTTCAAAGCCGTACCTGCAGTACAACCTTCCCATGCACGGATATTAAAAGAAGAGACCAGTGGCTGCATAAGCAGACGGCCAGCCTGGATGGGTAATGAACTTCTAAAAGAACTAAGAGAAAAAATTGAGGGTGTATCATCTTTGGAAGAACGGTGAGGCAACCCATGAAAAGTTTAAGGATGTTGCTAGGTCTTGTAGGAAGAAAATTAGGGAGGCAAAAGCACATTTGGAGCTCAGACTGGCCTCTGCTGTGAAGGACAACAAAAAGTCCTTCTATAAATACATGAATAGCAAGAGGAAGGGCAGGGACAACCTCCACTCCTTGGTGGACACGGAGGGGAATGTTGTAACAAAGGATGAGGAGAAGGCAGAGTCACTTAACAACTTCTTTGCCTCAATTTTTTCTAACAGGACAGAATGTCTTCCACACAGCTGGCCTGCAGAGCTGGCAGAAGGAGCCAGGGAGCAGCATAGTTTTCCTCTGTTCCAGAAGGGGATAGTTGGTGATCTGCTTAGCCACTTGGATCCCCACAAGTCCATGGGACAGGATGTAATCCATCCTAGGGTTCTGAGAGAGCTGGCAGATGAGCTGGCCAAGCCACTCTCCATCATTTTTCAGCAGTCCTGGCTCACTGGAGAGGTCTCAGATGACTGGAAGCTGGCCAACGTGGTGCCCATCCACAAGAAGGGCTAGAAGGAGGAACCAGGGAATTCCAGACCTGTCAGCCTGACCTCAGTGCCAGGCTGCCAGGTCCTGCCTGACCAACCTGATCTCCTTCTATGATCAGGTGACTGCCTGCCGGATGTAGGGCAGGCTGTGGATGTAGTCTACCCGGATTTCAGCAAGGCCTTTGACACCGTCCCCCATGGCAGACTCCTGGCCAAACTGTCAGCCCATGGCTTAGACAGCAGCACTCTGTGCTGGGTTAGGAACTGGCTGGAGGGCCGAGCCCAGAGAGTGGTGGTGAATGGTGCCACATCCAGCTGGCAGCCAGTCACTAGTGGTGTGCCCCAAGGATCAGTGCTGGGCCCCATCCTGTTCAATATCTTTATTGATGATCTGGATGAGGGCATTGAGTCCATCATCAGTAAATTTGCTGATGACACCAAGCTGGGGGCAGGAGTTGATCTGCTGGAGGGTCGGAGAGGCTCTGCAGAGGGACCTCGACAGGCTGGACAGATGGGCAGAGTCCAGCGGCATGAGATTTAACACATCCAAGTGCCGGGTTCTGCACATTGGCCACAGCAACCCCATGCAGTGCTACAGGCTGGGGACATAGTGGCTGGAGAGCAGCCAGGTGGAGAGGGACCTGGGGGTGCTGGTTGATGGTAGGCTGAACATGAGCCTGCAGTGTGCCCAGGCAGCCAGGAGGGCCAATGGCATCCTGGCCTGCATCAGGAACAGTGTGGCCAGCAGGAGCAGGGAGGTCATTCTGCCCCTGTACGCTGCACTGGTTAGGCCACACCTTGAGTCCTGTGTCCAGTTCTGGGCCCCTCAGTTTAGGAAGGATGTTGACTTGCTGGAACGAGTCCAGAGAAGGGCAACAAAGTTGGTGAGGGGCTTGGAACACAAGCCCTATGAGGAGAGACTGAGGGAGCTGGGGTTGCTTAGCCTGGAGAAGAGGAGACTCAGGGGTGACCTTCTTGCTCTCTACAACTACCTGAAGGGAGGTTGTAGTCAGAGAGAGGTTAGTCTTTTCTCCTAGGCAACCAGGACCAGAACAAGAGGACACAGTCTCAGGCTGTGCCAGGGGAGGTTTAGGCTGGAGGTTAGGAGGAAGTTTTACACAGAGAGAGTGATTGCCCACTGGAATGGGCTGCCTGAGGAGGTGGTGGGGTCACTGTCGCTGGGGGTGTTCAGGGCGAGGCTTGACAGGATGCTTGGTTGCATGGTTTAGTTGATTAGGTGGTGTTGGATGATAGGTTGGACACGATGATCTTGAAGGTCTCTTCCAACCTGGTTTATTCTATTCTATTCTATTCTATTCTATTCTATTCTATTCTATTCTATTCTATTCTATTCTATTCTATTCTATTCTACAATAATATCCATATTGACCTTAATCTAAGTGTGGGGAGGAACAGGTGTCACAAATTTTTAGTACTGTTTCTCCTGGTATTTGTTGGACTTCTTGCTCTGCTGAATCTCAGAAGACTGACCTGTATTTAGCACATAAGGAAACAACTGAAATACAGTCTTTATCAGGAGGCAAATAGAAGTGGATTGATGAAAGCCATTAAGAACAGATTATGTGTCATTACTTCTGAAAAGTGTTACCTTGAGTCTCATTTTATTATTAGATGTGGCACATGGCTCCACAGAGGGACCCGGACAGGCTGGATTGATGGGCCAAGCCCAACTGTATGAGATTTAACAAGGCCAAGTGCTGGGTCCTGCACCTGGGTCACAACAACGCCAGGCAATGCTACAGGATTGGGGTGTGCTGGGTTATACCCATCCTCGATGGGAGCTGAAGAAAGAACACAGCTCCCCCGGTGGACAAATGAAACTTGATCCAAGTGGGCAGAGAGTCCAGGAGGAGGGGTCCCCTGGGTTAAAGGTGGTCTATTCCACTCCCACTTCCTGTCCAGCAAGTCTATAAAAAGGGCAGACAACTTTTACTGGTATCTCTCTCTCCCTGCTTTGCCTGCTCAAGAGAGATCATTTGCTGCTGCTGCTTCCTGCACTATGTGGTCAGGTCCTACTTCCAAATGGCATCCATGTTTTCTGAAGAACTGAATCTATTTGCATCCAGGGAATACAAGGCCATCCAGGTTTGGTTTTGTATATATTTTTCTATGTATCCTTATCCCTTACCTTTGTAAACCCTCCCTGTTACTGCTATATATATACTGATATATATATATATTTTTTTTTTTTTTGTAAAAAATTTACTTCTTTTACTTCCAAACTGATTCCAGACTATTTCTTTAATGAATTTACCTCTCCTTTCCCCGATCTGCGTTTTGTTTTACATTTTCTCACCAGGAAAAGGAGGGAGGAATCTCTATCTGTTACCATTTAGGCTTTTAGACTCCGGGTAAAGCAAAAACCAGCACATGAGGACAAATGGCTGGAAAGCTGCCCAGTAGAGAAAGACCTGGGCGTGCTGATCAACAGTCAGCTGAACATGAGCCAGCAGTGTGCTCAGGTGGCCATGAAGTCCAACAGTGTACTGGCTGGTATCAGGAATAGTGTAAAAACCAGCACCAGGGAAGTGACCGTCCCTCTGCACTCAGCATTGGTGAGGCCACACCTTGAGTACTGTGTTCAGTTTTTGGGCCCTCACTACAAGAAGAATGCTGTGTTGCTGGAGCATGTCCAGAGAAGGAACAGGTCTTCTGAGGTGCTGCTGAGGGAAGTAGATTTTCTTAATCTGGTGAAAAGGAGTCTGAGGGCAGAGCTTCTTGCTCTCTACAACTGCCCAAAAGGAGGTTGTAGAAAGCAAGTGTTGGGCTTTTCTCTCCTAGAAACAAGTGATAGGATGAGAGGAAATGGCCTCAAGTTGCATCAGAGTAAGTTTGGATAGGATATTAGAAGAAACTGCTCTACTGAAGAGGTTATAAAAATGTGGAATAGGCTCCCCTGAGAGTTGTTTTAATCCCTGTCCCTTTAAAGGACACACAGATGTGGTGCTAAGGGACATGACTCAGTATCAGAAGCAGTAAGATAACACCTCAACTCAATAATCTTAAAAGGTCTTTTCCAACCATAATGATTCTGTGACTCTCTACAACTACCTGAAGGGAGGTTGTAGACAGGCGGATGTTGGTCTCTTCTCCCAGGCAAGCAGTACCAGCACAAGAGGACACAGTCTCAGGCTGTGCCAGGGGAGGTTCAGGCTAGATGTTAGGAAAAAGTTCTATACAGAGAGAGTGATTGCCCATTGGAATGGGCTGCCTGGGGAGGTGGTGGAGTCGCCATCGTTGGAGGTTTTCAGGAGAAGACTTGATGTGGTGCTTGGTGCCATGGGTTAGTTGTTTGGGTGGTGTTGGATTGGTTGATGGGTTGGACGCGATGATCTTGAAGGTCTCTTCCAACCTGGTTTATTCTATGTATTCTATGTATTCTATAAACAAATGACTGTAGCATTCTCTGGAATATGACCAAACTCTGCAGTAGCTTCCCATAGACAGGCTCTGCATGAAGCATTTTGTCATCTTATTTCAGTGAAAAAAATATTAATATTCCAGTTAGTGTGGCACTTGCTAATACAGTAGCTCAGTAATTCAGCTGCATTTTGAAGTACTGATGATTACTGCAATAAATGGCTTGGGCCTAGTGGAAGAAACTGGTTTTGGGGCCATGGTCAACAGGTGAATAGCTAGACTTGGAAGTAAATGTGTCCTCTCCCTTCATTCTCATAACATGAAAGGAAATAAATTAAACGGCTAGGAGAAAAGTATGACTTTTTCTGTTTTGCTTTCTGGGCTCAGAAAGTAATGTTGCCATTGCCAGCCTTCACATTACAGACAGAAGTAATACATTCTATTGAATGCGGTTTTGTGTAAGACCAGTGGAAAGTAATGGGAAATGTTATGTTGTAAGAATGAATGTAATATAAATCAGAGAATTAGTACAGCCACATATGATTATTCTAGACATTTTATAGGAACTTTAGATACAGGTTTTCTAGACACATGGCAGAATGACAAGAAAGAACACAATTAAGTCTGCTTAGTTCTGACAAAAATCTGTCAAAAGCATCAAAAGATTCTGTATGGATAGTAGTATCCATAAATACTGATATTCCTGGAAAAACAAAAGCTTTAATTTTAAATTCATGATTTTAAAACTGTAGGTGATTTGAATTCATCTCAAACACTATTGCTCATGCAGAAATAGCAGCTGCCAAAAGAAACCATGAAGCTTGTGGGCAAACAATATGGTGGCATGATAAAAAATGAGAAAACGTTGCAACTTAGAAGATACATCCTACTGATCAAAGCAAAAATTTGAAGAGGGTCCAGTGATCCAGTTTCTACACCCATACATATTAGGTGTGATCCTTACGTCTTTGCCAGTGTCTGCTTCAGTCCTTAACAAGGTCAATCTGCTCATTCATTACTGACAGTTTTTTGGATGATTATGTCTAGGGTCCCACACCAGCTAACTTCAGTCATTTAAACTGAAAAGAATTTCTTTTAATATAGTCACAGTGCAGAGACAGATGTTTCCTCTGGCCTTGGAGAAACCTAAAGCTTCTAGGTTAGATACCTACAACTAATTGTGTGCACCACTCTTGCCAGGTGTCCAACATAGCTAATTTAGATGCCCAATAAATCACAACATTCCTGTTCTTTGCTCTGCTGGAAAAGGGAGTTGCAACTTGGCTTTATTTCTCATTCTCTGCCACACCAAATCTTAATTTGCTGTCTAACATTCAGCTCCTGAAATATATTCAAGGCTTTAAATGAAACTTGTATGAGCAAACAACATACAAAGCTAAGAAAGGACGGCTATAGCCTCTTCTGCCTCCTGTGAATCTCAGCACTTGAAAAACATTATACAAAACACAAAATCAGAAAACAGTCTTTGAAGAACCCAATTCAAGCAACTGTTCCTATAATGCTCCACAATTTTATCAAGATTTAAAAGAATTCATAGCGGTCTGAAACCTGGAGCTAGTTGATGCATTGATTGTCAGTAACTGCCTTCCTGTAACCACTATACAAATGCAGTACACAGATTGGTTTGGTTTAGGAATTTGATATTTTTTAAAAACTGAAAGAGAAAATACTGGGTTTTGAACAAGTATTTTTGTTTGCATTAATGAAGAAGTTAATTGTACAAAATGCAGTACTAATACCACACAAATCTCTTGCCATCTGTTTCTTAAACCTCTTCCTGAGGACTTTACCTGTCTCCATCATCTTAAGCCAGGCAACAGTCGTAATCATTAGGGTGTACAATTACTGTCCACCAAATTAGAACCAATTTTTCCAAATTTAAAATTGCTGAGAACAACAATTAAAACTTGCCTTACCAATGCAACTTTCACTTTTAACTTCATATCCTGGTGGACAGATGCATCTGAATGATCCTTCCAAATTTTGACAGGTACCAGGAGAGCAGGAACCAGATAGTGCCACACACTCGTTAGTATCTTTGGAGAGTAAAAGGCATCAAGAAACATTTAGAAGCATGTCATTCTTATGGTAACAAAACAGGCTTATATACCCAGTAGGATTACTTTCTTTTGCTAAGGTATTTAGATGCCTACTCCAAAACTTAGTTACATCTACTGTTTTCATTAAATTCACTGTCCTCCTTATTTTGTATTTAAGATACTCAGACAGTGTGGTGCTTCCCCCTAGATGGGAGCTAGCAGTCTGATCCTCGATGCCTCTTCCAACCTTAGTTATACTGTGATACTGTGATTATTTCAGCTCATCAGTACTTTAGTATCACCATGTGGTATCATACATACCAATGCAATTCTTTCCATCCAGAGTAAGTTCATATCCTTTGTTACATAAACATTTGAAGGAACCAATTTCATTGAAACACCGTCCGTTTCTGCACACCTGGCCAAATAAAGAACTGCACTCATCAACATCTGCAAAAAAAACCAACACACAAAATCCCAGAAGCAAGAGTTGAGTCCCAGCCTAGCATATACAATATCTTATAAACACACTCAATAGCAATATATATTTCTGTGGAAAAGCCAAATTCTGCAGCAACAGTAACAAGGGAACAGCTGACAGCTGTTACTTCAGTGCATTATAACATAAACTTTACATAAACAACACTTTTTTTTTTAACAGGGTATAGTAATTTCCAAACTTGCAGCATTACCTCAGCTACTGCATCTGCCCACATTCTGTTACTGCCAAGAGACTGTATGACAATAATTCCAGACACAGAAAAAAATATGTTACATGGAGTGTTCTGGATTTTATCTGGATTTCTATGTACTCAAATTTCCTTGTTGTTTTCAAATTTTGGAATGTCATTTGCTTTCTGCAGGATGATTTTCACCTTTGTCACAGTTCTGAAAATGAAGTTTGAAAATGCTCACTAGTTTGTAGAGAGCTAAAGGAGCACTGTGTAAGGAAAAATACAGACGGAAAAGTAACAGAATAAATGAAAAAGAGATTGGATAAGCATCATGGTGCAGGATCACTGGTTTACAATGCTTGAATTTGAATGATGAAGACGAACATGAGTTTTACTGACAAGGTTTTAAGTCTAATCTGGAAGCCTTAAGTCCTTAAGTACCAGCTTCTAAAAAATCTTCTGCTTCAGACAGTACAGCTGTGACGGTGTCACCAGTTTATTCCATAGTGTATTTCCTCTATGTTACAGTTCTGCAAGTAGAAATGCATCTAAAGTATTATTTCAGAGTGGGCTAAATTGCCTTTGAATGACCAGGATAGTTTGGAATAAAGCTCTGAGAGTCTCCAAGCTGTAGAGAGGGGTGCTAACAATATCGAGTCAGCTTGGGCTACTTGAAGTCTGGAGTAGAAGCACTGGATGCTCCTGGCAGGAGGCTGGCAGCTATACTGCCAAGGCAAAGAACCTCCTTAGCAAGTAGTGCCATTCTTTAGCAACAGATTCTTCTTACTTGAACAAGTTTAAAATTTTATCTTTCCTGGACAAAGAAGCACTTTAAAATACTTATTTAAGATGTTTCAGTTCTTTTCTAATTTAGAAACTTGTCCTTCAGCCCAGGAGGATTATCACAAGTGTCCAGGAATTTAAATTGCCCAAACCCATCAGATATATTGGTGTTCTGTGCTTTAGGGAACAGGAAACAGCAATGCCTGTACAAACTCTGCATAAGCAGATTTGGTAATCAGTCATACTGGCTTTCTTACTGCTGGTCTGCTACTTCTTTCCTACTTATCTGCAAGTGTCAAGTAATATGGTGAGCTAAATAAATAAATAAATTTAAACTCATGAAGCAACACTGGTGGTGTGATGCAGTACAGGTTAATTGCAAGTGGTGCCTATGGACTGTACCAATAGCCAAGGACATGAAAGTACCCAGGAGATCTAATGAAGGTAAGGGCTGCATTAAAATGTCAGTGAACTATAAGGATGCCTCAGTGGTCCATTCATGTAGGGTTTGCATTACCTCAAGCTTCACAGTAAAAAATATTTTTAGTTTTAAAAAAATATAGCAATTATAAACCGTTAAATTTTAGCAATTATAAACTGTGCTGGTAGCAACATTAACTACCGCACTCAGTTAACCTTCTTAGCACCCTGACCTGTTTTCTGTTTGAGTTTTAGTGCTATACCATCCTCCTTGGCATACCAAGCCACCAGCAATGAAAATAAAGGCTGTATTACTTCACCTACCCATGCAGTCACTATTATGAGTTAGTGTAAATCCTGGATAACATAGACAGTTATATGATCCAACTGTATTTTTACAAGTTCCATTTCCACATGGATGGTGTTCGCATTCATCAATATCTGCAAAAAGAAATAAATCTGTAGGTGTTATCTTTGTACAGTGTCAATATTCTATATCTCAGCCACTCCTTTGATCTATCGCACTTTCTATCTACTACTGATTTTTTACAGCTTCTGGTTACACACAGAAAAATGCTGCATTACATGTAGTTTTGGTGTATTTTACATATAAAATATACTGTTAAATGCAAAGGTAAAGTAGGTATGCATATCTAAAAACATTTTATTTCCCATAATAATATTTCTTTGTTTCTTAATGTATACTAGTGATTAGAACTCAGTACAAAGGATTGAGCACCACAGCCTTGGAACTACCTCAAACTTTATGTACATATTTTAGCCTTAACCCACGAAAACCTGTTGAAAATGCTCTATAAATGACTTTTGTGTCATTGCTCACAGACCAGTTGTAATTATGTCAATGCTACACCCAGAATTGCAAAGGCTGCTTACAAACTATTGGAAATGTCCATTTTAAAAACATGAAATGTTTTCTGTTGTGTGTTTCAGTAATTTCTGGAGTCTCATAGGGATCTGGAAGGATCTTGTTCTCCTAGTTCTTGTGGACTTTCTGAAACATTTCATTTATTTGGAGAAGGTAAACATTTTGTTGTATGGATCACTTCCATAACTTGCCATTGTCTAGATTTGTATTTAAAACTATGACATTTTTAAAATTAGCTTTACAATTTTGAGCAACCAAGCTGTCAAAATATTGCATTGTTGACACAAGTCACTTTCCCAGATATGCTCCTTGGACAGTTTGATAAGTATGATTTAGTCCAGCAATGAGAAACACATATGAATGAGTAGCAGTGAGAACAGGCTTAATTGTGTGTTTAAAGTTGAAATTGGGACACACCTCTTTTATAGAAGACAACGGATTTATCAAGAGCTTAGAACTGACATTTAGGTGATCACAGAGAACCAAATTCATACAGGCATCCCCTTTTATTTTTAAATTCCTAGAGAAATGATTATGAAATACTAATAGAACAAGAAAAACACTGGTATTTTGCAATATTCTTATTTCTTGTGTCTCTGTCATGCCAGCATTTTAATACAAAATGAGTACAGATTTCAAGATGCAATAAACTTAATTTCTGTTTTTTAAATGAAACATGGACCTGGTAAGTTTCTAAATAACTGGAAAATCTTTTCCCAGTCTCCAAACTCTATCACTCTGTGATGTCTCCTATGGAAATCTCCTTTAGGTAACCCACTATGATGTATTTTTTTGAATACAGAGTTAATATATTCTCAGGAACACAGAATTTTAAGACTACTGCTATTTTCTTCCTCAAACTAATATATCCATTCCAAGGACAATGTCACATAATTTATTTACAAAAACCCCAAACCAAAACTGCCACTATAATTTCTACACTAATTTGGACTTTAAAAAGAAATCAAACAAGCAGATCACACAAAACCCCACATTGTCTTTCCATACCCATACACATCGTCTGGTCTTGGGATGCCTTAAAACCATTGTGACATATGCACTGATAACTTCCTTGCATGTCCACACATAAACCATGACTGCAGACATTAGGAATTTCCAGACACTCATTGCGATCTGTAGCAAAATCATAAAACAGATGGCACACTGTATTGACTTTCATTATTCATTAATTTTACACAAACATGGTTTTACAATCTATTATTATAATTAAAACTAGACTCAAAATTTCTCAGAACTAAACCTGAATCACAGCAAAATTTCATTTTACAGGAAGTTCTTGCCCGTACCTCACGGGCAAAACTACTGTTACAATTTGGTTGGTACATCTGTAACATGAAAAAATTTTACCCTGTCTTTTCTTCCCTTCTACAGAGAAAAAGGACTATAAAGTAATAACTGATAGATAAACCAGCAGAATATGCAAGGTAACAGAAAAGAAATTACGCTTTTACCCTCCGAGACAATCATTAAAGACAAAGCCGGTTCCTTACCAGTGCAGGCACCATTGGGTGAAAGTTTATAACCAGCAGCACATTCACAACGGTAACTACCAGGACTGTTGATGCAATCTGCATTTCTCTGACAGAGGTTGTCTCCATTGCTGCACTCATCAATATCTGCAATACCAAGGGTTATGGCTCAGACATTAGAAACCATGAGACAGGTACTTCTACCGAGAATTTAGTCTGCATTTTCTTGTCAACAAGATGAATCTTCTGTCCTCAACAAAGCACAAATATACAGAACTTCAGCTTACTGTGTAGCTAATGCCAATGAAAAGCAAAATCAAGACAGCTTCTCATCCACAACACACTTCTTGGATTAAGAAGGAACCTACAAGTCCAACTAATTATGCAATGAAGTGGCTTTGTCAATTTAAATACCTGCATAAAGAAATTAGGTTTTGTACTAGGTAATTCTCCTCTTTATGTTTGAACAGAAACAGCAAGTAGCACAGTTTGTTAAGTTTTTTAAGGTGCACATGTCAGTACAGGACCCTTGAATACCAATGACAAAATTCCTACTGACTTCAGGGTGCACAAAACTTCACTATTAGCTGCTGTGATATCTCCACCTATTAAACTTCAAAGCAGCCACCAGAAAGAAAAAATCAGGGAAATTTTTCTAAGAATTTTAAGAACAAGAATTAAATTTCCTCCCTATAATAAAATAAAATAAAATGAAACTATGCTGTTTATTTTCTATTTAGAAGTCAGTGACCTGCTTGTCACAAAATACTGCAAATTTTATTTAGTGCATATGCATAGGTATAAAACACATCATAAACTGTTCTATAAAACTGAGCCTTCCAAAAACCCTGAGAATCTGTCTCTGATTTTGAAAAACATGTGAATTGGATGTTGCCCTTCCCTTTAAAATAAGCACACGTATGGGGGCTAAGTAGAAAATGCAAATCACCTTCACAGACCAAGAGCAGGTCATTGTAGTTGAATCCAGTGGGGCATTCACAACGGAAGCTGCCAATTTGATTGATGCAAACACCATTTGCACAGATCCCTGGGATTTCCTTACATTCATCAATGTCTGAAAGTGAGATGAGCTAGTTAAAGTACAGTACTTCATGGCTTTACATGCTGCGTGGATTATCTCTTTCACTGTGTTTGAAACTGAGTTGAGAAGTTCCTTTTAATCCACAGAAAATACATACAGGGTATAAATCTAAACATATGCCCAGAGAATATGTCAGAGAAAAGAAACTGTCTGAAGTCCAAGAAGTGATCAAAAACAGACTAAGTGTTAGACCAGATACAGACCTGCTATAAATGTGCAGAAAAATGCCATGGTATTTTTGAAATTGAAAACTTTTATCTTACGAATTAAGACTTAAAGCCATGAGCTAGGATGAAGGCTGAGAAAAAAGAGTTAACAAAACAGAGATATAAAAAATATAAATCAGAAAAAGTCTCACAGTTTATGTCACCACTGTAATCCCACAACAACCTTATGCAAAACATTTTTGGTTAAAGTAAGTTTAATGAAACTTACCAACAGCTCTTCCAGTATGAATGTCAAAAGTGAAGCCAGGAATATTCCCACATATGCTCTTGAATTCAGCTAGAGCAGAACACAGAACAATGTGTTTTCAGTCAATACTTTCCTAAAGTTAACACGAGCCAATTGCTTCCTCCTGTAGCAACTGTATTGAAAATTCAGATTACTAATATATGAATGCAACATGAAACACTAACTCCCACTTCTGTTTTGTCAAAAATTTCCAGACTTTTATGCATGAGTAAATGCCGGGTTTGGGAAAACACCACATTAATACTTTGCTTTGAACAGAATTCCATAATTTACCTTGTAAGGTTTATTCCTGATTACTTGACACCTGCACAGCTTACTGTATTTTATTTACACTACACTGTAGAGCAGAACACTGTTTTTAACACTGGACACTCTTTTAACACTGGACACTGTTGTTAAAGAATTCGATGCTCCAGAAAAGAGCACTGGTTTAGTATGCCCATTTTATATCCTCTTTTCCGGAGCACCTTGAGGATGAGAAATGCACAGCCTAAAGCATAAAATCAATGAAACCACATTTTCCATTGTCTGAAATTGAATGCATTTATAACATATGGAGAAAATTTCCCAGCACAAAATCTCTTAGTCCTTCCAGGATTAAGAGATCTTTATTTCTTCTGAAAAAGTATTTATTTCAAAACATCTGTGCTGGCATAAGATTTTACTGGTAAAACAGTGCTTTCCAGAAAAACATGTATTATATATTGTTGCAGTTTGAGCTGGGTGCCCCCCTGGTGTGTTCACTTCCTGTGTCCAGAAGTCCAGCCCAGAGGGATGGACACAGGAAATTGTGTGTATTTCCTACCATAATTCTTTGCACCACTGTAAGATCCAGTGCGGGGTCTAGCACTCTCTCTTTTTTCTTCCTCCTCTGCCAGCCGGTAACTGGGGGAGATGTCTCCTGGCTTTGGGCCTGGCTAGGCCCAAGGCACGGGGGGATGGGCAGTCTCAGGCCTGGCCAGCTGAGACTAGCCCAGCAGAGGGAGGGGCAAGAAGGAGCCCTGAGGGTCTCGGGTGTACCCTCAGGTGGGGATGGGATGCCTCTGTGTTTGCTTTGGGATCTTTCTTTGTCACTGCACTTTGGGTTTTCTGTAACATTCACTGCTTTCTATTTAAACTTTCATCACTTTTGCAATCCGTTTGTCTGAGTGTTTTTATTCCTGCCCGTGGTGGGGAGAGAGGGGGCTGCCTCAACCCAGCACATACATTTACAGTGCACTGATAAATTTTGATCTAGGTAGAAATATGAAAAATGACAGCTCAACTATAATAATATAAAATTTATACAATACTATCTGCAGAACTTTGTACTGAAAGCCTACTCATTTGTGAGAAGGGATAACCAGTCTGAATGCAGAGTCTGCTTTGTGTGTTTGCAAACAGCAACCATGCAGTGTCTTTTTAGATCATATCAGCATTCAGATTCTTCAGGAAAATCGCAACTATCTTTCAATATTATTTTTACAAACTACTGTTAAGATAAAATTCCAAAGCATATGGTAGATATTTGGACATTTGCAGCATTAAGCCAAGGCAAAATATCCATCTAATGAATGTAGATAAAATTTACAGAAGAGTCCCACTGCCATAAAATTAAAAGCAGTTCTCAAAGTGTAATATTTGGAGACTTCCATGAATACTTGGTTCACTGTTTGTGCTGCTGTGGACCTGTAGGAAGCCTATTATCTACCCAGTGTGAGAAAGTGTATGGAGTCTACCTTTACCTTACCTCTGAATGTGAAAAACAGACATATTATTAGGCATCGCTTCCAGCATCAGAAAAATGAAGGAGAACCTTCTCTTTTCCTGTGAGTAATAACCTTCAATCTGGAGGGTGAGAAGTTTATTTCTCTACTAGCTGTAGTTTGAGTTTCTTGATAGAATCTAAGCACTGGGTGCATAACTTGAATAATCCCTGTCTCCTTTACACCAAACATTTGTATTTATTAGAATTTCAGCAAACATAGTTGATCAGTGCTCAGAATTATATTCTAAGAATTATTTTTCTCACATTCAAATGTTCAGCAGCTTGGACCCCCACAAGTCCATGGGACCAGATGGGATCCATCCTAGGGTGCTGAGAGAGCTGGCAGATGAGCTGGCCAAGCCACTCTCCATTATTTTTCATCAGTCCTGGCTCACTGAAGAGGTCCCAGATGACTGGAAGCTGGCCAACGTGGTACCCATCCACAAGAAGGGCCGGTTGGATGAGCCAGGGAATTACAGGCCTGTCAGCCTGACCTCAGTGCCAGGAAAGATTATGGAACAGGTCATCCTGAGTGCAATCACACAACACTTAGAGGATGGCCAAGGGATCAGGCCCAGCCAGCAAGGGTTTAGGAAGGGCAGGTCCTGCCTGACCAACCTGATCTCCTTCTATGATCAGGTGACCCGCCTGGTGGATGTGGGGAGGCCTGTGGATGTAGTCTACCTGGACCTTAGCAAGGCCTTTGACACCGTTCCCCATAGCAAACTCCTGGCCAAGCTGTCAGCCCATGGCTTGGATGGGAGCACACTGCGATGGGTTAGGAACTGGCTGGAGGGCCGAGCCCAGAGAGTGGTGGTGAATGGTGCCACATCCAGCTGGCAGCCAGTCACCAGTGGTGTGCCCCAGGGATCAGTACTGGGCCCCTTGCTCTTTAACATCTTTATTGATGATCTGGACGAGGGCATCGAGTCCATCATCAGTAAATTTGCTGACGACACCAAGCTGGGCGCAGGAGTTGATCTGCTGGAGGGTAGAGAGGCTCTGCAGAGGGACCTCGACAGGCTGGACAGATGGGCAGAGTCCAACGGCATGAGATTTAACACATCCAAGTGCCGGGTTCTGCACATTGGCCACAGCAACCCCATGCAGTGCTACAGGCTGGGGTCAGAGTGGCTGGAGAGCAGTCAGGCTGAGAGGGACCTGGGGGTGCTGGTCGACGGTAGACTGAACATGAGCCTGCAGTGTGCCCAGGCAGCTAAGAGGGCCAATGGCATCCTGGCCTGCATCAGGAACAGTGTGGCCAGCAGGAGCAGGGAGGTCATTCTGCCCCTGTACACTGCACTGGTTAGGCCACACCTCGAGTACTGTGTCCAGTTCTGGGCCCCTCAGTTTAGGAAGGATGTTGACTTGCTGGAACGAGTCCAGAGAAGAGCAACAAAGTTGGTGAGGGGTTTGGAACATAAGCCCTACGAGGAGAGGCTGAGGGAGCTGGGGTTGCTTAGCCTGGAGAAGAGGAGACTCAGGGGTGACCTTATTACTCTCTACAACTACCTGAAAGGAGGTTGTAGACAGACGGATGTTGGTCTCTTCTCCCAGGCGAGCAGTACCAGAACAAGAGGACACAGTCTCAGGCTGCGCCAGGGGAGATTCAGGCTGGATGTTAGAAAAAAGTTCTATACAGAAAGAGTGATTGCACATTGGAATGGGCTGCCTGGGGAGGTGGTGGAGTCGCCATCACTGGAGGTTTTTAGGAGAAGACTTGACGGGGTACTTGGTGCCGTGGGTTAGTTGCTTGGGCGGTGTTGGATTGGTTGATGGGTTGGACGCGATGATCTTGAAGGTCTCTTCCAACCTGGTTTATTCTATGTATTCTATGTTCTTTGTTACTGTCCTGAAGGGTCAAACCCAAAGACATGCCCTCACACAGACAGTGGGTTAGGCACCTGTGAATGTGCAAACCTGGACACTTCCTGGGGTTCAGATAGCCATGTAGCACATGTAATTAACTTTGTAACACACCTGTGAACTGCATGCCTCTGGCCATGCTTGGATATGCCCCATCCTATAGGTTTAGTTAGCAGGTTTCTCTGTTACCAAAGGGCATTAATTGTCTTAGGACAGTATTTAAAACAGATGAGGCGGCCTTTGCCTTGTTCTCATCCAGCCAGCAACATGAACTAAATGCTGCTGGAGGAGCAGCTGAAGAGCCAGTCCTAACAGGCAACAACCATACCCAGGCCTTGCACCTGGACCAAGGCTGAAAAGGGAAAAGCTCCAAGAGAACTGAATCCCAGAAGAGCCATGGAAAGGCTACAGCCCAGCAACAGAGCACACAAGAGGAGAGAGGCCTCTAACCCTCTCTGAGCCAAGGGAAAGCTCCAGACTGTGAACTGGGCACAAGAGGAGAGAGGCCCTCCTAGCCCTTTCTGAGACAAAGGCAAGCTCCAATTATAATCACAGCATCTGGGAAGACACCAGACAGAGAAGCAAGTCGTGAGCATCTGGCTAGTCTGCTGCAGAATCCGTTTTGTGGGAAACTGCAGATGGCAGCACCTTTATTTCCAAACTGAATCACTGCATTGGAAATTCTTAGATCTCTGCTTGAATTGTTTAACTGTCTGTCTTCATATGTGAAATGTATCACTCACAACCGAGTAACAGAACCTGTAAATATACTTTGTAAGTAAGTTACAGCAGTGTTTGAAGATACCACTGCCACGAAATATGAAATATATAAAAATATAATTTTATTACACTTACTCCTGTATAGGCCAAGTAGGATCCAGTATTCACCATTTTCTTCTTTCTTCTGTCCTATTGTTTAATCACTGCTCAATGTCTACTGAGGTTATTCCTGCAGTACGGGATACTGGGCTATAGAGGTTCCTGCCACAGTGCTTTAACATCTAGTAATTTTCAGAGTATCCTTGAATGGTTTGAAGGGAGGGGGCATCCACAGCCTCCCTGGGCAACCACTCTTCTGGCTCATCACCCTCACTGTAAAGAATTTCCTCCTAATAGCCAGTCTAAATCTACCCGCTTCTAGCTTAAAGGCATTCCCTCTCATCCTATCACTACAAGCCCTTGTAAAAAGTACCCCACCAGCTTTCTTGTAATCCTTCTTCAGGTACTGGACAGCCACTATGAGGTCACCCCTGAGCTTTCTTCTCCAGGCTGAACATCCCCAACTCTCTCCCCTGTCCCAATAGGGGAGGTGTTCCAGCCTGCTGATGATCTTTGTGGCCCTCCTCTGGATCCTGCCAACCATTAAGTACCACTCTTGTGTTGGGGGTACCAGAACTGGATGCAGTAGTCCATATGAGGTCTCATGAGAGCACAGAGAAAGGGGAGAACCACCTCACTTATCTTGCTGGTCACAGTTCTTTTGATGCAGCTTCTGCATCTAGTCTTTTATATTAACAGATATAAGATCTGAAGGTTATAAAACATTTATTTTCTGCAAGGAATCTTATGTCATTTACTGCTGTCAGTGAACCTGTGAAACACATATTCGGTAAGAAGCTGGTCTTGCGTTCACTCCCTTGTTTCCATTGGTGATGCTAACCTACGCCTAACGTATCAGATCTGGGGGCAGTGAAGAAGAGACTCTGAGTGTTGCAGGTCTATTTTCATACTGTTCTATGCTACCTACATGTTCCATGAATTCCTTTTTTTTTTTTTTTCAGTTTGCATTGTGCAGAAAAAGATTAATTGTTAAGCATAAACATATGAAAAGGAAGAGTGAGCTCCGTTCACATGCGAAAAAAACAGGAGCAAATGCACTGATGTGAAGTTCATTTAGAGGAACAATATATTTCTCATCAGAGCAGAATAATGCTCTTAATGACCTACTGGGCTCCACCTAGCAAAGTGTTTAACATCAGTCTGTTATAACCCCTGACTGTGATTGACAGCCCCCCCCCCCAGATTTTAGAACAGCTCA
Source organism: Dryobates pubescens (assembly GCF_014839835.1). Taxonomy (NCBI): domain Eukaryota; kingdom Metazoa; phylum Chordata; class Aves; order Piciformes; family Picidae; genus Dryobates; species Dryobates pubescens. The sequence continues at coordinate 35,804,255 of NC_071657.1, read as the reverse complement.
CTGTATCACATAAGTGCAGCTATTCAAGAATTCACACTTGGAACTTGTGTTTGATCTCTCACACAACCTCCTTTCATGGCGAAAAAGGTTTAACCATGTCTCCAAACACAGTAAAGGTATTTGTAAGAGCTCACAGTGCAATACTGAAATATTTCAGAAAATATTTTAACCCCGTAACTGCTTGCAGACTAAGTGGAGTTGTCTTAACAAATCTTTAAAACCTGCAGACTTTTTTTAGAACATCAATCTAACAATTTAAAAGGAAAATTCTTCTGTCCAAGAATATTAATTGCATGAATCCCTGCTAGTACTTTGCTATATTTTTCTCATTGTGTTGTCATCTTGCTGACAATTTGATGACAATGACTACTGGAAAGAATTTTAGGAGTTTCCTGTGACAGCAAACATGTATTTTCTCTCAAACTTATTTCCAGTTCTCATTCCTGGCTGCCAGGATCATTCCTTCATTCTCCCTCCTCCTAATTAAGAAAGAAAAGGAAGACACTGCATTTTTTCCAGTCCCATGTTCATCCTCTTTACTGTTTGTGTGGGGAATATCTTTCCTCAGTCATCTGCTGTTTAAACTATGCCACCAGGGTAAAGCACTTGGAATAAAAGTAATGACATTCTTTACACTAACATCACAAATGATGCAGCACCAGAGGTACATGTTTAGCAGCTGTAAACTTGGAGCAAAGTGAATTAAACAGTAAAATGTGTCTGCCCTAAAAGGACACATGATATTTTTAGCTTTATCCAGACACCTTTGCTCTATTTACAAATGTAAGAATCTTTTAATGAAAGCCAGGTGCTACTGTCAGGTTTCCAAGTTGATAATTGTTCTAACAATTATTTTTCTGAGTTGCGCATTCAAAGGTGTTCTGTTCCAGACAAGGAACTCCATAAAGACTAACTGAAAGAGAACTACACCTTATTATTTTCATGTGCCTTCATAAAAAGGAATTTTCACTTCTGTTTACAGTCCATTTCTTACTGAGCTTTTGCAAGTTCATCACCGTTGACAGAGAAGATGCAAAAGCAGCTGAGAATTATTTTTATGTGAGTCACAAGTGAAAAATCTGGAAAGGCAATACACTCAGTGATGAAACCCAGTCTTTTTGCTCTGACAGATTAAGATTACCAGGATAAATGTATCTCCAGATATGCAGTAACTAATTTATACTATTCTAAACTATCCTGGAAAACAGGCAGCAGGCATCTCTTACCAGCCAGTATTTTCAGCCTCAGTATTATTGCTCAGTGACCACTTTTCCAGAAACCTCCAAGTGGGAGTTCTGTTATGACTCATTCAGAAAACTTGCTTATGCCTACTGCAGCATCCTGGGGTGCCTTACCTACAAAAGCACGGATTTTTGACATAAATGTGGAATATTGTGTCCAGTTCTGGGCCTCTCAGCTCAAGGACAATGAACTGCTTGAGAGAGTCCAGTGCAGAACCACAAAGATGATTATGTGAGTGGAACACCTGCCTTATGAGGAAAGGCTGAGGGAGCTGGGTCTCTTTAGCTTGGAGGAGCATGAGGGATGACCTCATTACTGTCTGTAAATATGTGAAGGGCAAGTGTCAGGATGATGGTAGCCAGGCTCTTTTCAGTGATGTCCAGTGATAGGATGAGGGGCAGTGGGTGCAAGCTGGAGCATAGGAGGTTCCACATCAATACATGGAAAAACCTTTTCACTGTGAGAGTGACAGAACAGTGGAACAGCTGCCCTGAGGGCTTGTGGAATCTCCTTCTCTGGAGACATTCAAAACCCACCTGAACACATTCCTGTGTGACCTACTCTAGTTGATCGTGCTGTGGCAGTGGAGCTGGACTCGATGATCTTTTGAGGTCCCTTCTAACCCCTAACGTTCTGTGATTCTGTGAAATCTAAATAACTGAAAGTAATTCTATGTCCGTACCTTGGATGGACTGAAAGCCTTGGTGCTTGTCGGAAAGAAAGAATAAAACAACCACAACATACTAATTTTATAAAGCCTCATTATCACAAAAATGTTTAAATAATTACATGTACATACAGATACCTGTCTTATGAACATCATTTTAGTTATTGGGCTGACGTACTCCTGCTGTAGATGGGAAACTCAGTCTGTACTTTTCAGTTCTTTTTCTCACCTCAGCAGCACTGAGCATTTGTTCCGTTCCTCATGCCTTCAGGGGCAGATGACAGGGAAAATACGCATCTTCTTCTTATTTATTTATTTATTATTAAGGGGAATGATTGGTGTCATCACGCTGTTCAAGCTGTATCTTTCCACACAGTGTGGCGTGACAGTTCTTCCACTTTAAAAATATGGAGGAAATACCTATTCCTGCTGAGCAGACCAGCACTTAATTCAGTCAGTGACAGGATGGCAGCTTAATGCCACTCTGTTTTGGGAGTACAGCAAAGGTTTTGGGGGATGAAATGTTAACTTTAGATAATAGGTCAAAGGAGCAGACAAGCAAAGAACATAACAAGATCTGACAATTATAGTAGGCCTTACCTGTTCCTGGAGTTGGACATGGCTCACAAGGTTTGTTCCAGGCTTTCCCAATATTGTACGTACAGCAACACATCCTTTTGGTCACATTGAAAGGCAGTTCATTCTCACAGGAGGTTCCATTATGGTTTCGGTAGCAAAAGCTTTTCCTCATGTCTAGGTATGAGAAAAGAATCACTTATGAAGTAAACAACAAACTGACTTAGGTATATATCAACCCTTTACCAACATAGATTGTGGCTCCTTAACTCTGGCTTCTGAATGCAACTCAAAGCATATACATGTATGCATTTAAAAATAATTGAAGGAAATCTACAGTCTTTGTTTCAGACTTATGTAGAATTTGACACAGTCTCAATTTTCATTCAAAGACACAAATGGGGAAAAGGAAAACTCTCAAGGAATCAGAAACTCACTGTAGATGCTCATCAGAGACCTATTTGTATAGTAAACCCTACCACTTGAAAGTAAATAGTGCAAATAAAAGATTTCAGAGGTTTCTGTTAAGGAATAGGAGCATTTGAACATTGCATGTCAGTCACTGGGATCTCTTTCCTCACTATATTACATAACTGTCTTGGAGTTAAAGGCAGGGAAAATCTGTACAAAGCTTTACAACTGGCCTCATTTAAATGAAAGAGTCTGGCCCCAAAACAGTTTAATATTCAGTCAGTTCTGGTAAAGATAACATTTTGCATACCCATGCAGTTATGTCCTCCATTGACCTGCATGTATTCAGGTGGGCAAATGCAGGTGTAGTTCCCCAAGGTATTATAGCAGGTACCAGGACCACAGACACCAGGATGTGCAACACACTCATCAATATCTACAGACCAAGTGAAAACACTACAATTAAAAAGGGAAAAAAGGAGTAAGTCCTACCAAATATTTCTGAGAAATTTGCCCATAATAATTCACGGCAAGATAATAAATCTGCTTCATTTAGAGGCTAGCTGGGGAAGTACAGCTCAGATTTGGGTTAAATAGCTATTTTAACAGCTGCTGAAAAGTAATATTGTTAATCTCTACTAACTCCAGCTGGTGAAGTGCAAGAGAACATCCCAAATAAATTAAAAATTGTTGAATTTATCACTGAGATTTGGCACCTGTAGCAGTTTGGGCCAGGTGCCCCCTGCTGTGCCCACATGAGAAACACCTCCTGTGTCCCAATAGGGTCCAGCCCAGTGGGTGGGCACAGGAAGCCAGGTATTTCATCCCATAATTCCCTGCTCCCCTATAAGACATCAGCGGGGGTCCTGCACTTCCTCTCTTCTTCCCTTGCCACCACCTGGTAATGGGGGGGAGCTGTCTCGTGGCCTTTTTGGGCCTGGCCAGGCACAAGGCTGGAGGGGCTGGGGGGAAGGGCAATCTCAGATCTGGCCAGCTGAGATAACCCTAACAGGGAGGAGCGGTGGGGGGAAAGAGCGAGCCCTGGGGGTTTTGGGTGTACCCTCAGGTGGGGATGGGATATTTCTGGTTATGCTTTGGGATCTCTTTTGTCACTGTGCTTCTGGTTCTCTGTAAAACATTCACTGCTTTCCATTTAAACTTTCCACCACTTTTTTGCAATTCATTTGTCTGAGTTTCATTTTTTCGCCGTGGTGGGGAGGGGGTTGGCCTCAACCTGTCAAGGCACCTTGTGCCCCATCAGCTCCACAAAAGACATTCAACCTCTCTTCTCTCAGGAATGTTACTGTAACTTTTCATTTCTAATGTGTTAACTACTCCATAGAGAATGACTGAAGTACTCAGTTTAGAAACAGGCAGGCTGAATAAACACCACCTTGCTACTTTAACCTTGGACTTTCATATTTAAGGTATTTGGAGGGTAAGCCTTTTTTTCCCCATACAAATTTAAATATAAAACATGGTTTGGTGCGTTTTCTTCACCCAGGCTTAGCAAAGCCTTAGGATTCACAGGCTCTGTTTCAGAGGAGCCATTTTTCCCCCTCACATAATGAATGAAGAACTGGAAGCTGGCCTGCAACCCTCAAAATGAGTAGAAACTATAAAAGTTGCCATATTTTTTTGCCTTGTCAGGTTCTAACACTTATGATAAATCTCAAACACAAATAGAAGGAATAACTTTATTTCATGTTGTGTAAACTAAATGGCTACTCTAAAATATTGAGAAGAGGAAATCTTGTCTCAAAATACAGGGTGCCTAGTGAAATTAGCAGGAGATACAACATGCTGAAGTGAGAAGCCAGAAACCATGAATAATCACCTTAGTTTACTGAATACAAATAGCTGAGATCTATCATGTAGAAATAAACATTAGCATATTAAAGTGTTGCATTTCATGTTTTACATTAAACATACCCCTAGTGCCAAAACCAGTAATTTCAGAGAATATTTTAGATCAGGTTGGAGGTAATATATCCACACAGATTTAAGGTTAAAAATGACACTGCTTTTCATAGGAACAGAACTGTGATACAGAAGGAGGTTTCAAGGGACTAAACCTTCACAGATTCTTGTCTCTTCACTGAGGTAGTAGCCTTTTGGACAATCACACTGGAAGTTGCCAAAAGTATTGATGCAGTTGCCACCTTGGCAGAGACCTGGCAGTTCCTGACATTCATCAATGTCTGAAAACAGAGAACAAAACACATCGCATTTTCGTTCCAGAATGAAAAGAAACAAGATACTGCTAAGTAATTCCCTGAAATTGTACCAAACAGTAGCTTATAAACTGCACTTCATTAAAGCATAGATGAGATGATCATTCTCTTCCATTTTAATAGCTCCTCAATTAGAATAGAATAGAATAGAATAGAACAGAATAGAATAGAATTAACCAGGTTGGAAGAGACTTTTGAGTCCAACCTGTCATCCAACACCATCTAATCAACTAAAACATGGACCCAAGCACCCCATCAAGTCTCTTCTTAAACACCTCCAGGGATGGTGACTCCACCACCTCCCTGGGCAGCCCATTCCAATGGGCAATCATTCTCTCTGTATAGAACTTCTTCCTAACATCCAGACTAAGCCTCCCCTGGCACAGCTTGAGGCTGTGTCCTCTTGTTCTGGTGCTGGTTGCCTGGGAGAAGACACCAACACCCCCTGGCTACAACCTCCCTTCAGGTAGTTGTAGAGAGCAAGAAAGTCTCCCCTGAGCCTCCTCTTATCCAGGCTAAGCAACACCAGCTCCCTCAGTCTCTCTTCACAGGGCTTGTGCTCCAAACCCCTCACCAGCTTTGTTGCCCTTCTCTGGACACGTTCCAGCAAGTCAACATCTTTCCTAAACTGAGGGGCCCAGAACTGAACACAGGACCCAAGGTGTGGCCTAACCAGTGCTGAATACAGGGGCACAATGACTTCCCTGCTCCTGCTGGCCACATTAGTCCTGATACAGGCCAGGATGCTATTGGCCTTCTTGGCCACCTGGGCACACTACTGGCTCATGTTCAGCCTACTATCCACCAGTACCCCCAGGTCCCATCCTGCCTGGCTGCTCTCCAGCCACTCTGACCCCAGCCTGTAGCACTGCATGGGGTTGTTGTGGCCAGTGTGTAGAACAAGGCACTTAGATGTGTTAAATCTCATGCCGTTGGACTCTGCCCATCTGTCCAGCCTGTCAAGGTTCCTCTGCAGAGCTCTCCTACCCTCTAACAGATCAACACCTTCCCCCAGCTTGGTGTCATCTACAAACTTGCTGATGATGGACTCAATCCTCTCATCTAGATTATCAATAAAGATATTAGAGAGGATAGAACCCAGCACTGATCCCTGGGGCACACCACTAGTGACTGGCTGCCAGCTGGATGTGGCACCATTCACCACCACTCTCTGGGCTCGGCCCTCCAGCCAGTTCCTAACCCAGCACAGTGTGCTGCTGTCCAAGCCACGGGCTGACAGTTTGGCCAGGAGTTTGCTGTGGGGGACAGTGTCAAAGGCCTTGCTGAGGACCAGGTAGACCACATCCACAGCCTGCCCCACATCCACCAGGCAGTCACCTGATCATAGAAGGAGATCAGGTTAGTCAGGCAGGACCTGCCCTTCCTAAATCCATGCTGGCTGGGCCTGATCCTTTGGCCATCCTCTAAGTGCTGTGTGATTGCACTCAAGACGACCTGTTCCATAATCTTGCCTGGCACTGAGGTCAGGCTGACAGGTCTATAATTCCCTGGCTCATCCAACCAGCCCTTCTTGTGCATGGGCACCACGCTGGACAGCTTCCAGTCCTCTGGGATGTCTCCAGTGAGCCAGGACTGCTGAAAAATGATGGAGAGTGGCTTGGCCAGCTGATCTGCCAGCTCTCTCAGCACCCTAGGATGGATTGCATCCTGTCCCATGGACTTGTGGGGATCCAAGTGGCTAAGGAGATCTCTAACTACTTCCTCCTGGATCACAGGGGAACTATACTGCTCCCTGACTCCATCTGCCAGCTCAGGAGACCAGCTGTCTGGAAGACACCCTATCCTGCTATTAAAATTTGAGGCAAAGAAGGTGTTAAGTACCTCTGCCTTTTCCTCATCTTTTGTTACTATGTTCCCCACTGTGTCCACCAAGGAGTTAAGGTTGTCCTTTCCTCTCCTCTTGCTGTTAATATATTTATAGAAGGATTTTTTTTTTTCCTTCACAGCAGAGGCCAGTCTAAGCTGTAAATGGGCTTTTGCCTCTCTAATTTTCCTCCTGCATGACCTAGCAACATCATTAAACATTCCATGGGTTACCTCTCCTTCCTTCCTAAGATGATACACACTCTTTTTTTCCCCTTAATTTACCCAGAAGTTCATTGCCCATCCAGGCTGGCCGTCTGCCCCGGCGGCTCATCTTCCAGCACACTGGCACACCCTGTTCCTGTGCCTTCAAGAATTCTTTCTTGAAGTAGGTCCAGCCCTTCTGGACACCTTTGTTTTTAAGGGCTGTTTCCCAAGGTACCTTCTGAGTTAGTTCCTTGCATAACCCGAAGTTCACCCTCTGGAAGTCCAGAGTGGAGGTTTTGTTGCTGCCCCTCTTATCTTGACTGCATATTGAAAACTCAATTATCTAATGGTCACAGCCTCCAACCACCACATGTCCCAACAGCCCTTCTCTATTGGTAAAAAAAAGCCTTACCCCTGGTAGGCTCACACAGCAGCTGGGATAAGAAGCTATCCTCCATACACTCTAAGAACCTCCTAGACTGCCTCCTCTCTGCTGTGTTAAGTACCCAGCAGATACCAGGCAGGTTAAAGTCACCCATAAGAACAAGGTCTGGTGATCCTGAGACAGCCTTTAGCTGCTTACAGAATAATTCATCAACCTCATCCTGGTTGGGTGGTCTATAACAGAATCCAACAAGGATGTCTGCCCTTTTGGCCTTCCCTCAAATTTTCACCTACAGGCACTCAACCAGATCATCCTTGATCTCTAGTTCCATGGTGTCTAGAGCCTCCCTGATGTACAGATCCACCCCTCCACCCCTTCTCCCTTGCCTGTCTCTCTTGAAGAGCCTGTAGCCATCAATTACAGTGCTCCAGTCATGTGAGTCATCCCACCACGTCTCTGTGATGGCAACTACATCATAACTTTCCTGCTGTAACAAGGCTTCCAGCTCCTCTTGTTTGTTACCTATGCTTTGTGCATTAGTGTACATGCACTTCAGCTGAGCTGCTGGTTTCACCCCTGACTCCAGCTTACCACCCTCAGACTCCTGTCTGGGGGTAATGGATTCAGCCCCTTTCCCCTTCAAATCTAGTTTAAAGCCCTGTCAATGAGACCTGCCAACTCCCTTCCTAGAACCTTTTTCCCTTTGGTGCCATAGAAAGTTCCCCAAGATCAAAAAAAACAAGATCAAAAAACCCAAAATTCTTTAGGTAGTATCAGTCTCTGAGCCACTTGTTAATTACAGCTGCTGACCTGTTCCTTTTGGTATTCCTTCCTCAGGAACATTTCAGCTTGATTGAGTCTATGGACTTCAACTTCCAGTATTGTTTACAGGTTTTTGGCATCTAATCCCTCATTCCAGTACACTCTTTGGAACCAGAGTTTCTTTGTCAGTGAGTACTTCCTGAAACTTATACCTTCAACTGATACGCTATCGTTTACTTATGACTACAGGAGCCAATTCAAGAAAGAAGGCACACGAAAGTTATGAAGCAGCTTATTTTCCTACTGAAACATTGTTTTACTTCTTTGATATTCTTTTACAGTATGCCTTTTCATCCTGTTGCTGTCCAAGTCATATTAGCAGAAGGTTTTTCTTTGAACTAAATGCAATGACTTCTGCGAAATACATTTCCTGTAGGCATATCTCCAAAGATTACATTTTTTATTATTACTTGCCATCACAGTCATTTACAATACACTTACCTTCTAAAATAATAGTGATGGGATTTGGTCTGAATCCTTCTCCCCCTGGACAAAGGGTATTATATTCCGCTAAATTATAACAAGAAAGAGCCCATCAGTCATATGAAGAATAGCAACATAAACACAAAATTTAATTTGGTATTTATGTTGTCTTCCCTATAATCATTGGGTTTCTGCTTGACCAATTCACATTAAATAATCAAGGGCATCAGATTAGTGGTAAAGCAAGATAAGATGATGAATTCTGCTTAAAACCTAACAATAACCTCAAACACTCTTGAGGTATGCACAATGTTGTTTTCTCCATACAGTGCCTTTATAAAGGCATGTATTTTCTGGTTTAATTAGTTCTTTCATGTGACATATATAATAAACCATCAATAAAAACCTGAATTCTTCTTAATACAAGACCATTAAGAACAACATGCTTGACATTCCTGTTACATTATTCAATCATTCATTCAAAGAACTTAAAAAAATTCTACAAAATTGCTATCAGGTAACAGTTTTGAAAGTACTCAAGGGTGACACAGAAATAGTTATCCAAGAGTTACCAACACTCTCCTTCAAGAACTACTGCAGCTTTGCAAATTAAAGGTACAATGAGTTGTAAGCATTATTAATTTCTTTATTTTCCTACCAACACGGAGCTGTTGAATATAAATTCCTCGTAGATGTATGCAATCCATTCAATTCTTAACATACAAACACCTACACACTGCTACCTTAATTTTATTTAGGGGCAGCAGGGAGAGAAAGAGGGAGAAAACCAAAAGCAAAATAAGGGTCCAAAACTATGCAAAATGCATGGGCATTATCCAGTCGGAAATGCCTTCTAAAGTTAGCACTTATTTATTATTCTCACTTATTGTGAGAATAGGCACCCAGTGAGTCAGAAGTTTGAAGGTCACATCTTCTGATACTTAGGTCCACACTTCTTCATCATGCTTGTGATAGCAGCAAGACTTATAACTGTGACAGAAAACTGCCTCATAAAGAAAACAATTTTATTAAGTTAAAAAATGTATAGCCATACAGTAAAAGATTTCAAATACTTTTTTGCACACCTTGTTAGAAGCTTCTCTAATAAAAGGGCAGGGGGAAAATAAGAGAGCATTCCTTACTGCTGTTTACAGGTGGACACGTCTCACAGGGGTTTCCCCAAGCCTTTCCCAGAGAGCAGCAGCAGGAAGAACGACTCACTCCACCCCCAATTTCAGTGTTGCAGGACAGGCTCCCATCCCCTCGTGGTCCATACTTCAAGTAGCAATTCCCAACACGGTTATCTACACATAAAGCATATATATCTACAGCTGTACATAATGATCCAGAGCAGGAGGCATCCATTTTAACATTTCATATTTAGAAGCAGAAACTTGGATAACATTATGCTCTTAGAGTCACTGGCAAACTAAAACACTGATGTACACCAGGAGTTACAAATAATGAGAGAGACTGCAGGGAAACTGGGCAGCTTCAGCATCTGAAGCACCCAGAGAAGAGTTTACAATGTCTTCTTGTTCTTTAAGAATGGAAAGTAACTAGCAGTGAGTATTCCCAAGGCCCACATATTCTACAAAAAAAATTCACTACCTCACCATAAATGCACACTGTTGTAAAGCTAAAATACTCAGTTAAGAATTGAATGGCAACATCTAATGTATTCTGTATCTCTAAGCCTCTAAATGAAAGAGAGGAAACTTCAAGCAGGACATCTTTTTTCTGCCACAGGCAAGATTTACTGGAGATCACTGACCAGCATCTGTTAGAGGGCAAGTCTTTTTCTTTTTTTCTTTTTCTTAAGACAATGTTAGAGGAAAATAAAATGAACTGCCTTTTCAAAAGGTGCATCCTGTTCTTGTGGATTTGAGCTTGAACAACATAAATGCAGTCATTGTTAAATGCAGTCGTGAGAATAGCTATCTCCTGTTCTCAGAGCAACTGCTTGCTTCTCTCCATTTGTGACAGTGAAAGACATCTGCCTTTTTAGAAGAGATCTGGCTTCATTCTTCTTGAGAAAGGTAAATAATAATGACCTTTTGGGAGTAGGCTTAGGCCAACCTCAGGCCCGTTAAGAACAATAACAGATGACAGACCTTGGAATGAAGGCAAAGCCTGGTATTATCTAGCTGAATACTGATACTGAGGCCATCAAGAGTTTGAGGCTTCAGCTTACTCCTCACAAGAACTGTCTTGACATGGTACCATATTTCTGTTTCTTCTGAAAGGAACTGGAATTCAAATGTCTCCACCTTTTCTTGATCAAGCATGCAAAAGATAATGTGATTAAAGAGACCCAGAAGCTACTGACAAGAAGCTTTTTCAAGCACTTGTACATTACAGAAGCAAGAAACTTTCATTCTTCTTGGTGAGGTCTACTAGACTTGGTGGTTTCTCTTTTTTATTTTTCTTAATGGCTAAAATGTTAAAGTGAAAATCAGCTAATGTTTTACCATGTGTCAGTAACAGAAACATTACTGCAAGTCAAGTGAAAATTGCAGTCCTAACACTATAAAGGATCTGAACTTCTTCCCTCTTTGGACTGTGTAAGTCAGTAGGCATACCCAAGGCATACCAAATCTATAACCAGAACTAGTATAGCTGTAGTGGGATGGCAACTCTCTCTGTTTCCACTTCCCATGCAATTTAACCTTCTGAAAATATTACAACTGAGAACTGCTGCTGCAAGAAAGAAAGTTCAAATTGAGAACTGTTAACTGTCACAAGAATGGAAATGCAGGTAAAGTATGTTTTGACAAATTAAGAGGTGTATAAACACCATCAACCAGCTAAAATAATTAACTCCACCTCTAGAAACTATATACACCATGTGGAAGTATAGGTTATCTATCTTGCTGCACTCGTTTGCATCAGAGAGTCACCTTGGCTGTTATTTCTAAAGGTAGCTTTTACTTACCTACACAACCCACTCCTGTAGGATTCAGCTGGAAGTCTGGAGGGCAATTACACTCATACCTTCCAGGAGTATTTACACAAAGACCATTAACACAATGAATGGGATCAGCACATTCATCGACATCTAAAATAGGAAGGTTACATGCATGAATCTCCTCACTGGACAGAAAAGAAGAATAAATTCCTTTTTTTAATACAAAATGGGCATGAAAATTTGAAATGCAAGTAAATTTTAGCTGAAATGGATCAAAAGTTCTACTAATAATTTGTCACACGTTTAGAAATATCCATTGTGCAAACATGCATTTAAGAAGCCATTCTTTTTGTTATATTCTCAATGCAGAGCATGCATTTTTACTTATGTGTTGAGTGGGGGAAAAAAGCACTCTCATTGTAAGAATATACAATGCACCTTTTGTGCGTTCATCTTTAAATTACCTTGGTGCAATTTAAAGTAAAAGCAAGTATTGAGAGATTTCTGAACAGAAGATATATACCTGTACAGTTACCCCCTGTTCGATCCAGTTCATAGCCATCATCACAGATGCAATGAAACATTCCAGGTAGATTATTACAGGTACCAAACACACAGATGTTCTGGAAGGAGCATTCATTGATATCTGAAGGAAATGTCAGTAACAGAAAGTTATGTAACATTACCATATCAATATTGCAATAGTGTGCTGCACTACTAAAAGCAAATGAAGACACATGTAACTTAAAAAAAATAAATTTGAAACCGAATTATCACTATTTGGTTTTATGTAGCATGCCAGAGGCAGGGATTTGTGAAGCATTCTCCACTAAGCTATTTGATACTTATTCCTGTTTTACATAGAGTAAAACTAAAACAAAAAGGCAAATCTGACTTTTCAGGATTCAAAATGTCAAAAAATCAAAGTATTCCTTTCAAAATGTGCATTCAACAGAATGAAGCACAATGCCATGAGAAAAAGTGTCTGTAAGTTCTTAGCTCAGTCTGCAACACTTCTTACTAATGGCAAGTTAAGATTTTAAAAACACCATTCTCAGGGAAGGAAAAAAAATACCAACAAGAGAGGGAGTATGTACCAGAGGTTACTAATATCTCCTTGTAAAAAGAATATAGGGAAAAGGAATAAAGGAAATACAAATTAGCTGTGAGTTTTTCAAGGCCACATTAAACCATTTATATAGAAACTACATGCAGGTGAGCTAAAACACGTGTAAAGGACTGTGTGTGTGCTCGTGTAAACCGAAGATGAAGTTTAAAGACAGTGGCAGAAAATTAGACATTAAACAGAAATCAGAAAATTTTGTCAACTGCAGTACTAGTAACAGAGTGAATTATTAACAGGACAGAGTGCAAAGTCATGGTTTTAAACAGAAACTATAAAGGACTTCTGATCTGACAGTAAGTGAGATAAGAGGGCAAAAAACCCAACCCTGCATGTACTGTCTGACAGCAAGACTTTTAACTGACCAAAATAAAGCAGCTGTGCAAAAGGCTAATACAACTCTAGCATACATTACTGCACTGTTTTTAGCAGAGACAGGGAAGAGGAAAACATTAATATCATTGTACAATGCATAGCTAAATCTTAATTTTAAATTCTGTGTACAGTGCTCTGCTCAAGAGCAATGAACTGAACCTATATGAGGTGAAAAAATAATGAAGTGCCTATTTTGATCTTGGCTTGTTTGCCTTAGCCAAAGCTTGAGAAGTGATAGAATGCCTTTACAGGAATATAAGAGAAGTGACAACAGTTGAGGGGGAGAGAGATATAAATTTTAAAGGAAAATTAAACTTAAGATAAATCCCTAATGCTCAGCAGTCCTGAGTAAACTTAAATCGAAAATAAATGGAAGTACCTTGGAGTACAGCCATGGAATGACCTCCAAATAAGTTCATGAACATAAATTGTGTTCAGATAAGCTTTATAAAATTATGGGAAAAGAGTGTGTCATTCAGAAGCTAATGGATATATCTCAATGGATTTCTGAATAAAGTGGATGATTTATTTGTATTAAAATTGTTGGATTAAATTCATGCTTTGGATTTTGCCCCTTGGTTGGAGAAATCACCTAATCAATTACCGAATCAACTTTAAAAAAAGCCAAACCCCAAAGATAACTTTTCTTAAGTAGCCAGCAGCTAGATCTTCTAGCACTCCAACAGCACTATTAATAGCATGTGCAGAACGCTTTCTGAGCTGTGTTGGAATCACAGCAATATCTCAATATACCAAATGTTTTTCTGAAATTCTTCCATTTATTTTTCAGAGAATCATTGTGGACCAATTGAAAAGCCAAGTGCTGGTGACACACTGTCCCAGGAAGCAGAATCATATTGTTTTCCAAAACACTGATTGGCTGATATCTGTATGGGGATTTTTATTAGAACACTGGCATTACTAGTTCTGACCAAGTTGCACTGAGAAATTCATTAAAGATGAATGACAATATTTGATATCTGTTAACAGATCTGACCAAGACAGTTGTGCAGCTAGTTTTTCACAAGCATCTGTATATCTAGAGCTAGAAGTCTGTTTCATACATTTACTCTTGAATTTTAAATATTACATTTTGGAATCTATTTTTCTCTGTCTTACCAGGAATTTATTTCCTAAGACCTTATGAGGTTTCCACCATTAAGTATGGAGTAAGTTAAAAAGCTTTGCAGCATCACCTAAAAAGACTTTATCTAATACACAGTTAGCTTATATTAACAAAACAAAACAAACCCCAAACAAAAACCCCAACATGGAACTGAATTTGCACTGGACTAAGAGATAATTCCATTTACATTTCAGATGATTTAGTACTCTATTTAGAATGAATGGTAATGATTAAAAAACCCTCTAATATGTGTTTTAAGGAGTATTCCAATTTTGTCAAATATATCAGTGATTTTCCTACTTTAATTTTCCAGAAAACACTGATTTTAAAATAAGACCACCAAATGCAGTTTGTGTCTCCTGCCTAGACATACTAAACAATAAAACAGTGATGAACACAACATATATTTCTTACACTGTATATTAGCAGCTGAAAGAAGAGAAATAATTTGAACAAAATTGCTGAGCCAAACCTCTACTTGTAGATCTCTGGAGGAAAGCGAGGAGAACTTCATTTTAAGATTAAATCTACCTTCAACATAATTAACACTAGCACTGCAGGTGGCTGAATACTCTGCTTTCAGGTCCAGGGCCTTGCAGCATTTCCTATTGTTTGCTATATAGCAGCCATTCCAAACAGAGAAAACAAACTTGAAGTAGCAGTTGCTTACCTTGGCATGACCTGCTGTCTGAGGTAGGAGTGAATCCCATCTCACACTCGCAACGGTAGGCACCAGGGAGATTCAAACACTGTCCATTTTCACACAGATGAACATTTCCTGCACACTCATCAATATCTGAGCGAGACAGAAGGTTTATTTGAAAATAAATTTCACTAGCAAATACTTATACTATAATCCTGATGTTCAAAATAATAGTGTTGTTTAGTATTGTAGATATAAAACATTTAAACCTGAAGACAAAGTAAACTGAAAGAATGCAGAAAACATCATGTTATTTCCAAAATTATTCCTTTTACTCTGCCATGATTCCTTATTCCTTGTCTATCATTAACAGATTTATTTAAGTAATGCAAGGTTTGTTAGCTTTGACAAAGAAGCTAAATATTTTGCTTCCAAAGTAAAAATTTTGCCTCTTGGTATATATTGCTGTGTTATTTTGACATAAAACAAATTCAAAGGCAACTTTTTGTAAGTGAATCATATTTTCATATGAACTTTAGAAAATATTCCTTGAGGATTATGAACACTACAACGATTCAGGATTCTTCTAATATGCCTCAAAAGTGACTTTTTAAAAGAGCTGTAAAAGAGCAGCATGACAAAGAAAGGCACTCACTACTGCAGTCATTATAAGGACTTATAATTTTTTTTATATATGCCTATGAATGTCCAAAAAAATTTCAGTGTACCTTCTTCATTTTATTAGGCAATTTCTAGAACTCCATCTGATTTTCAAAACACAGATCTGAAGCAGTGTGTTAATGATACAGATGAAAGTTCTTGTTCATTAACCACAAACATGAAACACACAAGCTGATAATATTTGAATGTCTTTGCTCTGAAATAAAAACCCTTACAATACTCATCAAGAAACTGTCTTGCTAAGGTGAATTTAATAATGATGCATAGCTTCTAGGTATTTGATTATCAATTAGGATGCATTCCTTCAAACCTAGCCTCCAAGACAGGAACTGTAACAGTGAGCAGCAGATGGGGAGAATCCCATCTGAAAAGACACTTCTGTTATTTATTATCTTGCACTTTGGGTTAGATCTAATTTGTTCTTACCCGAACAAGTAAATCCATCCCCAGTGAATCCCTCTGTGCATGCACACTGGTATGACCCTGGAGTGTTCACACACTGAGCATTCACGCTGCATTGGTGGGTCCCATTGGAGCACTCATCAAGATCTGCACATCATGGGCAAAACAGTGAGAACAGAAACAGAGTAGTTAGTATACCTGGCTGACTACTTACTGTCAAGCTAACAAGTGCAAGAGCAAAGATGATTTATGTCTTCATAATTATATATAGTTATCATTAGAAGATATGGGGTTAACCTATAGTGATTTCATTTTGATACAATTTCCTTTAAATTAAAATACATGGGATTGGGTAAAATGTTTCCAAACAACATATGGAGTTCTGCTTTCTCATGATCTGAATGCTAATATCCTGTTAAAGAATCCCAAATGAGTTAAAAGCCCAAGAAACCAAAGAAATCAAGGTGAAAATTTGCCATATATTTGGATAGCCTTCTCAAGTAACAGAAAAATGTCACAACAATGTAGCTCCATGAAAGTTTATGCAACCTCTCTTATTTATTTGGATGTCAATTTGGATGAAAAAAAAAAGGGAAAAAGAAGAGATATTCCTTCCCCTCAAGGCATGTCTGATGGGAACAGCCATCCTCTTTTTTTGAAAAGAGGCAAAGAAAAGGGAAGAAAAGAGAAGTAGCAGTTTGGTCTAGGTGCCCCCTGCTGTGTTCATATGAGGGACACTTCCTGTGTCCCAAAGGAGTCCAGCCCAGTAGGTGGACACAGGAAGCCAGGTATTTCATCCCATAATACCCTGCTCCCCTGTAAGATCTCAGTGGGGGTCCTGGCACTTCCTCTTTTCTTCCCTCGCCGCCACCTGGTAACTGGGGGGAGGTGTCTCCCGGCCTTTTGGGCCTAGCTAGGCACAAGGCCAGGGGGAAGGGCAATCTCAGATCTGGCCAGCTGAGACTAGCCTAGCAGTGGAGGAGGCGGGGGAAGAAAGAGCCCTGGGGGTTTTGGATGTACCCTCAGGTGCAGATGGGATGTCTCTGGGTGTTCTTGGGATCTCTTGTCACTGTGCTTCTGGCTCTCTGTGAACATTCACCGCTTTCAACTTAATTTTCTACCATTTTTACAATCTGTTTGTCTGTGTTTCATTTTTGCCTGTGGTGGGGAAGGGGTCAGCCTCAACCCATCATGGAAGTGAAGCAAAGGGAAGAGAAGAATAGAAAAGGAAATAAAAGAGAAGATATGAAAAAGAAGAGGAAAGAAAGGGAAAGGGAAAGGGAAAGGGGAAGGGGAAGGGGAAGGGGAAGGGGAAGGGGAAGGGGAAGGGGAAGGGGAAGGGGAAGGGGAAGGGGAAGGGGAAGGGGAAGGGGAAGGGGAAGGGGAAGGGGAAGGGGAAGGGGAAGGGGAAGGGAAGAAGAGAAGATAAAGAAAAGGAGCAAAGATTTATTTCCTGGTTTACTTACCAATACATTTAATGCCATTTCCAACCCACCCTTTTCTGCAAGTACATTTAAAACTTCCTGGTATATTGACACATGAAGCATGCATGTCACAGTTGTGAGCACCAATTTCACACTCATTCACATCTATAAGTGCAAAATAAACTATTAGTATTTACATCAGTAGGGCCGCACTATTAAAATTTATGTTGTTTTTACACATTCTTAGTTCTGCTGTGCAGGTGTTCAATTATTTTAGAAACAAATCTTCAAAACTACAGAATAATTTAAGCAAATTACCTCATATTATACATGAATAAAAAATGCTGACTATTGTATTTTCATTTTGTCCTTTGTAAACATGACAAAATTAGTTTGCTTTTCAGTTTGAAATTAAAGCTGTTTTCCAGACATATTAAACATACCAATCTTTAGATGTATAAAATGTGATGAGACATCTGGGTGCACTGGGTTCAGTTATAGAAATTATTATGAGATTTTGATATTATGACATTTAAAAATGATACATGATTTTAGTAAAAAATTACTGAAGACAAAATTAGGGGAAAAAAATTGTCACCGTTCCCAGAGAAACAGGTTTGGATGAAACCATGCAGAAGACATCAATCACAGAAACTTCTTGAGTTTGCAATTGACTATGATTCTTTAAAATTTGTTAGCATGTGTTGAAGGATAGTATATACTTTCCCTTCCGTATCATCATCTCATTTAATTCTTGCCTTCTACTTCATTTCCTTTTGTCCTGTTCTTTTGACTACAGGGTCACTTCCTGCAGCTTTATTTGACAGATGAGTTCATACCTTAAATATGTACAACAAACAAGTACTGATAAATTACTTCCATGCAGTTTTGTCCACCCAAGCTATGTTTTGTACCACAGATATTGCCCAAATCTATACCAATAAAAGCTTTGCTTTTAAAATTACAGTTATGGTAAGGGCCTCATATATTATTGGTCAAGGAATCTACCTTTTCAGACTCTGGATACATGGCAACAAACGTAACATGCTTACTCTTACATTTACTATTCCTTACAGATACCAGCTCCTCACTTGTGTGTGTCTTTATTGCACCCAAAAACCAACAAAGATATCTGCACACCATGACATAAACGTTGGAAAACTGCTTTACCTGTACATCCAGTAGTTCCTTTCTTGACTGAATATCCCAGCTGACAGTGACAAATGAAGGATCCTTTAGTGTTTTCACACTCCCCAAACATACAGATGTTGGAGTTCAAATCACATTCATTCACATCTGTGAGTGCACATAAATGTAATTTAACAACATACTTCACCTTTTTGGAATACTTTTATTCAGGTAAAAATACCATAAACATTGACCACCCCTATGAACAGTGGCATTTATTAATTTTCATCGTAATACAGTTCAGCCATTTCATTCTGCATTCTTTTAACTCCCAGAAAACAAGTAATGATGAGTGTGTAGTCTAAATATCACTGTGTTTTCTAATTAGTTTGGAATTATAATTATTGGATTATGATGTCAATTACTGCTTACAAGAATGAATATAAAGCATTTTAAAAAAACATTTCCTTGATACCTTTATTTTTGTTTCCTTTATAGTTACTCACAGTAACTTTCTGGAGTTAAGGGAGTAACCTGACATTTACAAGAGACAGCAAAATGCTGGGAGATTCAAATAACATCTCCTCAATAGAGATGTTTTAAAGAAATCATATCATTGCAATTGAATCACTTATATTTATAGAACTATGTGATTTGATTTGCCTTTATGGATTTCTAAATTTTTTTCCTACCCTTCCTGATGTCAACAGTGATAAGCAAGAAAGATCCACAGATTTTTCTTCCCCAAAGTTTCAATACTCACTTTAAAGGACTCCACAAAACATCTTAAAATATCAGCTGCAGGCTTTTTATACTTGCATTTAATTTGGTACACACAGCTACTTACCAACACAATTCTTCATGTCTATGGAAGCCATAAATCCATCATAACAGAGACAATGAAATTCCCCTGGAATATTTGTACATTGCCCACCATCACAAATACCTGGATTATTTTCACATTCATCAATATCTGGAAAGAAGGGAAAAGGAAAAAAAAAAGGCAAGCAGGTAATAATTCTGTCAGTCTGGTATAGATTGACTGGAAGAACACCAAGTTCATACCAGACAAAAGACATGATGCTGGAATTTTTATAATATTAAAACCTACCTGCACATGTCCTGGCATCTGGCATTAGAGCATAGCCATCACTGCAGCTACATTCATAGCTGCCTTCTAAGTTAGTGCAATGGGTGTCACAGCCTCCATTACTTATCATACATTCATCAATATCTGTGGAAACAACATTAGTAGCAATAGTCTATTTTTACAAGGAAAAGTTATCCTCTCTTGCCATTTTACTTGTCATAGAATAGAATAGAATAGAATAGAATAGAATAGAATAGAATAGAATAGAACAAACCAGGTTGGAAGAGACCTTCAAGATCATCATGTCCAACCTATCATCCGACACCACCTAATCAACTAAACCATGCAACCAAGCATCCTGTCAAGCCTCGCCCTGAACACCCCCAGCGACGGTGACCCCACCACCTCCTCAGGCAGCCCATTCCAGTGGGCAATCACTCTCTCTGTGTAAAACTTCCTCCTAACCTCCAGCCTAAACCTCCCCTGACGCAGCCTGAGACTGTCCTCTTGTTCTGGTACTGGTTGCCTGGGAGAAGAGACTAACCTCTGCCTCACTACAACCTCCCTTCAGGTAGTTGTAGAGAGCAATAAGGTCACCCCTGAGTCTCCTCTTCTCCAGGCTAAGCAACCCCAGCTCCCTCAGTCTCTCCTCATAGGGCTTATGCTCCAAGCCCCTCATCAACCTTGTTGCCCTTCTCTGAACACGCTCCAGCAAGTCAACATCCTTCCTAAACTGAGGGGCCCAGAACTGGACACAGTACTTGAGGTGCGGCCTAACCAGTGCAGTGTACAGGGGCAGAATGACCTCCCTGCTCCTGCTGGCCACACTGTTCCTGATGCAGGCCAGGATGCCATTGGCCTTCCTGGCTGCCTGGGCACATTGCAGGCTCATGTTCAGCCTACCATCAACCAGCACACCCAGGTCCCTTTCCACCTGACTGCTCTCCAGCCACTCTGACCCCAGCCTGTAGCTCTGCATGGGGTTGCTGTGGCCAATGTGCAGAACCCGGCACTTGGATGTGTTAAATCTCATGCCGTTGGACTCTGCCCATCTGCCCAGCCTGTCGAGGTCCCTCTGCAGAGCCTTTCTACCCTCCAGCAGATCAACTCCTGCCCCCAGCTTGGTGTCATCAGCAAATTTACTGATGATGGACTTGATGCCCTCATCCATATCATCAATAAAGATGTTAAAGAGCATGGGGCCCAGCACTGATCCTTGGGGCACACCTCTAGTGCCTGGCTGCCAGCTGGATGTGGCACCATTCACCACCACTCTCTGGGCTCGGCCCTCCAGCCAGTTCCTAACCCATCGCAGTGTGCTCCCAACCAAGCTATGGGCTGACAGCTTGGCCAGGAGTTTGCTGTGGGGGACGGTGTCAAAGGCCTTGATGAGGTCCAGGTCATGAAACAGTTTATCAGGGAAAGGATTCTGAATTTTTATTCTCACTCTACTGCCTTTGATTTATATTTTGTTTGGTTTTCTGACTTTCAATTGCATTTTCATCTGTGGGAGCAAGTGGCTACTTTCAGTTGTTGCTTTTGTTCATATGTATTACTAGGGATGTTAAAAAAAAGGTGCAAAACACAACATCTGGAAAGAAAAAACAGTCCCAAGAAACTTAGGTTTATATTTCTGCAAAAAACTCCGCCAAATTTAACAAAGAAAAAAACTTCTGTAATCCTTACCAGTGTTTTGACAACTACATAATTCAGTATTACTACAGTGAAGGATTTGAAAAAAGTATGCAATAACGAGAAAAAGTGAAAGAGAAACCATCAATGCATGGGGCTCTCTTGATGATCAAGAAATCAAGCAGTATTTTCTGGCTGTTAGATGAAGTTTCTAATGTTAATAGAGTAGTACCATAAGAAACATTGTTTCTCAAAGTATTCTGCAGTATTCAGTACAGCAACAATCTTTTTATATCTCCTTTGTATTTCTAAGTCAAGAGAAGGGTTTACAATAGTTCATAATATGCCTAATAGCAGATGAGAAGATGGTCCTGCCCAGTTTCAAAAGGGAGTTATGAAATCAAATAAAAATAAATTAAACAACATATGCTGAATCACAAATATACAGGTGAAGATGTACAATACTTGCCTATGCAGCCTTGCCTGTCAGAAGTGGCCTGGTAGCCAGAGTTACAGGAACACTGGTATGTTCCAACCATGTTCACACAGTTGCCATTTTTACACAGATTTTCACTTAATGAACACTCATTTACATCTGGAAAAGAATTTGTATCAATTACTTGTTATTCAGAACACAGACTCTAATGCCCAGATGGCAGAGGAAGAGGGTGAGAAGTAATATTTTTGCCTGTTGGCTTTTAGGCTTTTTCAATTTCTTCTTTGTTTTCCGCATGTTTGGTTTCAAGGTATGGAGGTCTGAATGGCTTGTTTAGACCAGTGTCCAAGGGTTTATCTTCCTTGTTTCTGGACTGTCAGCATGACTGCAGTCTGCTGGTTTTGAAAAAACTTCTTGAAGCAACTATGCATCAAATGCAGAAACCAAATAGATAATACACATTGTTGATTTTGCATTTTTTTCCACCACTTTGGTGAATTACATGTAAAAGGCAGATCTGCATCTCAATATGGGACAATACTTTTTAGTAAGTGTAGGAACAAAGTTCAGTTCATGTCTGTATGGCAAGTTGCCAGTATGAGTGGTACAGTCCTTTGAGTAGCTAATACCTAAGAGGCCTGGTAAAATACTCCTCTTTGAACTCAACAGTGTTAAGGGCACTGGAGATTTTACAGGATCCATTACAAGGTTTTAATGTGAAGACACTCATAAAAACGTGGATTTGTATAAGATATTCCTGTGACACCACCCTTGCCTGAGGGAAAGAGCTTTCATAGCACAAATACCTGTTCTTCAAAGGAAGCTGAAGACTGCTATTCTGAGTTGAAACTCACCTATACATTCTTCATGTGATGGTGACAGCTCATGTCCCAGGGGACAGTCACACTGAAAACTCCCTTCAGTGTTCACACAGGTGCCACCTCTACAGAGCAGAGGGTTGCGTTCACATTCATCAATATCTGTGAGGAAATCATGATTAAAAAATACAGTATCAATATGAAAGAGTAACAAAGAGAAAAGATATTATCAGTGTCCATAAATGACAATATCTGGAAGCCAGAAATAAAATAATTGTGTCACTGAAGGAGAGCTGCTGCTTCCTCATACTGTGTAACAGGGAAAACAAACCCCTATACATTATTATCTGTAAAAATGCTTGTTTTTTCTCCTCAAGAAAACCACAAAGGGATCACACAAAGTTAAGTATTCCAGTGGATACAGGACACAAGAAAATACAGCAACTGTTTGGATGATTGACATTTACAACAATGTATTTATGTGATGAATTTTTTTTTAAAGTGCTTCTTAATGCCACCAGGCATTCAATCATATATGCATTGAAATTGTTATCTGTGGATGCCCTTAATGGGGATGTTGTATAAACCTTCAACTAAATTGCTACAGTTTGATAAGTCCTGCCTATGCCGCCATGTGGCTGAGAAATATGGTCACTACAGCTTAGAATGGCAAAATGAACATTTGACTTACAAACTTGAGAAGAACAGCAAACATTGTAGATGTGTATGAAGAGAAAGGTGACCAAAAGATCTTCAAGGTGCATAATGCACTTACACTTTCACACTCCTAGGAAGCATTATGACTACCTATCCTTGATGACAGAGACTATTATTCAGGTCTGTAGAATAATGTGGTCTTTCATTAGCCTGAGAATTTAGCAAAGGCATCATTGCATTTTGAGGTTATTCACATGAGGGGAGAAATTGCCTGATAGTAGAATTTAAGATCGCTTTTGCTATACTACTTCTTGCACAGCCCTCTGAGCTCCAAAATGTTTTCACTGAACATTATGCCCTCCCATTTTAGTTCCTGCAAAAGGCCCTCAAAGTGTCATTAATCTTATCTCCTCACTCTCTGCTATTTTTATGTCACATCTTGCTTCCCTGCCTCTGTCTCACAAACAACTTATTTCCACCTTACAGTATTCATTCTCTGCATTTGCATTCTGTTTTATTCTGTTTCTCATAAAGACAGCTGTTTTCCACAGTTTATATTCTTTGTTATGTTCATGTGTGATTCAGGCAATGACTTCTTGATGACTTTTGGACTCTGTAAATGTTTGCAGGAAATCAAGTAAAGGTGATAGGAGGCCTACACAGCCTCCTGGCACACAAGGGCATAAGATTACTTATTTAAGTTCATTTGAGACCACAAAAGCTCCTCACAAAATTCAAACACAAAAATGAAGCATAAAATGGGCAAAAGCAGGGAGAGGTGATGCTGGAGAAACACAGTGCCACTATCTGATTGTGCTCAGATAGGGTTAGGAAAACCAAATCCACCAGGAGCTGACCCTGGCAAGGGATGTGAAGCATATAACAGTAACAGTAAAAATTAGAAATGGAGGAAGAGAACTGTTAACAAAAGACTTAGACACATGAGTACTGAAAGAAAGCCAATGTCATTTTGAAGTCACTCATGACCATACTTGAAAGGTCATGGAAATCAGGCAAAGATCACTAGGCTGGGAGGAGAGAATGTGTCAACCTAATCTTCAAGAAGGGCAAAGAGGAGGACCAATTCCACCCCATCAAGATAAAGATCTCAAGACTTTTAATTTTCATGATGTATTTCACAATCTATGTCATTAAATACTCCACAATACTAACAATAATTTTTAAAGTGGCTTGTAACTTTCGGTGTCTCCATATCTATTCTTAGAACTTTAGATAGATTAGAGATGTGATTTTTCAGGCAATGCTCTCAGAATGTCCTAGAAGAGTCACATTACTTCTGGAATTCTAGCCTTTTATTTCCTAATTTTACCAAACATCTGCATAGTTCATCTGTCTTATTTGTTCAAGAAGTCACAATACTTACACATATGATGTGCTCTGACTGATGGAGTACAATCAGGCTTTGTACAGTAAATGGACAGACTCAAGCTTATCCTAGCCACACTTACCCATACAGTTCTTCATCATCATAAATCCACTTTCGTAACCATTAAAGCACTCGCACTCAAAGCTTCCAGGAGTGTTGACACAAGTACCACTTCCACATAAGTCTGGGGAAATCCGGCACTCATCTATGTCTATTTTATAGTAATGGGAAGGTACAAAAATCAGTGAATTATTCTGCTTTCACAGAAGTGAACACTCAACCATTATAAACTCACTATGGAGAAATCATATATAGTATGATCATATTTGTAACCAGCAACAACAAAAAGAAATTAATTTCATATTTAAAGGAATACCTCATAATGTTACATAGTTTGCAAAAGCTTCATAACACAATGCCTTCAGCATTCTCAACTTAAACTATGTAAAAGTCAGCTTCCATTAAATGTAATTTAGAGTTAGATTTCTTAGAAAATTACTAACTGCAACAGTTGTTGGGATTACAGAGACTACAGGAGGAGACCTTACTGTGGCCTTCCAGTATCTTAAGGTGGCCTACAAGAAAGCTGGTGAGGGACTTTTTAGGGTGTCAGGTAATGATAGGACTAGGGGGGGGAAAAAGATAAAATAAATGGGTAGATTCAGATTGGATGTTAGGAAGTTTTTCACCACAAGGGTGGTGAGACACTGGAACAGGTTGCCCAAGGAGGTGGTGGAGGACCCATCCCTGGAGGTTTTTAAGGCCAGGCTGGATGTGGCTCTAAGCGACCCGATCTAGTGTGAGGTGTCCCTGCCCATCAGGGGGTTTGGAACTAGATGATTCTTGAGGTCCCTTCCAACCCTAACAATTCTATGATTCTATACAGTGCCATTGATATTGAATTGCTTTGTACCAAGACATTTAATCAGTAATGGCATGATAAGTTTGCACATACACTTTCATTAGGAAATAAAGTAGCTTCTTTGGAACCTAGATTTCACTGGTTATGTTATTTTAAATTTGAATGAAACATACTGTAGAAAAGTACAACAGGTTTATAGAAGGTAAAAGGAATAGCTATTTTTAAGACACACTGGTAGTGAGGCAGGAAGTTAAAGAACAATTAGTAATATGGATATGATTCAGTGTAACATCATGAAGTTGGAGATCTGGGCAGTAGACCACTTGTGCAAGTGGTTGAGGAAAATTAGACAACTATAAGCTTAAATAAAGAAACTGCTGAAGAAATAAGACAGTTCTTTTTTAACATGCAAGAGTCTCTTTTGCCTCTGTATCACCCCCCATGGCCAGGTTTCTGAGAGGTAAAGATATCTCAGCCTTTACACAGAGATGTGTTGAGGTGTCAGATGGTAACCCATGTGGAGTGCCTGGGATATTACAGAGTATCTGCCCTCCTGCTATAAAATATTTGTTTATTATAGAAAGTCTTCCATTTAACAAAATCAGATCCTCTATGAGACCAGTTGAGACATAATTTCTGCCCTCCTGCTATAAAATATTTGTTAATTATAAAAAGTCTTCCATTTAACAAAATCAGATCCTCTATGAGACCAGTTGAGACAAAATTTCTCATAATGAGAAATTTTCAAGCTTATATTCTGTTTTATTTTTGCCAGACAGTAAATAAAAAATGTTAAACTTTTAAATTAAATGCATTCTCTCTTCTTCAGTTAATGTTGCACTAAAACCACAATTGTAAAAGTACCTCTGTGTGTGCTTGGCTAGCAAATCTAAAAGGAAATTAATATGCAGTGGAGACCCTCAGTTCATTTGGTAATGCAATGATCATGGAGTAAGGAATGTAAATTAAGTTAATCTGTTTGTTAAAGCATTGAACTTGGCTTTGCTGGTAATCCTTCTTGATTTTTCAGGTTGTATTGATGCAA
The DNA here is from genome assembly GCF_014839835.1 of Dryobates pubescens. Taxonomy (NCBI): domain Eukaryota; kingdom Metazoa; phylum Chordata; class Aves; order Piciformes; family Picidae; genus Dryobates; species Dryobates pubescens. The sequence goes on along the minus strand of NC_071657.1, from coordinate 35,777,727 downwards.
GCATGACCTGAGCATCCTTAAAAACAATTAAAAACACTCCTAATGTATGTGTATGTGAAAAATGTAAAATATATTAAAGAATCACTTTCTGAAAGGCAAGCCTAAGACAGTTGGCCATTATGTCCAATAATAAATCTCTTAGAAACTTAAGGAAATTAATGAGATTGTTTCCACACCACCAGCTATGCAACAAGTGCAAGTTACTTTAAAATGCCCCAGGGATGTGGTAGAATCCTTGCCCTCATCAGTGCATGCTTTCAAGATGGACAGGGTGCTAGATAATCTCACCTAAGCCCCCTTTCCCATAAAAGGTATGCACAGATAACCTTTTAAGGTCCATTTCAACCCGATTCTAGGAAAAAAATAAGGAAAATGCAAGACTTACCTGTGCAGTTTCTTTCCTCCATGTCTAAAGTAAACCCACTGTTGCATCTACATTTGAAACTTCCAATTGTGTTTCTGCATTTACCATTCATGCACATACCAGGAAATACTTTACACTCATTGATATCTATAAAATAAAATAAAAAAAGCATTCTTCAGCACAAGTATCTCTCTCTCTCTCTCTCTCTCTCTCTCTCTCTCTATCTATCTATCTATCCATCTATCTATCTATCCATCTATCTATCTATATTTAAGGAGAATTTCCCCTTACTTCTCACCAATCGGATTGTGCATAAGAGGCAGGGTTTGGGTTACAGGGGACTGGAGGAATAGTGTTCTCCTGCACAGGTTAAGAGAATGGAGAAATGAAACCCAAGAGGCAAGCAGGAGGAGACATTGCTGGAGACATGACTGGAGATGTGCTTTTTGAAAGCAGAAAGGCAGAACTCCAAGGAGGAATGGGTAGATGCAGGGAGACCAGTGGGTGTAGTCTACCTTGACCTTAGTAAGGCTTTTGACATTGTCTCCCATAACATCCTTGCAAGTAAGCTCAGGAAGGGTGGGATAAAAGAACAGACAGTGAGATGGATTAGGAACTGGTTACACAGTAGAATGCAAAGAGTGGTGGTCAATGGTGCCAAGTCCAACTGGAGAGCTGTAAACAGTGGAGTCCCCTAGGGATTAGTGCTGGGTCCGGTTCTGTTCAACATCTTCATCAATGGCGTTGATGAAGGGACAGAGAGTCTGCTCAGCAAGTTTGCTGATGACACCAAACTGGAAGGCTTGGCTGATACACTTTAAGGCTGTGTGGCCTTTCAATGAGACCTGGACAGACTGGAGAGCTGGGCAAAGAGGAACCTAATGAGTTTCAACAAGGGTAAGTGCAGAGTCCTGCACCTGGGAAGGAATAATAAACTACACCAGTACAGGTTAGGAGGCAATCCACTAGAGAACAGCCCTGTTGTGAAAGAGCTGGGAGTCCTGGTAGACAAGTTATCCATGGGCCAGCAATGTGCCCTTGTGGCCAAGAGAGCCAATGGGATCCTGGGGTGCATTGGGAGGAGTGTGTCCAGAAGATCGAGGTTCTCCTCCGTCTCTGCTCTGCACTGGTGAGACCTCACCTGGAATATTGTGTCCAGTTCTGGGCTCCCCAGTTCAAGAGGGACAGGGATCTACTAGAGAGAGTGCAATGGAGAGCTACCAGGATGATTAAGGGACTGCAGCACATGTCCTATGAGGAGAGGCTAATAGACCTGGCTAAGAAGATAAGACTGAGAGGGAATTTAATAAATGTTTATAAATATCTGAGGGCTGGGTGTCAAGAGGGAGGGGACAGGCTCTGCTCAGTTGCACCCTGTGATAGGACTATGGGCAATGGAGGTTCCACCTCAACATGAGGAAGAACTTCACTGTGAAGGTCACAGAGCACTGGAACAGGCTGCCCAGAGAGGTTGTGGAGTCTCCTTCGATGGAGACTTTCAAGACCCATCTGGATACATTCCTGTGCAAACTGTGCTAGATTCTATGGTCCTGCTCTGGCAGGGCAGTTGGACTCGATGATCTCCAGAGGTCCCTTCCAACCCGTAACATCCTGTGGCCCTGTCAACACAGGCTGCTAAAGGACCTTGCTCAGGAAAAATAAAGGTTATTCATGTGTCAGCCTCTCTCAAATGCACCCACCCCCAAAAGCATTTACAAGTTGTAATGAGCTTTTCTTATACTCTAGGTATAATTTGCCGGACAAATGCCCTTTCTCAATCACTGCTTTTGATGAAACAAACTTCTCTCCTATGTATAGAGTGAATGGAAGAAAAGCACAGACTACATAAATAAGCAGAAAGAGGTGGCAAAACTTTACAAAAATCTTAAGAGCAGACAGTATTTTATTATTATTAAATAATAAAGAAATTGTTATTTATAATTAAAAAAGTAGAAAACCCAAACAATTATACCATTAGTATTAAATTTCTTATTTGTTTAGTAAATCACCACCAAATACTGAGAAATTTTCCTGAAAACAGTTCACTCCTGAAAATCAGAGCTGGTTTGTGGTCAAAGGGAGGTTCAACCTTTTGTTTTCTCAAGCAACTCAACATATTCCAAGACAGATGGTTCATAATACCTTCTTCTTAAACAAAATATTAAAATAATTCTGGATCAGCTTCTACATACAGAAATTTACATTTTTAATTCTCAGATCTCAGAATAGTGGTTTGAAACACATTAATATTCCCCACTACCAGAAATCACAGATTTATGACAATTTACAACTACAGGGCGTTACGATCCTGGACAGGGGATTCTTGGTTGCTCTCTTGCTTTCTGGATCTCAAGCGTGTGCATGTGTCTTTTGCTCATTTTTGGCGTTCTGATTGTATTTTCCCTTCTCCTTTCTTTCTGTTTCATATATATACTGATGTATTCTGATAGTTTCGTAGTGGAGAAGTGAAATATTCTGTGTAAATCAATTAAGAAAACTCTATCTGACTTTTTTTCCCCCCTCCCTGTCTTACAATAAGAGGGGAGGGAGGAAGCAGGAGGGGAGAAGGGAGGGCACTAAAACCATAACAGTCATCTCTCATCTCAAGCAGGTAAAACCCCCAAAATCCTGGTGTCTTCTTAGAATATTCACCCAGATGTACCTATAATTATCTTATATCCACAAGTGAACCCTTACCTTTGTAAAATGGCCTTCCAGTTAGACTATCTCCCCTGCTCGAAAAGCCAGGACCTCTAGGACACAGAGCCTCATATTCCTTGGTGCCAGGCTTAGGACATGCCTCACAGTCGAAGCCCCAGGCAGCCCCCACAGCACAGCAGCAGGCATCCATACGAAACTTGCCAGGCACAGACTGAATGCACTCATCTTCATCCCGTCTCAGGTAGCATTGCTCCATGCGAGTATCTGCTCATTTCACAGCAACGACAAACAGGCATTTTCATCCTTTGCTATAGTTTGTATGTTTTTCAGAAGTATCTTTTTCTAAGGCATGAACACATGTGAGGCTCAGTTTCTGGGAGACAAACTTCTGAGCAAGACTCTATGCTTCTGCAGAATATTCAACCATTTGAAGTTGCTAATACTGTATCATAGTTAAGTTTCTGCTCCTCTGCTGTACCATGCAGAAGTACAAGTATTTCTTTTATTGTCTCCCAATACCAAGACAGACAATTATGCTGACATGATTGTGCTTCTTAGGTCTTATGTGTATTTGATAGCAGAAATTCAGATATTTCTTTAGTGTATCAGGCATTCTTATTTAGAAATTGACCTGCATTCCTGGTGAAAAAAAATAAATATTCCTATCTACGTTTAAATTATTAAATTAATTTAATAACATAAGGAATACACAAAACAAAACTGCTAACTGTTGTAAGGCTTACTTCAACAGCAGTCAGCAGGATAAAACAACATGGTTTACAGAAAAATTAATTGTGGTTACACTTACAGGTCCCACTTGCAGAAAAACAGGTCAACCAAAAGACAAATTGACCAAATGTAACAAGCAAAATCTAAACTTGCATGCCCAACTGTCAGGAAAAATACCATGCAGTGGTCTGGAAGCAGGAAAAAATCAGGTTTGCTGAATCTCATGTCCAAAAAATAACAGTAATAACCCATTCAAAGTCATGAGTACATTCCACACTTTTCACCTATTTGTATCTCAGTAAAGAGAGTTCAGAAGTTTTAGAAAAAAAAAATACTATTTGTTAAAATATGCAGTAAGTATATAAAATGGGTTGTTAAGTCTCCACATGCTAATTTCTATGACACAGGAGAATTTCTATGCCCAAATTCTAAAAATTTAGCAAATAATAGCAATAATTGGAAACAGACAGTATCAGTTACAGCAATGTATATAAAATATACATTGATTTAGGAAGGGCAGGTCCTGCCTTTCCAACCTGATCTCCTTCTATGATCAGGTGACCCATCTGGTGGATGTGGGGAGGCCTGTGGATGTAGTCTACCTGGACCTCAGCAAGGCCTTTGACACCGTCCCCCACAGCAAACTCCTGGCTAAGCTGTCAGCTCGTGGTTTGGACAGCAACACTCTGTGCTGGGTTAGGAACTGGCTGGAGGGCCGAGCCCAGAGAGTGGTGGTGAATGGTGCCACATCCGGCTGGCAGCCGGTCACCAGTGGCGTCCCCCAGGGATCAGTGCTGGGCCCCATCCTCTTTAACATCTTCATTGATGATCTGGATGAGGGGGTTGAGTCAGTCATCAGCATGTTTGCAGATGACACCAAGTTGGGAACAGATGTTGGTCAGTTAGAGGGTGAAAAAGGCTCTGCAGAGGGACCTCGACCGACTGGACAGATGGGCAGAGTCCAATGGGATGGCATTTAACAAGACCAAGTGCCAGGTGCTGAACTTTGGCCACGGCAACCCCATGCAGAGCTACAGGCTGGGGTCAGAGTGGCTGGAGAGCTCCCAAACAGAGAGGGACCTGGGGGTGATGATTGACAGCTGCCTAAACATGAGCCAGCAGTGTGCCCGGGGGCCAAGAGGGCCAATGGCATCCTGGCCTGTATTAGGAATAGTGTGGCCAGCAGGAGCAGGGAGGTCATTGTGCCCCTGTACTCTGCAGTGGTTAGGCCACACCTTGAGTCCTGTGTCCAGTTCTGGGCCTCTCAGTTTAGGAAGGACATCGAGACACTTGAACGTGTCCAGAGAAGGGCAACAAGGCTGGTGAGAGGCCTTGAGCACAAGCCCTATGAGGACAGGCTGAGGGAGCTGGGATTGTTTAGCCTGGAGAAGAGGAGGCTCAGGGGTGACCTCATTGCCCTCTACAACTACCTGAAAGGTAGTTGTAGCCAGGAAGGGGTTGGTCTCTTCTCCCAGGCAACCAGCACCAGAACAAGGGGACACAGTCTCAAGCTGTGCCAGGGGAGGTTTAGACTCGAAGTGAGGAAAAAGTTCTTCACTGAGCGAGTCATTCGTCATTGGAATGGGCTGCCCAGGGAGGTGGTGGAGTCGCCATCCCTGGAGGTGTTCAAGGGGAGACTGGACGTGGCACTTGGTGCCATGGTCTAGTCGTGAGGTCCGTTGGGACAGGTTGGACTTGATGATCCTTGGGGTCTCTTCCAACCTTAGTTATACTGTGATACTGTGATACTGTGATATATTGGTGGTATTACCCAGAAATGTATTGGTAGCTTAATGTTCTGCAGGAGGAGAGAGAGACTGTGAAAAGAAGTTCAAGAGGACACACTATCTATGATAAAATAATTCCTGGACATATTCTACAACATTCCTGACATAACTAAACTGAGGTAAAGCTGTAGGGAGGCTAGGCTTTAGGAAATCTAACAGAACTCATAAATGTTTGGAGAAGCTGCCAGATCTCAAAAACCATAGAAATGCTTTCCATACAAGCCCTTCAAACTTTGCAGCTTTATAATGTAAATTTATGCTATGTATATCTGAAGTTAAACAATTTAGAAGCAAGAATAAGAAATGGAAATTATTCAAAGTACTTGTGGTCTCCTTTATTCCACATCAAAATCATACTTATATTCATTCCCAGTAATTCAGGAAAGGTTCTGTCAATAACTGAATTTTTACACTAAAGTCATTGTACTGGATCCTGCAGGAAAGAAATGTACTACAGAAATACATGGAATAGTGCACTGTTTGTATAGCATAGTAGAAGACACATATCTTGTAAAATAAGATAATTTTTTCCCTTAAAGTAATGAAAAGGAACATAGAATTACAGAATGCTTTGGGTTGGAATGGAACTTTAAAGGCCATCTAGTCCAATCCCCCTGCAGTAAGCAGGAACATCTTTAACCAGATCAGGTTGTTCAGAGTGACATCCAATCTGACATTAAATGTTTCCAGGGATGCAGCATCTGCCACCTCTCTGGGCAATCTGTGCCAGTGTTTCACCACCCTGTGGTGGTTTTAGGCTATGCCTTTAAAATTTAGTTACAGATTTTGAGCAGAAAAGTAGAAAAATATACATAAATCACTACTGGGTGTAAAAATGAAAACAAAAGATTATTCTAAACAAATTAATTGGATAAATATCTGCCATAAACCAGGCTGTACCTAAACAATTCCTTCTTCTTTTTCTGATCTCTGCTGCTTGCTTCACTCAGGAGAGATTAACCTGCTTTTTGGCTGACCTTGGCTGAGTTGTTTAGTTAACTCTAACCCATTGCTTTTCTCTGTGTTACTCTTCTCTCTTGCGACAGGGGGCTGGGGGGCTCAGTGGAATGGCTTCCCTGGTCTCTGACCAGGGGGATTTTCGTGTTGTTTGCTAATTGTAAGTATCTGTATAATGTTGTAAATACTGTTTATTTTGTACATATTCATTGCATTCCATTGTAGAGTGTAGGTTTTGCTTGTAAATACAGCTTTCCATTTGCTTCTGAGTTGGTCTGGAAAAGTTAATTCTGGGGGGAATCTCAACCCACCACACACCCCCATAGTAAAAATATTCTTCCTTATTCTAGCCTAAATCTACCTTGTTTTAATTAAAACCATTTCCCCTTGTCCAGTCATAATATGTCCTACTAAAATGTCTGTTCCCATCTTTCTCATGGGTCCCCGTTAAGTACTGGAAGGCTGTAATAAGGACCCCCTCATCTAGTTACCAGCAAGTCAGGTATTTCTATTCCTGAACAGGACTCTGAATAAGGGCAGCACTCTACTGATTGTGTGTTGGGCAAAATGAGACTTAGCACAAATGTTCTTATTCCCCCCCAGGATTAACAGCTCTTCCCTGAACAGGCACAGGTATTTAAAATCAATGCAGGCATAAATTAAAATGTCGGCTTAACAAATTGCTTTTGGAGGAATTCAAAACCAAACCAGCCAACTTTTCACAGCTCTCTGAGAGTAATTTTGGACAACAGCTAAAAATCTGGCAGAGCTGAGTGTGCGCTTACCTACACACATTCGTCCTGTTCCATCCAGCGTCAATCCTTCAGGACACTCACAGTGAAAGGAGCCTCTGCTGTTAACACACCGCCCGTTGGGACAAACCCCCGGGAAAACATCACACTCGTTTACATCTGTTGGGGAAAACCAGGAGCTGAGTTACATGCTACCTCAAAGGAAACAGCTACAGCTTTGTTGATAACTTAAGCTACATAAAAGAAAGGGAGAGACTTTCATTCATACTGTTCTAAACAAGCCTCTGGCTCAGTCTCAAGGGACTACTGCACGATCTTCAAGTCACAGAGTACTAAAATGCCATATTGTCTTCTCTGAGACAAGATGATGGATATGACTGAGAGAAAGTTAAAAATAATGGGATTAAGTGCATTTTGATGGAGCAGTTCCATTTTCTTTGTTTCATTTTGATATCCTCCAAAAGTGAAACACAGCTTTTCCCAACAGTCACTAACTGTGGAGGCATTCATCTAAGATCAGTAAAATTATGTCCGATAAGAAAACCCGACATAATAAATGTCTTTTTTCTCATTTTGAAAGGAGAGAAAAAAAGTGATGGCTTGAGTAAGAAGTAAAGAATTCACCTTCACAGGTAACACCCTTCACTCTGGCAAATCCTCTTGAGCAAGCTGTGTCTGGAATCAAGCCAGAAAGACATATCATTGCTTTAGAATGACAGAAATATAGGAGTGAATAATTTAAAAACAAATATTCTTCATAATTCTCCAATAATTTGACTGTATAAGATGGTGAGTGCTCTAACATCAACGAGAAAAGGTATTGGCTCATGTCTGTTACTTACAACAAGTGAACAGGTGACGTGCTTTTCCAGAATGCTCTCTGCACTCAGATGCAGCTGAAAGGTAAATTTCCTGAAAAGCTGCCTGAAGATTTAAAGCTTTGGTGACGTCAGGTATGGCTAAAAGCATTTTTTAACACTGCAGCTTAATAAAACATCTGAGCAATTACTTTTTAGGATATGCATGCAGAATGCAGCATGCTGCAGTGACCTGAAAGACTGCTGAAATTCAAAGAAGAGGAAATTAAATGATGAATCTGTCCAGTTTGACGAAATTAGCTCTCTAAATTGATTATTTTAAAATTTGTTTTACTAGTCTAACCTGACCATTCTACTTCCTTGTTTTCAAAGTAATTATCTTTGCTTGATGTCACCCTTCACAGCCAAGAGCTCTGTTGGGTGTTGTTTGCACCATGCTTGTTAGGAAGTATCATGTGCCTCCGGATACTCTTTCAATTAAAATGGAAGGCTAAAACATCCTGACACTGGTTCAGCTGTAACTGACATTATTCCGACCTTACTGGGAGAATGTAGGGCTATGAAGATGATCAGGGACTAGAATGTCTCTCTTACGAAGAAAGTCTAGGGAACTTGGGTCCTTTTAGCCTAGAGAAGATTGAAGAGGGATCTTATCAATGCTTACAAATAGTTGAAAGGGTGCGTGTCAGGAAGATGAGGCCAGTGACGTTAGAAGAGGTAATGAGCATAAACTTGAACATCAGAAGTTCGATGTAAACATAAGGAGGAAATTCTTTACTTTGAGGGTGCTAGAGCACTGGAACAGGCTGCCCAGATTGGTGGTGGAGTCTCCATCTCTGGAGCCATTCAAAACCTACCTGGATGCCACCCCATGCAACCTGCTCTATTCTACAATCAGTAATTGTACATAAGCCACACGTTTGAAAAGAGCTGGAAGAAGCATCAACGTACGGAAAAACAAAAAGCCCTCAAGACTTCCACCAGGTATTTAATGTTATTACAGTAGTCTTATTCCCTATTCAATGTCTGTGGAGATGAAATGCATGTAATTATTAAAAGAGTTATTCATGAGTTATTTCCTGCTAACTTCAAAGTTATTAGAATGATCTTTGATGGTGGAGATTACAAATGATGCCAAATAAGACAACTTTTCTCTTTTGGTGTGTGTGTTGTTATCATGATTTGTGATTTGTGTTTGTTTCCATATAGAAAACAGTGAGAAACTATCTAGTGATACTTCTCCCAAAAGATGCAATACAGGGAGCATACCTAATTCACATCGCTCACATGGGCTGCCCCAAGCTGCTCCTAAAGTAGCACAGCATTCAGATTTCAGTGTAGCACCATTGATGTTGACTTCACAGCGACTGTCATACACATTAAGCCAGCAAGTCCCCTTAAGGCTATCTGCAGCAGAATAGAAAACAATGTCACAACAAAAGATCTGCCCAGCCACCCTCATGCCACCCTCAGCCAAAGAACATAAAGAGTACAAGCACTTCTTCAAAATGAAACCTTCTCAGTTGAGAAGCAGAGGAAAGGAATAGCACTATCATTAAAAGGATACAATAGAGAACACAGCTTGAAGCGTATTACAGTACAGGTCCCACAGCTAGCAAAGGTCCTCTATATATCACCGTGATTTATTGATTTATTTAATTGATTGACTGATCATTTTAGAATACACAAGTTACAACAGAGATCACAACCTGGGACTCCCCCCATCCCAGCTGACTGCCTGGACCATGGTTACAAAATCCATTTTCATGTTATAAAATTATATAGCTCAGAAAGCACAACCCTTCTTTGGCTAACATAATAGGAAAGAAGTTCAGCCAAGAACATGACTGGAATCAGTCCTAGTAACTAGGCGACATAATTCATTAATAGTTAAGTGTAAAAGGGTTGTACTATTTAGGTTAACGTTCATCACAAACATGGGGGGCAGAACACCACACTTTGGATGAGAACATAAATCAAGGACAGGTATACAAGAGTGAAAAAGACATCTTTTCCACATCTTGGTCAGCCTTTAGCTAACAGTCAAGACTTGGATTAACACAAGACCAAAGATGAAACCTGGGCAGTCATTACCTGAGTCTGCTCTTAGCTAGTCATGGGATGAGCATGACTGTTCCTCGTATGTCCCAAATACAGGGATTAATGTGGGGAGAGGGAATATATAGATTCTTTAGCTGCTTTCACTCCACATCTAGCTTGCTGCCCATGTGCTGATGTCTCTGCTTTATCTTACCAAAATGTAAATGCTTCCTTTGCTTTATTCACCAGTAGTTTCTTGAGCTCAGTATTATTTCTGTTTAGCAGCCAACTTTTTACAGGATAGAAAGCTCAAACTGGTATCTCAAAAATTATTTAAACTCTGCAAATTATCAAGTGACTTTCCTCACACCAGCTCCATCTACATTATTCTGCTGAAGCCTCCTTGTCTTACCTTTTTCAGGCCATGAAATAATTTCCTTTCTTTTACATAACTGTTCTTGTCCAGAAGAAAACTACAATGGGCAGTCACTGTGACTTCAGCTTTGGTGAAGAAGTTATTATTTATCATCAAAATACTCTTTCTATTGCTTGGATCTCTCTGATTCTGACTTCAAGAATGTGAGAATACAACAGGCAGATGGGAGGCTACTTTTGTGCGTAGTGTATGAATTCCACAAGCGTTGACTAACGCATGTATATCAAGCATACAATCATTGTATTTTAAAAAGTGCATTTAAAAAGCCACAAATGGTAGTATCTCTACTGGATGAGCAACTGCCAAAGGAGCAATTCCAATTTTTTACCCACTCTGAGAGTGCAGATTCAGTATTGCAAACACTGTCAGTCTGTTCCAGTGTTCCACCAACCTCATAGTAAAGAACTTGTTCCTAATATCTAATCTAAATCTGCCCTTCTCTAGTCTGAAGCCATGCCCCCTTGTCCTATCACTCCAGGCCTTTGTAAACAGCCTCTCCATCCTTCCTGCAGGCCCCCTTCAGGTACTGGAAGGTTGCTATCAGGTCTCCCCAGAGGCTCCTCTTCTCCAGTGTGAACAACCCCAGCTCCTTCAGCCTGTCCTTGTAGAATCATAGAATCAATAAGGTAGGAAAAGACTTCAGAGATCATCAAGTCCAACCTACAATCCAACACCATCTAATCAACTAAACCATGGCACCAAGCACCCCATCAAGTCCAACCTGTCACCACAGACCTCATGACTAGACCATGGCACCAAGTGCCACATCCAGTCCCCTCTTGAATACCTCCAGGGACGGTGACTCCAGCACCTCCCTGGGCAGCACATTCAAATGACGAACGACTCTTTCCATGAAGAACTTTCTCCTCACCTCGAGCCTAAAGTTCCCCTGGCACAGCTTGAGACTGTGTCCCCTTGTTCTGGTGATGGTTGCTTGAGAGAAGAGATCAACTCCTTCCTGGCTACAACCTCCTTTCAGGTAGTTGTAGAGAGCAATGAGGTCACCCCTGAGCCTCCTATTCTCCAGTCTAAACAGTCCCAGCTCCCTCAGCCTCTCCTCATAGGGCTTGTGCTCAAGGCCTCTCACCAGCCTTGTTGCCCTTCTCTGGACACGTTCAAGTGTTTCGATGTCCTTCCTAAACTGAGGGGCCCAGAACTGGACACAGTACTCAAGGTGTGGCCTAACCAATGCAGAGTACAGGGGCACAATGACCTCCCTGCTCCTGCTGGCCACACTATTCCTAATGCAGGCCAGGATGCTGTTGGCCTTCTTGGCCACCTGGGCACACTGCTGGTTCATGTTTAGGCAGCTATCAATCAGCAGCCCCAGGTCCCTCTCTGTTTGGCAGCTCTCCAGCCACTCTGACCCCAGCCTGTAGCTCTGCATGGGGTTGCTGTGGCCAAAGTGCAGCACCCGGCACTTGGACTTGTTAAATGCCATCCCACTGGACTCTGCCCATCTGCCCAGTTGGTCGAGGTCCCTCTGCAGAGCCCTTCCACCCTCTAACTGACCAACATCTTCTCCTAACTTGGTGTCATCTGCAAACTTGCTGATGACTGTCTCAATCCCCTCATCCAGATCATCAGTAAAGATATTAAAGAGCATGGGGCCCAGCACTGATCCCTGGGGGACGCCACTGGTGACTGGCCGCCAGCTGGATGTGGCACCATTCACCACCACTCTCTGGGCTCAGCCCTCCAGCCAGTTCCTAACCCAGCACAGAGTGTTGCTGTCCAAGCCATGAGCTGACAGCTTAGCCAGGAGTTTGCTGTGGGGGACGGTGTCAGAGGCCTTGCTGAAGTCCAGGTAGACCACATCCACAGCCTGCCCCACATCCACCAGGCAGGTCACCTGGCCTGTAGTTTCCGGGTTCTTCCATCCAACCCTTCTTGTGGATGGGGACCACATTGGCCAGTTTCCAGTCATCTGGGACCTCACCGGTGAGCCAGGACTGGAGGAAAATGATGAAGAGAGGCTTGGCAGCTCATCTGCCAGCTCTCTCAGCACCCTAGATGTTCCTTCACTTCTATTTTGTTTTGCCTCAGGTGTAGAAATAGCTGAAGAACTGAGTGGGCACTTCTGCCTTAATAATTTATCACCTACTGGGCTAATCACCTATAGCTTTACTCATATTCTTATTCTCCCAAAAGACAAGATAGTAACTATTAATAATCAAGAAAACCCCACTATCTCCCACCAACTGACACCTACATTTCACCACTTTCATCATAGTCTGGTTTGGTTTTACTTACAGAACTAAACATATTGCCTGCTATCATGGGCAAATTACCCAAATATTTTCTTGTTTAATTAATCAAAATTATGAACATTTCTCAAGTTATTACGAAAAAAGGAAAATAACAGGAGGCAAATACCCACCAATACATATCAGTCCTGTAGAGTCCAACTTGCTGCCAGGTGAACATTCACAACTGAAAGATCCAAGATTGTTTCTGCAAGCACCATTGACACATGGGCTCCTTTCACATTCATTTACATCTACAATCCATAAACAAAAGACACTGTTAGAACTATGATGTGCTTCTGGAAAATACTATACAGTATGAATGCTACTGTAGACCATGATTTGCCAAGCATATTTACCCCCTACTGCCTCTCAGAATGGCATTCAAAAGATACAGGAACAGGCAGGTAGCATGTATGTGCACATATATGGGAGTTTTAATGAAATGGTTCTTTTCTACAGGGACTATTCTATTTCCAACAACTTGGACTATAAAGTTTTCTAGAATCAATAATAACTCTTTTGTGAGAAAACAAATCTCTTTTTTTCCATCAAATGTAACATGCAATGCACAAATGAAGGCCTTACTGTTTTTGTCATTATGGCTCCATGACTGAGGCTTTAGAATAATTAAGCAAACCCTGCCAGAAACACAATATTGCAATGCTGGCTGTGACTCTCTAGTTCTGGAAAGCATTCAAGAAATAGGAGTCAAAACTAGAATACTGTAAATGGTACTTCCCTCTAACTCCCTAACTCCTTCTATTTATGTCTTCTGTGAGTTTTTAAAAGCCTGTTCATATCCAAGAAGAGGACCCCAGCAGGCAGTATTATTTGCTAGGTGGTTTGGTTTTTTGTTTTGTGGTTGTTTTTGTTTTTTTTAAGTAAAAACAGTTCTAAGATTAAAAGAATAATACCAAATTCTTTCAAAGAACAATTCCAGATGCTTATCTACCATTTCTTTCTGAACTGAAACAATTCCATTTTTTGATTTGGGCCTTGAATCAAGCCAAGCATTCTAATCCAACCAGCCAGTTGCTTTAGTGGGCCAGAAATAAAACTGTTTAGTACTTGCCTGTGTTTGCTAGTAGTGCTTGAGGAATAATGCACATCCATAAATTAAAATGGCCTGATTTAAATTAATTGTAAATTAATGCATGATCTAGTTAAGCATTGGTAATATTCATAGCAGCAAAAGATCATTTTCAATACAAGCTAAAATATCTTCCTAATTTTTTAAAAGTCGTGAATAAAGGTGTACCATTTGCATTTCATGTTATGATACATTTCACTAGAGATTTATTCTTTCATGATCTTACAGGGTCATAGGAAGGGTCAGAGGTGTTTAAAATACCAAATCATGTATACATTCTTTTTAATAAAAGAAAGAAAAAAGATTGGAAAAGGCCAGAAATCAGTAAACTTAGCAACCTGGGATCCCTCTCCTCATGCCAGAAGCAAACACTTTTCACTTTCCCTTAATGGAATTGTATATAAAGTGCAAATAGACTAGCCTAGACTAGACTAGACTGGACTGGACTGGACTGGACTAGACTAGACTAGACTAGACTAGAATAGAATAGAATAGAATAGAATGGAATGGAATTAACCAGGTTGGAAGAGACCTTTGAGATCATCAAGTCCAACCTATCATCCAGCACGATCTAACCAACTAAACCATGGCACCAAGCACCCCATCAAGTCTCTTCCTAAACATCTCCAGTGATGGTGACTCCATCACCTCCCTGGGCAGCACATCCCAATGGCCAATCACTCCTTCTATGAAGAACTTCTTCCTAACATCCAGCCTAAACCTCCCCTGGCACAGCTTGAGACGGTGTCCTCTTGTTCTGGTGCCTCTCCTCATAGAGCTTGTGCTCCAAACAGGACTTGCCCTTGAACACCATCAAGGTTTTAAATGGTGACAGTATTTGTCAAGTCTACTCTTAAACTTGTGAACCCAGCTTACAGTTTAATTATACACAGACACAGAGATAGAAAATCTAGGAGGGCTGATTGGGTCAAGACAGTGCGTTACACAAATACCCCCACAGCTTCAACAGCTGTACTGAACTACGCACATCAGAAACAGGCAACCTGGTAAGACCCATTCTACTACACGTTAGTGGTTCCATATGGCATTAGGCAGAGTTCCATGTTTCTGGACAAGTTAATTGAAGATAAATTCGCCAAGGTCCATATAAACTAAAGATCCTACTTCTGGTTTTAGAAGTCTCTGAAATACAGCTGCTGGGGATTTGGAGTATTTTTTGAAAGTAATGATGTACACCTTCACTTTTGCTTTCTGGGCAGGCACTTTGCTAGTGATTATTATTATTACTGTTATTGTTGTTGTTGTTGTTATTATTATTATTAAATTGCTTCCATGTTATTAGAGGCTTTTGTTATATTTTCTCCTCTCCCCTGTCCATCCTTAGATAGGGAGTGACAGAGAGGCTTTGGTAGGCATTTGCCCCCCAGCCAGGACCAAACCATCACAAGAGTTAAACCCAGTCAGCAGCCCTGGGGTTCCACAGTGTTGGAGACTGTTCTCTTTTAATATCTACATCAGTGATCTGGACAAGGGCATTGAGGGCATCCTCAATAGGTTTGAAGGTGACACTAAGCTGGGAGGGAATGCTGATCTGCTTGCAGGTAGGAAGGCTCTAGAGAGACACCTGGACAGGCTGGATCAATGGGCCGAGGCCAAACGTATGAGATTCTACAAAGCCAAATGTCAGGTCTTGCACTTTGGGTCACACAAGCCTATGCAATGCTATCGGCTCGCAGCAGAATGACTGGAAAGTGGCCCAGCTGAAAAGGACCTGGGGATGTTAATTGATGGCTGGCTGAATATGAGCCAGCAGTGTGCTTGGGTGTCCAAGAAGGCCAACAGCATCCTTGATTGTATCTGAAATTGTGTGATAAACAGGAACAAAGAAGTGGTTGTGCCCTTGTTCTCAGTACTGGTGAGGTCATGCCTTCAGTACTGTGTTCAGTTTTGGGGCCCTCACTACAAGAAAGCCATAGAGGTCCTGGCATGGGTCCAGAGAAGGGCATTGAAGCTGGTGAAGGGTATTGGACAACAGGTCTTGTAAGGAGCAGGAAAAGGAACTGAGGTTCTTTATCCTGGAAAAAAGGAGGCTGAGGGGAGACCTTCTTGTTCTCTACAACTACCTGAAAGGAGGTTCTAGTGAGGTGGACGCTGGTCTCTTCTCCCTAGTTATGAGTGACAGGATGATTGGAGATGGCCTGAAATTACACTGGGGAAGATGTACATTGGATATTAGAAAAAACTTTTTTACTAGAAGAGTTATCAAATGCTGGAATAGGCATCCCAGGAAGACGGTTAAACCACCATTCTTGGAGGTCTTCGAAAGATGCAGAGATGTGGTACTAGAGAATATGGTTTGGCACCAACTTGGTGGAATTAGAAAATGGTTGCATTCAAAAAAGTTTTTTCCAACTGAAATAATTCTGTGATGACTCTATGACCAGTCTCTGCATTTTGATGCAGGTCTGTTTCTCTGTCCAGTCAGCTGCAAGTGCTCCTTTCCCTGCTTTTTCCAATGAGGGATCAGGTATAATCTGTACCACAAAAATTAGAGGGGCCAAAAAATACAAAGTTCAATATCTTATGAAGAGTGAAGCAAGTCCCTTGGATTTCTTGGGCCATGCTCTTCATTCTCTGCCTAAAGACAGTGAAAGGAGAGAAACAGACACAACATACGGGCAAGCAAAAATGGTGAAGAAAAGAAAGGTGACACGTCACTGTCGGAGTTGACCATTTTCTAGATTGGAAGAACTTCCTTTCCAGTTCAAACCAAACTCTGATGATCCACTCTAAATGCTCACTCAACTTTGCACCAAACATGTTCCTTGGCAAAACAGAATACTTGATCTGCTCAGTTGTTACCAACAAGGGAGATTCGCCTTTCACCCTTCCTCCCTTTTTCTCCTTGTCTCAGTTTCTACCACTCTCAAGTGTCAATGCTAGGCTCTCACTGTTCCTACAGTCACTTTTCATCTTCTGGAATGAGAATGGCAAAAGTTGTTCACCAAGGCCAGAGGTAAGGGAAGATATGTGTGGCCGTTTGACGCTGTGCCTTTAAGAAAGGGGCACACTAGCTAAATGTTTATAAAATATTTTGGTATTCTAAACGAATTTCATTGGTAGGATTGTGGGAGGAGAGATTGGACCCAGGGGAGCTGGGAACTTTCTCTCAGTCTTCCTTTCTTCACTGTCCTTTTCGGCTGGATCTGCTTCTGGGCTTCTTGCCAAGAGATAAGAACTAACTCCCTGTGCATAGGCCTCCGTCTGCTGTACTAACTCCCCTTTCTTCTCGTCTTCTACCTATTTGGGGGAGAAGGGAGGTAGGGGGGTGAATGGGGCACAGGGGGAAGCCCCCTCTGTGGGGGGGTCTAGTTTCTGGTTGAGTTCATTTGCTGTATATTCCTGTATATATTGTAAAATACCTGTGTTTGTTGTGTTACATATAATCTGTTTCCTTGTAAAATATACTCTCATTTCTCCGACTGGGTTTAGCCGTGGTCTCTTTCTCAGTGGGGGAGGGAAAGCAGAGCCTTTCCTTTCAAACCATTACAATATGTCATAGAAACAGACTCCTCATTTCATTTTGACGTGATGAAGGTGAATACTCATCGCATTTCTCTCTATAGATTAAAAAGTGCCAGAATAGCGTTCACTGATGAGTAGGTTATGTGTGACTGGAGGCATTAATTTCTGTCTGTTTCTAGGCCTCTAACCCCACAAATACCAGCTTTTTAACTTTCTGTATTGGACATGCTTCAGCACTATGTTAGGAAAAAAAAAGAAGTGGAAAAACCAAACCAAACTAAATACAAAACTGATGCTTTTGGATATTACCATGTTTGTAAGACTGCATTGAATACTCTCCAAAACCACCATTCAGGGAAAAAAAAATTAAAGGATGAACACACTTCAGCAGTGCTCTGCTGAATGAGGTAAAAAAATATATGTACAATGAAAACACACTCCAAAAATAATTTCCATACAGCTTATAATAATATTAAATGGTTGTTTTAACAAGACTGAGTCACTACATAGGAAAATATTTGTCAGGGTGGTGTTCTTTTTGTGTTTTTGTTTTCTTCCCCAAGGTAAAGTGAATGTATATTGTAAGTGTCTGAGAAACAAAAATTCAAACAGTTGACTGCAAATTCCTGGAAATGAACTTCAAAGCACATCTGGTTTAACTAGTTATGTCACTGAAAACACAATCCAAACCACAGAGCTTGTTGTAAAAATCTCAATCTTCACAATTTCCCTAGTCCCCACAACAAATGGGTGAAAAATTTCACTTGACGTATTAATGCTATTTATTCATGGTAACTCATGAGAGTTACTTGTGAGTAATAAGCATCACAGAATTTTCAGAGCACAACACAAAGCTTATGGCTTATGAACCTGAAATTGCATACCTCTGAAAACAGAATTTGACAGAAGGAGATGAATGAATTTATTCCTCTACTGTCAACCCGCTTGATGTTAGGAAAGAATGCAATAAACACATTTTATACGCAGCTCTCTACTAAGCTTTCCTGCTAATTTTTTACCCAAGAAGCTGATTTAAATGTTCACCTAACCATAAGACTCAAGATGAAAATAACAGATCCTCAATGTAGATAACAATATTGACAAAACCTGGAAATTTCTTCAGATTCTGCTGTACTGACAATAGAAAAATGAGAAGTCTTTTAGGGGGTTACACTAAACTGTGTTCAGAAAGGAAATACTCTTAAAAATCTGAAGTTTTACTTAATGGTCAGTTGTTTGCTGTTGTTTCATGATTAATGAGAAAACAGTTTTTTTTTTTTTTTTCTGGCTGCCAGAAGCACTACAAAGTGTTATTTTGAATAAATTACACTGATTCCTTATTCATGTTGTTAGAATGGACACATAAACTGCTAATTTGATGAATGCACCTAATTTCCTGAGACAAAATTTAAAATGGTGATATTTCTTACAAAATGGCACTAAGGTTCCATTAAGAGAGGACACACCTGCCATTTGGATTTCTGCCAGTATCTTCTCTTCAGATACTTTATTGTAAATTCCGATTTACCTGGCAATGCTATCTAAAGAAGTCACCCTGTGCTCAATGAACTATTACATTCCTTTCCAACCCCAAATAACTCTACCTTATACTCTCCCCAACCTATGCTTCCCTCACCAAAAAAAAAAAAAAAAAAAAAGGAATTTCTAGATTAGGTTTACAAAGTTTACTGTACCATGATTCCCCAAACTTCTAGCACAAGAGAAAACACACTGCAATGATGATAAGGTTGTCCTGAAGAGAGAAAAGATCACTTTTTTCCTAAGGCTGTGGTGGCTCAATGTAGCCATGAAAACACTTTGTTGTTGTTCTTGTCAAAATCTTATTTTGACCCCTTATATCGATACTACAGTTTTTATTACCATTAACAAAATAAATGTATGTTTTAAATTTGAAAATCTAGATAAATTTTATTTCACTAATGTTGGCTAGGTTAGCATTTTATTATCTCTTTCATCTACCTCTTGACTGGCATTGTGCTCTGAAGCTGATAGCCTTTTTCACTTGGTAATGAACATCTCTCTTTACCATACTACACTTTCTCTGTCTAGAAAACTCCTTAAGAAACATGTGCATTAAGGTCAGGTGGCAAGCTGTTTCACAACTAGAAATCTTTCAGTGCATGGAAACTAAATAGACCCTGAAAACTAAGTCTTAAAACAATTTTGAGAGCTTAATATAAATCCTTGGAGGTATGATGTAAGAAAAGACCGACTCAGAACAGGTGCTACTGATTTGTACCATACTGAAAGAGAAGGCATGTTAACTTTTTAAAGTGACCACATGTACTACAATATAAAGGATCAGAATGTCTTTTGAATAGAAGGGATGAAGAGATGAATTATTTGATAATGACAGAATTTAACCCATTTTGTGAGATGTTTCAAAAGTAAACACATGATCACTTTCCAAACAGTTGGAGACATTCAAAATACTATTGCCCCCCTATGTTGATGGTTTCCACAAGTCTGCTGGAAAGTGGCAAAGATCATGAGTGCTCGTCACCTGCTTCAGTGCAAGGTTAGCCTGTTCAGCATATGCTGCCAAGAAAATGGTCCAATTTAATTGTACAAATCTTACATAGCAAGAATGACCTAGAGTGCTTTCATTTTTTCTTTCTATGTATTTGTCTAGCTGTATTGGAGTAACTTCTGTCTGATCAGTAATAACAAGAAGCTGAGGACAATTAATGTCTTCCAGTGATTCAGATAAATCTGGACAACGACACCAGTCAGTTTACATAATAGATTATTTCACAACAAACGATTATTGACAACAAATGTTGAGATTAACAGATCATGGAATCAAATGTTTAAAAATGCAAAAGACCAGTAAAATTCTGCTACTTTGAATACCAATTAAAAAATGATATGCAAGCTAATGCTTCTGTTTTTACTTCTTTTGTACAGCCTTGCTTTACATTTCTAATAATTAAAACAGGAGATGTGTCTGCTATGCAACATTTTCATTGCTCTAACACCTGTGTTCATTAGTAATATAAGAAAGTAATTTTGATTATAAGGTGAAAACTAAAGGAAAAATAAAGAAAGCTTCCCAATTACCAGAATCTGATCTAGAATTAACTACCACCACAGAGTGAAGGGAGAAAAGAAAACATGACTCTGTGATGAAAATAGATGCATTCCCTTTAATGTCAGACTAGATGTCCCTGTCAGATGGTGTAAGGTACATATTCCCCTTTACTGCAGCTTAAAAATGTTTTATCTAGGGAAAGGAAGAATTTCCATATGAAAATGAATAGATTAATTTGAAAGAAATTAAATTACAAGACCCATTACACCAAAAATACTACAGAGAAATTACAAGAGAAATGCAAATTATTTATGCAGCATCTTAGTACTGTATTCTCTTCTTGTATGTATCACCACTGTGGATCCTTTGTTATTGTTTAGATTTAATGTTATATAGTAAGCTACAACATTAACATAATGCACAAATTTTTCACCTTCACATGTGTCAGTCTCAGCGCTGAACAAATAACCCTTGGGACAAGTGCAGCTGTAACTTCCAGGGGTGTTTCGGCAGATCCCATTTTCACACAGCAGCCCATTTATTGAGCATTCATCAACGTCTGCAACACAGATGTTAGATACACCACTGAGCACAAATGCCATGGAATACCTTCATCTCACATGTAACCCCTGCTGGTTTCAACAGTAACAATTGGTTTGACAGATAAGCAGTCTTCTACAGCAGCAACTGAGCAAGGAAAAAGGCAAAATCTTCATTTCTGAAGTCTAATTAATGATCAGATTCTTACGTGGTGGGTTGAAGTTTCCCCCCAGCATTAACTTTTGCCAGACCAACTCAGTTAGAAGCAAATGAAGCTGTTATTTACAAGTAAAAACTACACTTTACAATGGAATGCAATGGATATATACAAACTATACAGTATTTACAATATTATACAGATATTTACAATTAATAAACAGCACAAGAACCCCCCTCCCTGCCTCTCCCCTTACCCCCCTCTACAAAAAGGACAAGAGAAAGGAGCAGGGAAGTTAGACTTAGCCAAGGCCAGCCAAAGCATGCAGATTATCTCTCCCGAGCAAAGCAAAACCAGCCGAGATCAGAAGAGAAGAGAAAAGGGAAGAATTATGGTACAGCTCATCTTATTCCAGATATTTTCTCATTAATATGTTTAGAATAATATTTTATTTTCCTTTTTACACCCAACAGTGATTTATTTATATTTTTCTACTTTTCTGCTCAAAATCTGTAACTAAATTTTAAAGGCCTTTAACCACCACTTTGTATCACATCTTATTATTAAATTTTTTTCTTTAGTAGCAGGCTCTAGAAATAGTTCATGGTTAGTCTTTAAGTAATAATTATCTCTTCCCAGAGTAACCTTTGTCAATCTGTATTATGACAACTTCATGAAGGTCTAGCTGCTTAGTTGCTTTGAAACCAGCACTTTATATTTAATTTTTTTAACATCACAAACAATGATATGCTAAATTATTCCTCTAATCCTGGTTTATGGACCAAAGCTGATTTTGTTATCCATGAAGAGAATATGTGTTAAAATCAAAATTGAACAGTCCATGGATGGCAGACATTTCAAGAACACAGATACATATGTGTCCTCCACAGTTATATTGTATTAAAAAAACCCATATGATTAAGATCAGGATATCAAGCACACTGAATAGGAAAACCCAGTAAATTAATTTCACATGCTGAATTCCTCCTATGCTAACTGCAAATAATGCTAATAACATGCAATCAATCTTTCTCATTGCCCAATTGTTTATTTTTTAAAGAGGCAAAAGGTATCATTTTAAGGTATTTTCCTTTAATGCCCATCACATGTCACAAATATTAAAGCTTACAGAAGAATACTGAGAGGATAAACCTGACACTTCATCCTGCTTCAGGGTGTCTCCTGTGTTTTGACCACTTGATTTTCCAAACTTGACACTGCAAATGAAATCTGAAACCAACTAGATTTTTTTTGAGAATTTAAGATAAAAAAATAAAGAAAAAAAGCAAGACTATAATGTAATTAAAATCCAGAGGCTTTTGGTTTCTCAACTGCATCAGATTTTGGAGGACAAGCTTATAAATCTCCAGTACCAGAACAAGAGGACACAGTCTCAGGCTGCACCAGGAGAGGTTTAGGTTGGATGTTAGGAAGAAGTTTTATACAGAGAGAGTGATTGCCCATTGGAATGGGCTGGCCGGGGAGGTGGTGGAGTCACCATCATTGGAGGTGTTCAGGAGGAGACTTGATGGGGTGCTTGGTGCCATGGGTTAGTTGTTCAGGTGGGTTGGATTGGTTGATGGGTTGGACGCAATGATCTTGAAGGTCTCTTCCAACCTGGTTTTATTCTATTCTATTCTATTCTATTCTATTCTATTCTATTCTATTCTATTCTATTCTATTCTACTTAAGATTCAGACAATAAAGTTTAAATTTCCCCAGACAATGAAATGTGAGATTTAAGCTTGGCAGTTGTAAAGAAGCTGTTCTAATCTAACCTGTCTGTAACATAGCTTCACCTGATTTTAACTAAGTAAATGAGGATGGATTTGGAATGTGATGTTTCTGAGAGCAGTAGACATCTAATTTTGATTTTGTTGTCATACAATCATTTAACCCAAAATAGCAGTGTTATCAACTTATTTCCTCAGAATCTCACTGAGTAACTTCTGATTGGGACTGTATCTATTGTGATTTTCACTGTAAGAACACAGAAAAATATAGCTCATGCTCTACAACTACCATCCACGTTCTGTCTGATGATCATTTTTATTTCCTGGCAGCTCATAATCTGCACCACCAACTGAAACATTTTAACTTTTGAGTGTTTAAAATTAAATTATTCTGTGCAAAAAAAATCCCTTCTCTAAGAATAAATACATCCTCACAGTCTGTATGCTGTATTTTTATTTAAATAATTAGACAGACATATACCATGCCATTTACATAACCCCAAGTGTAACCAGATAAATAAAATCCTTGCTACAAAATCCATTCAGAAAATTAGTACTATTTATAATTTTAGTTACATTATTAGTATTTAAAGAAAACATTGATATTGTTCTGCAGCACTGCCTTTCCTAGCAAAAGGTCATAATTAGGGCTTTTTGCAAGTAATAAGCTGTATATTTCCTTGAGTCAAGCAGATGAAAAGAAACACTCTTTTTACTTTGTGCTCACTTTACATCACTACATAGAAATTTTTGGTATAAAAATTATACCACAGTTATATAGTTCAGGTTTTCCTAGAAAAAAGGGTGTGCTGCTGTTGAACAGAAATACCAGCAATAGTTCAGTAAACCTTTAAGTGTAGGGAGGAGTAATTCTCACAAACTTACAGGATGGCAGAATGATACTTAACACTTTCTAGTTTTAGATAAATTTCTATGATCTTATAATACAAACTTCATTTTCTTGTTTAAAATTACAGGATTTTCACAGGGCTATAAGCAATATTATTGTACAATGTATGTGTGGCATAATACACTTTTGATGTAAGAATTCACACACACAAAAAATAGACTGCATGACCATGAATAATACAATTAATTAGACTGTGAAACACATAACACAGGAATCCTTTGTTGGGTACTCCTAAACATTTGCAGAATATATATCTAGATACTGCAACAATAGTCTGGTATAAATCTAAACATAAAGATAAATGGCAATTAGAAGTTTTGGAAGTGAATCTTTCCCATTACTAGTGCCCTGAAGTTCTGGAGTATAAAACAATAGCTTTACACTCAAGTTGACTGTTCAGACATGACTTGTGAAATCCTAAGAACAGGTTATTGCTTCCCTTGTGAGCTGAAGCTGTCATAAATAAGAGGACTAACCACGTATCAATCTGCCACGATTAAGAGACAGGGCTCAGCCTGATTCAGGCCAGGTGTCCACCTTATTATGCAAAATCTTTTCTTTATAAAAGCTAGCACAACAAAGAAGCAGTTTGTGATTGGTTACAGAAAATGCATCACACGAGTACCTATATCTTATGAGGGTTTTAGCAAGCATCAGAGAAAAATTAAGAGCCCAGGAACTCTGTTATAACAATCTATGATATGTGTGAAGTCTTACACGTTCAGGTCATAAGAACCATTTGTAATCAGGTATCTGTGCTCCTCCAGCTACACTGCTGCACCGTGTTCCTATGGTTCACGAGCCATCAAGGCTAACACTGTCTCCTCTTATCAGCCTAGCAGTGCCTGGAGCTCTGCTCTCCACGTTTTAACTGTCGGGAAGAGAAGTCCATCGGCGAGGGGGGTGAGGGAAAGACTCGCAGCAATCAATATGATTGATAAGCAAGCTTCAACTTTATTGTTCAAAAGCACGGCTTATAAAGCATCTCAGCTAAATATGCACAAATGTCATTATTCTATTGGCTATTAGTCCAGGGTTACATTATAATGTTCAACCTCCTTGCGGTTAGGCCTACGTGCAACTTCACAAGTTCTTTCTCAGTAGTCCTTTGTCTAACATATACTTTGTTTCACATACTGTTATCTTGCAAGCAGCTGCAAGCACAGCCACAAGGCTATGGTGGCCTTGCTGCATCAGCACACTAGCTTACTGTGAGCAGTAAACAACAAGATGGAGTCCGGCCTACACTTTTTGTTCAAGCAGCTGTTCCATAGAACCATGTCCCTGCAGTTCAAGCCATTCCTCAACAGTTCCCCCCTTTTTCTTCTGTACAAATAAGGCCTTGGAGGTTATCCTTTGTCACTTTGCATGATACAATTATACACAAGTTTAACAATATTCAAAATTAATACAATGATACCTAAAAACCTAAAAGCTTCTTTTGTCAATCAGGCTCTAGGCCTACACTGCCAGATTGCTCACACTACTCATCACTGGCATTTGGTCATAGGAGTTGTTCTCATCTTATACAAGATATTACTTGCATATACAAAAGCAAACAAATTAAAACTAAGCTATATAGCAAAAACAAAAGTTCCATAACACAGCATGTCTAACAGACTGATACAAGGCACAAAGCTTAAGTTAAACTAGTTACAATGTTCTAACAAAACTAGCATAATACATGGTAAAAGATAACAAACATTGTAAAGAAGAACTTAGATCTTAACAGTTCCGATCTTTACATTTCACTCCTCTTGTAGACAGAGAAGACTTGATTATGCCTGAACAGCTTGCACACAGACATTAAGACACAAATGCAATCCTTAGCACTATCTTTTACAATCTGCTTTAGGGGTATGTTGCATATTTATTTTCTCTAGGATGGTCAAGAATCATCAATTGTTTAATGGTAGCAAGATTTCTTTAATCTGTAAAGGTAGATCTGGCCAGGCTCTAGCTTCACAGGCAGAAATCTGCAGGCAAACAGCAAGACCAAAAAGCTTCATTGCTTTGCCCAATATAAAATTACACAAAATAACGTGTTTTTGCTCATCCTAGTAATTCCAATCTCTTAACATCCATGCAACAGTTAAGCAGTCACGACACTCAGTTAGAAGTTAGATGCTTTCTGTTGACATCTTGGATCATCGTGACAGTCAAGGTCACTGCTAGGCAGGTTTGCGGGTTGTCATTTCATGACAGTTGTGCTGTGTGTCTTGTGGTGAGAGGGTTACAGCACTTCTAGGGTTACAGCATCTCTAGGGTTACCATGAGCTAATTTTTTCTGCTATGGGGGTATTCTCTCTATTCCCCCTCCCCTTTTTTTTTGTTTTTTGTTTTTTGTTTTTTGTTTTTTGTTTTTTGTTTTTTGTTTTGATTTTGGTTTGGTTCAATTTTTGTTTGGCGAAATGTAAAGATGAAACTTTACCTCCTAGGATGTCTGCATTCAGAGGCACACTTAGTTAACAAAAAAGAAAAGACAAAGTTATCAAACAACCATAATATTCAGTCCTAATTCACATGATGCCATGGTACATTCTTCTGAATGATGTTTATGATCCCAGATGATCGATGTTCAGCTTCATGGGCAATGCTGTGTCCTCATGGTCTTGATTCCTCTGCTGTTGTTTATTGCGATGATCGCAGGTAGCAGGAAAGAAGGCTTGAGGCGACCTACTTGTCATCTGTTTTTAAAATTTATTTCTTGTTTACTTTCCTAATTATTATTTGTATTTTGCTGCAGTTTTTAATCTGTATTTTAATTTGTTATTCTAATCACCTTTTATTTTTAAACCCCTTTTTTTTTTTTTTTTTTTTTTTGTAGTCTATGTCTAAGAAAGAAATCTAAAAACCTTACATTAGCTAAAGAATACCTTAGAAAATGAATACCTATTCACTAGAAACCTTAACATTATTACAACATTACATGGAGCTCCTTTGAAATGCCTAGGCAAACACAAAAAACAAAGACAAAAAGGTTCGAACCAAAAGAAAATCTCACAAGGTGAACTCATCACTAAGTACTCACACCTCAGTACAACCACTATGCATTAATTACCCACAAATACTAAATGCATACCATTCATCATTCTTATTACAAAAACTTAGCAAAACTCTAAATAGCAAATCTCTGAAAGACATTACAACCAGGAATGAGAAAATTAGCACTGTTGCTTTAAATCAGAGCAGAGTCGCGGCTGAAGCCACCGGGAAAGGGGGGTCGCTGCTGCGAGCCTCTGCGAGGGAAAGGGTGGGGGCCAGGCAAGCGGCCGCCGCTGGGCTGCTGCTGCTGTCAGTGCTGCCGGTATCAGTGGTGCCGTCAGCCGGTACTGCCTTGGTCGGAGCCGTCGGCATCCGCGGGGGCCGGCAGGGCTGGCGGGCGGGGTGCGGTGGTAAGAACGCCGTCACCGCGAGCCCCCAAGCGCTCCGCTGTTTCTCAGAGAGGCCGTTAAGCAAAGTCGGCGCTGTTTGAATTCCTCGCTGTCGGTGTTGTGGTCCTCCGAGAGCTGCCTTTTCTCGGCTTTTTCCCCGCTGGGTGCAGACAGTAGTGATAGCTAGCAAAACACGATGTGGCCGCCGCAAGATGTATCGGGGGCGGCCCCGGTCGATCGGTCGATATTTTTCAAACACATCGTCCGGCTGCAACTCAGATAGAACTGGGGCTCTTTCTTGTCCTGACAAAGTTGCTGCAACTGCAGCAGCCATTCGCTGTTCTAGCTTATATTTTTTAATACAGTTTATGCATTCTCTCCACGGCTTTTGCAGCTTGATAGTGACCCAGTCCCACAGTCTGTTTCCATAGTCTCTCCAACAAATTTCATCAAAATAACTAAGCCCAATAACTATCTTAGACGATACGTCTGCCTTTTGTTTTTCTAAAAAACAATGAAGCAATGAGAACTCTACCTCTTTTTCCATAATCAGCAGTATTCGTCCTTCCACGCTGGTGTCCTTAAAGCTCTTCTGTGTCACAGACTTCCCTAATTGTTCTAAATAAAGCAAGCCTCGTTTCTCAAGGAAACATTAAAAGGGCTACTTCGCTCTCCATACCCCCGGGGGATTTCCTTCCTAATTATTTCCTTAAGTGCAGCCTTGAACCTGAGCCGGTAGCCCTTACCCGGACGGCGAGCAGAATTCCTCCTAGTGAATCCTTGCCCAGGCACGGTACGAACCCCCTACGCCAGCGTCGGGTTCATACTTTTGCCCGTCGATCGCTGCACAGACCTGGGAATACCCTTCGACGCACTCCGGCCTCACCAGTTCCTCCTTCCTCCAGCAGCCATAGACCCTGAGCCCGCTGAAGCAGCCGTCGGATACTCTTCCGTTCCTATAAAGCCTTCATGTCCCTGTGTTCGGGCGCCATATGTCGGGAAGAGAAGTCCATCGGTGAGGGGGGTGAGGGAAAGACTCGCAGCAATCAATATGATTGATAAGCAAGCTTCAACTTTATTGTTCAAAAGCACGGCTTATAAAGCATCTCAGCTAAATATGCACAAATGTCATTATTCTATTGGCTATTAGTCCAGGGTTACATTATAATGTTCAACCTCCTTGCGGTTAGGCCTACGTGCAACTTCACAAGTTCTTTCTCAGTAGTCCTTTGTCTAACATATACTTTGTTTCACATACTGTTATCTTGCAAGCAGCTGCAAGCACAGCCACAAGGCTATGGTGGCCTTGCTGCATCAGCACACTAGCTTACTGTGAGCAGTAAACAACAAGATGGAGTCCGGCCTACACTTTTTGTTCAAGCAGCTGTTCCATAGAACCATGTCCCTGCAGTTCAAGCCATTCCTCAACATTAACCTTTCATCAATTGATGCACTGAATTTAGGGAATAATCTCAAGCAATGATCAGCTGATAGAAAGAAATGTTTTGGCTCTTATGGGCCACAAACCCTGTGAGCAAACTGCAATTATGTAGAAGAGAAATAAGCATTTAGCTAATTACCAACGGCCATTGTGACTCGGGAAAGCACACAACTACCTGTTAATGACAGCGGGTAAACATTGCAAGAAAGCCTTTTGTTCTCTCTCTGAACTTAGATAACAGACGCGTGATAGTTTGCCTTTTGTCTAACACCTGTCTGAGCCTTGCTCAGGGATGTGTGTTCCCTGGCATTTCCTCGGCAGCCAACCACGATTCTCTAACTGTCGCACGGACACATCTAATTACCAATCACAAGTAGCCTTCTGAACATGTTAGACTATATTAAGAAATGACTTTGTACAATAAAGTAGACACTTTGCTTGCATCAAGCTTCGTCTCCATCTCTCAATCGCGGTAATCAATCCACTCTGCTGTTGTGTAACTCAGGGACATAATGAATTAATGCATACTGCCGAGACTGTGCACAGAGGCCACCAGTTCTCACTCATTATGGTAATCATAGCTCTCTGTGACATTTTGTTATGCAAAATAGCAACCTTCAGCTCTTGAACAAAGTATCATCCTGCCTTCAAAGGGACACATTTTAGCTGGTCTTCGCAGGTGTTATGCATTAAAAAAAAAAAACAAACACATAAATTGATCTATTCAATTCAAATTAGCACAGATATAGTGATGAATTCTTCAACAATAATAAAATTCCAACAACTTACCAACACAATTCCTTCCAGAAGGATCAGGCTCATAGCCACTGTTACAGTTGCAACGATAGCTGCTGCGTAAGTTTTCACAAATTCCATTAGAGCAAATATCAGGATCCAATGCACACTCGTTAATATCTGTAGTAATACAACACAGAACATAACCAGACACTGAGAGATCTAAAAACCCAATCTTGTGATGTGAGAGGACAGTATCTGACTCTTTGGATGTTTGGGCTGTCATTCAGAGCAAGGGTATAGCAAAGGTGCACTTGAAGGCGAAAGAAGTGATTATTTCCTTCTGTTTGATGCTAGTGAGGCCCAGCCTGAATACTACATCTTTTGGGGCCAGTTCACAAGGTTCATATGTGTTCATTCACTAGTCTGTCAAGGTCCCTCTGGATGGCATTCCTTACCTCTAGCAAATCAGCTGCACCACTCAGCTTAGTGTCATATGAAAATCTGCTAGGAGTGCATTCAATTCCACTATCTATGTCGCTGATAAAGAAACTAAATGGTATTGGTCCCAGTAAGCACCCCTGGATGCCACCACTTGTTACTGGTTTCCCTTGGACATTGAGTCATTGACTGTAACTCTTTGAATATGACCATCCAGCCAATTCCTTATCCATCTATTGGTCCACCCATCAAACCTGTCTATCTCAAATTTGTGGAGAGAGAACAATGTTATGGAAGACCATTTCAAAGGCCTTACAGAAGTCAAGGTAAATTATATCAGTAGCTCTTTCATTGCACTGTTGTAGAAGGCCACCACATCAGTCAGGCACAATTTGCACTTGTTATCTCAGACAGGTGAGGGAGAAGGGGTGGAGAGGAGGCCCTGTACATCAGGGAAGCTCTAGACACCATGGAACTAGAGATTAAGGATGATCAAGTTGAGTGCCTGTGGGTGACAGAGGGAAGGCCAACAGGACTGACATCTTGGTTGGAGTATGTTATAGACCACCTAACCAGGATGAAGAGGTTGATGAATTATTCTATAAGCAGTTAGAGGCTGTTTCAAAATTACGAGACCTTGTTCTTATGGGTAACTTTAACTTGCATGATATCTGCTGGGAACTAAACACAGCAGAGAGGAGGCAGTCTAGAAAGTTCTTGGAGTATACGGAGGACAGCTTTTTATCCCAGTTACTGCATGAGCCTACCAAGGGTAAGGCTTTGCATGACCTTGTTTTTACAAACAGAGAAGGGCTGGTGGGAGATGTGGTGGTTGGAGGATGTCTGGGTTCCAGTGACCATGAAATTGAGTTTTCAACACGCAGTCAAGCTAAGAGGGGTAGCAAGAAAACCTCCACTGCGGACTTCTGGAGGGCAGATTTCAGATTACTGAAGGAACTAACTCAGAAGATATTTTGGGAAACAGCTCTTAAAAACAAAGGGGTCCAGGAGGGGTGGACCTACTTCAAGAAAGAAATCTTGAAGGTGCAGGAACAGGCTGTGCCAAAGTGCCTGAAGATGAGCTACCGGGGCAGATGGCCAGCCTGGATGGGTAATGAGCTTCTGAATGAATTAAGAGAAATAAAGAGGGTGTATAATCTTTGGAAGAAAGGAGGGGTTACCCATGAAATGTTTAAGGATGTTGCTAGGTCATGTAGGAAAAGATTAGAGAGGCAAAAGCCCATTTAGAGCTTAGACTGGTCTCTGCTGTGAAGGATAACATAAAATCCTTCTACAAATACTAATAAATTAAATTAAATTAAGTTAATAAATTATTTATTTATTAAATATTAATAATTTAAGTTGCTAAATTATGTATTAATTAAATTATTAATTCAAAAATCCATTTTAATGAATTAAAAATACAAATTAATGGCAAAATGAGGGGCAAGGACAACCTCCACTCCTTATTGGACACTGAGGGGAATATTGTAACTAAAGATGAAGAAAAGGCAGAGGTACTTAACACCTTCTTTGCCTCAATTTTAATAGCAGGATAGGTTGTCTTCCAGACAAGTGGCCTCCTGAGCTGGCAGATGGAGGCAGGGAGCAGTATAGTTCCCCTGTGATCCAGGAGGAAGTAGTTAGAGAACTCCTTAGCCACTTGGATTCCCACAAGTCCATGGGACCAGATGGGATCCATCCTAGGGTGCTGAGAGAGCTGGCAGATGAGCTGGCCAAGCCACTCTTCATCATTTTTCAACAGTCCTGGCTCACTGGAGAGGTCCCTGATGACTGGAAGCTGGCCAACGTGGTGCCCATGCACAAGAAGGGCTCAATGGAGGAGCCAGGGAATTATAGGCCTGTCAGCCTGACCTCAGTGCCGGGCAAGATTATGGAACAGGTCATCTTGAGTGCAATCACATAGACTATGGCCAAAGGATCAGGCCCAACCAGCATGGATTTAGGAAGGGCAGGTCCTGCCTGACTAACCTGATCTCCTTCTATGATCAGGTGACTGCCTGGTGGATGTGGGGCAGGCTGTGGATGTGGTCTACCTGGTCCTCAGCAAGACCTTTGACACTGTCCCCCACAGCAAACTCCTGGCCAAGCTGTCAGCCTGTGGCTTGGACAGCAGCACACTGCGATGGGTTAGGAACTGGCTGGAGTGCCGAGCCCAGAGAGTGGTGGTGAATGGTGCCACATCCAGCTGGCAGCCAGTCACTAGTGGTGTGCCCCAGGGATCAGTGCTGGGCTCTATGCTCTTTAATATCTCTATTGATAATCTACATGAGGGGATTGAGTCCATCATCAGCAAGTTTGCAGATGACACCAAGCTGGGGGAAGGTGTTGATCTGTTAGAGGGTAGGAGAGCTCTGCAGAGGAACCTTGACAGGCTGGACAGATGGGCAGAGTCCAACGGCAAGAGATTTAACACATCTAAGTGCCGGGTTCTACACACTGGCCACAACAACCCCATGCAGTGCTACTGGCTGGGGTCAGAGTGGCTGGAGAGCAGCCAGGCAGAAAGGGTGATAGGTTGGATTTGATGATCTCAAATGTCTTTTCCAACCTCGTTAATTCTATTCTATTCTATTCTATTCTATTCTATTCTATTCTATTCTATTCTATTCTATTCTATTCTATTCTATTCAAATTAATTATTTCAACAAGCAACCAGCACCAGAAGAAGAGAACACAGTCTCAAGCTGCACCAGGGGAGGTTTAGGCTGGAGGTTAATAAGAAGTTCTACACAGAGTGATTGGCCATTGGAATGGGCTGCCTGGGGAGGTGGTGGAGTCACCGTCACTGGAGGTGTTCAGGAGGAGACTTGATTAGGGTGCTTGGTTGCATGGTTTAGTTGATTAGGTGGGTTGGATGATAGGTTGGATGCAATGATCTCAAAGGTCTCTTCTAACCTGGTTTATTCTATTCTATTTCAGAAGGTCCAGCCCTTCCTGTTACTTTTTATATTAAACCTGATCACAAAGGCTCTGTCCTCACCTATGTCCAGATTTCTCTTACATAAAGATGTAAGAGTTTTGCACTTGTTAAACACAACTTGCATGACAGAAGTAGGGATGTGGTGATGGACTGCAATCCTGTTAACAATCATGTATCAACTAAAAGCTCTGCTGATAAAGTGTCTTCCCACTCTTGATAATGAGAATGCATGAAGAACAAACCAGAATTTTTATTAGGGATTGAATATGGGATACTTTCCTTTAGGAAATGAAATTGGTAAACAAAGTCCCCTAATATAAACAGTGACAGGAGTAGCTGTAACAGACCTGCACAACACATGCATAAAATACTACAATTTTATTTTAAAACCAAAACAGAGGAAATCTAGTTGAATCATGAACCACCATGAGATTACAGTCTTTATCATGCAGTTGGTAGAGCCAATAACTGGCTTAATGATTTTAATGAGAAATTGTATTTTCCATGTATCCAATAGAACATGTAACATCCCTACCATATTACATGCAAATTCTCATTATAGGATGTTCTTTGAACAGCAGTATTATGGTAGGCCATAATATTGCCATACTGCCATTTTTTGTCCATGAGATTTAGATATTCTTCAAACAGACCTACTGAACAGAAAACTTAGAGAACTTACAAACTCTGTGGATTTCAAATTGTAAGTCTTGCAATGTGTTAAACAATGAGTTCATAGAGAAGAAAAAAGCATGCATATACACTTACAACCCTGGAAACAATCAGAATTTCTTATAGTACTAATATCAAAAGGTATGTAGGCTGTTGCTAAGCATAATGATCATTCTGTTTCTGCTGAACACTTAGCTTTAATGCTGACAAGGTTAAAAGCTATACAAACTGAATGCCTGAAAATATTAAATGTACAGTATGTGCTTTAATTTGGTTGCAACTTTATTTATTCATCAAGGAACTATCACGCAAGAAATCATACTACTGTGTTCCACCATTCCTTCAACCTGCTCTACTTATTTGGCAGCTATGGCATGTGTCATCTCTGCTTCAGTCCTGGCTCAGCTATTATTTTTTAAATTGTTTTCTCTGTAGTAATAGAAGAAGGAGCTGGAGTTTTACAGTTCCCAGTTCTAAATGCAAGTGATCTCTTTTAGGATTCAGTAGAATCTTTTTTAGTAAGCTCTCTTCCAACTTTAACTCAACAGAGAAATGATCCTTCCATTGAAACACTCCAGTGAACATTGGGTCTGGAGTGAAAAACTGCTCTATTACTATCCCAGTTGACAGAAAATCAACTGCAAATGCAAATGGGTCCTGTCATTCCCCAAATGTGGGAGAACTCCTATGTCTATTCTAAACAAAATAATTCACAGGTGAAATATTTTAAATGGGTTACTTCTTTTTTTTTTCTTGTCAAGGGTATGGCAAAATCCAATGTTGTAGAGAATGCATAATGGTTTTTCCTTTAAACAACATTTAATTACTGTACTTTGATAAAGAAAATACTGAAATCAACATATCCATCTTGAGGCAAAAAAATCTAGTGGAGAGAAAAATACAACTCTGAGTGCATTTCTTTAACCTCGAATCATATGCATTATAGAAAACATGCAACATACCTCGCCCATCCACAGTAATACCTATTCCACTGCTACACAGGCCATGAAATTCAGCTACTCAATTGAAGCAAGAGATATTGGGGAAAAAAGAAAAACATTATTTCCAGTGTTTCACCTTCTTTAATTCTAAACCAAATCCACAATGATCTTTTTTCAAAATGACCTAATAAAATGGCAATGTTCATATGAAATAACTATTTACAGATAATATAACTAAACAGGTCAAGCAGCCTCCACCCTGAACTTTCACATACATACAAAACTGAAATTCGATGGCAAGAATTATCAATCAATTCTGCTTTAATACAAACAGTAATGTCTTCTTAAATTACTCCTTTCAACCACGCCAGTTTTACTTCATTTCTACTAAACAGTTTTCTGCTGTACCAAAAGATTACGCTGAATGGAAATACTATCTAAGATGCATTATCTCAGTTCCATACTCGAGAGGGTTCTATAAATCAATCCCCAGGCTTCTTTGCAGAAATGATTCTTATGAAATTAAAGCACAGATTTCTAAAATGAGTATGGGCTGCACTTTTAAACTGCATTGATCTGACTAGGGAATTTACAGATTCATCAGAGAACTCTGCTTATTCTTTTTAAAATATTGTGACTTATAGTCAACACTTAATTCAGGGACTCAGTTTCATAGCAGGCACATAATTTTGAATTTTGTCAGTCTTGCCAGCTCTGGAGCAAAGTTCACTTATCACACAGAATCACACGGAATTATTGAGGCTGGAATAGACTTCTGAGATCATCAAGTCCAGCCTATGACCTAACACCACAAACATTACAATGCATAAAAGCACAAACACCACATAAAATACCAGAGCAACTATTTCCAGAATTAGTGTATAATTCTATTATGTATGTTGTACACTTCTCTTCAACTATGAACTAAATGAATAGCCTGATTTGTAAAAGGTTGTTTGTTTGTTTGAAGTTTGTATGTTCACTGCATTATTTAAAGAAACACAAAATTTTACCTGAGTTTTTAGCAGGGCAGGGGTGACATGGTTCTCCAAAACCATAGTCAGGACTGGCACAGCAACATTCAGACTTTGTCACCGCACCAGGGAAAGGACGGACACATGCTCCTGTTTTGATGCCTCCATAGCATGTGCTACGCACATGAGTATCTAAGAAAGGACAAGTGAGGAAATAATTTATTTCCTTAGGCTGAGAGTGAAATGTATGCATACTATCTCAATGAGAAAAAAACAGTAATTTGTTCACCAGAATGGTTACACTGGCTACATCTGCATTGATCTCCTATGGCATTATGGCCAATTCTCAAAATGATTAGCTCTTGGAGTGTTTTCCAGAACCCTTTAAGACCTCCTAAACTGGCATATTTTATGCATTTGAAGTATTCCACTGGACCACGAAAAATTACCAACACACCAGAACAGCTTTGTAAATGCATCAACAGATACCTCCACAGGAAATAAAGAATGGCTTGAGTCAGCATGTGGTGACTGATTTTTTCCCTTTGAAAAACTACTACAACCATAACCTGGGCATGCAGATCTCTTATTTACTTCCAAAATAGTTCCTCATGTAGGGTGACTTCACCAGCAGCCCAGGGCTGGTATTACTGGAAGCTACCTTTCCAAAAGGAGAAGCACAGCCTCCTACTGCCCTTAAAAATGCAATTTCTGCAGATTGTTCAGACCAGTGTTTATGTGACATGGCTTTCCTAACAGGTTGACATGTAAGCTGGCGTCACTGTTAGATTAGGGTTAGGATATCAAAGAGGTCCAAATACCTGGCCAGCAATATCAATTTATCAATTCTTACACACAACTAAGTAGTGGGAAAAGCAGCACTACTACCTGGATTATAAGAAATTTCTGAAGGTTTATCAGTGAAAAGTTACCATAGAAATTACTCTGCCATTCCTGGGGAAAAGGCTGCAAATGATGGCCAGGAGAACCACTACTTATCACACAAAGAATCCAGAAAATACCTGTAAGGTCTTCAATCATGCCACAAAAGACATCAGAAAAAATTATACAGGACAGTCACACAGCTGTAGGACTCATCGTACTGCCAATCTTGCAACTAATTTAGTCACATGAAACAATGTGACCAGCTTCAACAGTAAGGTGCAATAAGATGCACCTTCAAGGTGGGACTTCAGCTCCACCTTTGTAGGTATAACCATCTGTTATTATAAACTATGACACTATTTCTCAGACTGCTTTTTATGTGTTTTGGTTTTGGTTTTATTATGCTTTTGTTGGTAATTCCAGGGTTAGATGTCTCCTTTATAGGGCTTACAGGGTACTACTGGAGATCTTCTAAAATGAATGTGAGAGACAGTTCACCTGAATGTGTAGTTTAGAACAGCAGGATACAGATGGAATAAACAGACTTCAGTTTTGATTCCTTTACTTCTACCAGACTTTGTTGGAGCTATCAATATACTCTTTGTTTCAAGCATCTTGTTGTTTTTCTGATTTAGGGGCCATTGGGTGATGAATGAAGGCACAAACCCATTGCTGTATAGCAATGAGATTCCAGAAATGCAGAGAGCAGAGAATCTTAGAAGTCCTCCCAGAAGTACTTTATTGCTGTGTCATAGAATCCCTTGCATTATAGAGTCTTAGAGTCCCACTTACAGCAAAAGCCCTGGAAGCCCGTAACAGATGAAGCAGATAACAGAAGTCCCAAGCACAACCCTAGCAGCATCCCTACACTGAAGCCCTAGCCAAATCCCTAACTAAAACCCTAACCTGAAGTAGCCAACTAACAGAAGCAGAAGCCCCTAGTAGCCCTAACCAAACTCCCGATGAAAGATCCCTAACCAAAGTCACTCCTGCTCAGAGTGGCTGTCTTTTGTAGTCTTTGTTATCAATCACTTAACCAGTAAAATCCAACCACATATAAAATCTGTTCCCAATAAGAGGTGCCAGTATGTCAAGGAGGTAGCTTCTGCAGCACATTCCAATCAAAGGGTGCCAATGTTGTTCTTGGCACACATGGAATGTTACTGCTTTGCTCTACGCAGCGTGCTCAGGAATTGGTCAGCTAAGGAATCACGCACTCTGCAGGCATCCAGCAGCTGCCCTCAGAACAGCAGCTGCCCTCAGAACAGCAGCTGCAACATGTCTTTATGGACCAGGACAGAACATAGCTTTAATTTATGCTCCTTATCAATCTCTTAGTAAAACTGCCATACACTGTGGCCTGGATATGAGTCTGTGTGCACTCAGAAACTGAATAGGTCTGAGGGAATCCAGTTACTTACTTAAAAGATGACGTCAAAACAACAAAGAAAAGTTGCATGAAAAATCATACAGGATGCTCAATATCCTGGGCCAATTCATATAAGAACTGGCAACTCCTTAGGTATTATGGCTGCTCTTTGAGTATTGTAAGCTGGCTCCCATAAACCAGGACTGCGTATACATAAGTATTTCCACTTGCTTTTGGTACACCATGGAACAGATAGTTCTGGACTTTCAGGGCTTACTCCTTGCCAAGAGACTAGGTTAAACCAGGACAATTTGCTTACCCTTGACAGCAGGAAATGATTAATACACTTGACAAAAAATGAAGAATTTTTGCTGAAGACATGTCCATGTACTCTGCAAAATAATTACATGCATACTTTCCCTCCATCTCTATCTAAGAAGTCCAGATGCGCTCCTGTTATGCTCTGCGATGAATAAATGGGATTTGATCATTGCCCGGTCACAGAAGGGAAGGGTTCCCTGTATTTATGTGTCTGGGAGAGAATGGAAAAGCAGTTCACGGAAAGAAAATGGCAAGGGAAATGTTACAGAAATACTCTGCAGGAAGGTCTTCAAAGATGTGAAGTTTCAAAAAAGACCTGGTGGAAGCAGCCAGTGTACTGAGCAACTGTTCTGCTTGAGAGTAAGGGCTTTTCAACATAAAATGATGGGTTTATAGAAGAATCACAGGGAATTTGGGGACTGCCTAACTAGTTAACAGCGAACAGTCTTACCTGCACGGGCACAAAGCCTGTGCAGGATGAAGAATCAAGCAAGCTTCCCCAGAATTGCATACATGGATTGTACGGCAGGAAGAATGTCCTCCCTGTGCTGTCCTTCCCATGGTGGTATCAAGGAGAAGAAGGAGAGGCACTGTTTTATCTGTGGCCTAGTTGGTGTAGGCACCTCACAAAGCTCAGGTTCCACACATCACAACAGGTCTGAGCATGCACCTTAATACTGCACCTGCACAGATCCCCACATATAGTTTGATGAGCCTTCGACTACTAATTTCAGAACACTGAACTACTTGTTTTATGACCTGACTCAGATTTCAGCATCAGTGGTGCTGTAACTGTGTACTTATGAGAAAATCCACTGTTTCCCAGAGAATGGCATTTCTACACTTTTAAATTTTGTGGTGCTACATTTAAACATCTGCAAATGTTATCACCATTATACCTGAGATGATTTACTGCACACATCCAGGTACCTTAGAAAATCAAATCAGGCCATGCTCATAACAGGCACTTCAAGGTATGAGTCTACAAAAAACCAAACCTGTGTAAAATAAATCTTGGCTATTTCATCCTCAACAGCTGCAGCTTTGGCCAGACATGAACTGCACACTGAATTGCAATTTAGTGTCTCAGCAGAGAACAAACAACATTGTACAAAACTATGAGTGTAGCTCAGTACAAGTTTTGAGGTGATACCCAAACACATGCACACAGAGCCAGCTGAGGTATTCAGGCATGCAGCTGGTGTTAGAAGTATAGCCAAACCTGAAATACCTGCAAATACTAGTTTGGCTCTGAGTATTGATCTGACTGTTACTTTTCCAAGCATTTGTTCCTTCTTGGCATATTTGTTTTTTCTGAACTTGTACAGCATTTTGTGAATGTCTCTGCCATACTTAATAATACTAATAAAAAAGCAATTTATTGTATGAACAGTCCCAACAGAACCAATTGGCACTATTCAGAAGGAAAATACATCTCTGAATGAGAGAACTAGACTGTCAGCTCTTTGATTTTGTGCTTTTGCTAATTGCCTGGCACATATGTGGGAATACTGTTAAAAGGAAACCCTCACATAACTTATTAACTGTCAGACTACAAATACTCTTCTAGAAGCCAGAATGTCTAAAAGTATTATTTAGCTCATATAATATATGGGACATAATAGCCCCCAGCATATGTATGTGTACATATATATTTATTTTTAAAAATATAATGTATATATATGAGCATACAGACAGAGCTCTGAACAGCAAATCGGCTCAGAAATCCTACTATCAAGGTCCCTTAGGAGGATATTTTTGCCACATAATGTTTGGAATTTGCTGTTACTTTTATGTGGCTACAATAATTACATGTTTTTAAAATTATTTTTCCAAATACATCATTATTCTGCCTTATGATCTTTGTCATATTAAGGGCATTTCCTGTTGAAAATGTAAGCATTTACGGTAACACTCAGAGACATGTGCCCTGCAAAGCTGAACATTTTCAAATAAAAATCAGTGTTCACAGCTGCTGGTGAACTTGTGAAGCCTTTAGGTGCTAGGATTGTGGCAGCATCAGGTAAGGAAAAGCACAGAAAATTGAGCACTGCATTGGTTCTTTGCAGCTGTATTACTGATGGGTGAAAACGAGGCCATGTGGATCACAGAAAAAAGTACTGAACAGCTTGTACTCTAATCTGGTTTTGCTGCTGCACCATTAAACAGAAAAACTCCTGTATTAAAACACATACTCAGCCTCTTCTCATTTGGTTTTTCTTTTCATTGCTTTTCTCTAAACATTTAATAAACCAGAAGAACACAACTTGGCTACTACATAGGTGAGAACAAATAATGTTTCTGTTGGCTCAATCTTCAGTTCAGTTTTGATTACTAAAACCTCTCATTTATTTAAAACAACAAATATCTGGGTTCCAACTGAGAGACAGGAGAGGGTGTTTTGGCTTTTTATTAGCCTATTTTTTAAGCCATTATGAGTGGATTTTTTAAAAATTAAGTGTTCACAGAAAAGGCCAACTTGTGCTGCCACTTGACAGGAATGCTTGCACTGGATTTTATTTGAAACAACAATGAACTGCATTTTGTTTTAAACAAATTGATAACCTCTTTGATGTGACATAACCTTCAAACACTGGAGAAAGTCTGTCTTTAACTGGACACAAGCAGAAAAAACATAGGCAGATAAGAAATATTTCTATCCACCAGCAAAACCAGTCACAGTACTGACAAATAGGTATGATTACTGCAGAGCTAAGTCAATGCTTTCCTTTCTTTTCACTGCTTTATGAACCTATCAAATGACATAACTAGGTGGCCCAATCAAAAACCAGCTCCAATGGCAGTCCAGTAACCAGCAGCATCCAGCACACAACGCCATGGACCAAAATTGAAGCTTACATGTTTTGTTGATGACAGAGGCGTGCTTTTCACTCAAGGAAGCCTCATTCCAGGTGTGTCTGCCTGCTGAAGCTTAACACTCTGCCTCTCCATTAACTGAGACTTGGGTCAGAACTATCATAGAACAGTTATAGAATCATAGAGCGGTTTGGGTAGGAAGGGACCTCTAAAGGTCATCTAGTCCAACCTCCTCTGCAGTAAGGAGGGACATCCTCAACTAGATAATGTTGCCCAGAGCCCTGTCAAGCCTCACTTTCAATATCTCCAGGCATGGGGCCCCAACCACCTCCCCAGGGAACCTGTTCCAGTGTTCCACTACTCTGATGGTAAAGAACTTGCTCCTAACATCCAATCTAAATCTACTCTCCTCTAGTGTGAAACCATTGCCCCTCAAACTATCACTAAGGGCCACTGTAAATAGTCTCCATCATTCTTGTAGGCCCCCTTCAGGTATTGGAAGGTCAATATTAGGTCCCCCTTGGAGCCTTCTCTTCTCCAGGCTGAACAACCCCAGCTCCTTCAGTCAGTCTGCATAGCAGAGGTGCTCCAACCCCATGATCACCTTCATGGCCCTCCTCTGGAGCTGCTCCATCAGGTCCATGTCCTTCCTGTATTGAGGGCTCCAGACCTGGACACAGTACTCCAGGTGAGGTCTCACCAGAGCAGAGTAAAGTGACAGAATCACCTCTCTGGACCTGCTGGCAACGCATCTTTTGATGTAGCCCAGGATGTGATTGGGCTTCCGGGCTGTAAACACACACTGCCTGCTCATGTCCAGCTTCTTGTCCATCAGCACTCCCAAGTCCATTTCCTCAGGGCT
The DNA here is from genome assembly GCF_014839835.1 of Dryobates pubescens. NCBI lineage: Eukaryota > Metazoa > Chordata > Aves > Piciformes > Picidae > Dryobates > Dryobates pubescens. The sequence goes on along the minus strand of NC_071657.1, from coordinate 35,736,190 downwards.
GCTTTCTAACACCTCATCCCCCAGTCTGTATTGATAGAGAGGATTGTTCCATCCCATATGCAGAACCCTGCGCTTGCTCTTGTTGAACCTCATGAGGTTTACATGGGCCCACCAAACCAGCTTGTACAGGTCCTTCTGGATAACATCTCATCTCTCTGGTATGTCAAGAGCACCAGTCAGCTTAGTGGCATCCACCAACCTGCTGATGGTGCACTTGATCCCACTGTCTATATCATTGATAAAAATATTAAACAGTACATGTCCCAGTATGGACCCCCGAGGGACACCACTTGTCACTGTTCTGATGATAGATACATTCATGAGGTAGTAGAGAAGAAACTTAAGAGGATACAGATGTGATGTTCTGATATACAGAAGAAGGGAAAGATGGTATCTCCTGTGGATTGAATTAGTTTAAGGAACTTTACATTATTGCAGTATTGCATTTAGTCCCATCACCCAGTATTTTTTATAAGATGTATATTCCTCTCCATCCTCTTCATTAGCAATCAGTACAAACCAACGGACCAAAAACCTCTTGCCCTCTAGCCTTTTTCTATTCTTCAGGTCTTCATCTGTGGTTTGATGTCAATGTTATCCAGAAGGATTTAATTTGATACATTAAAAAAATTAAAATACTTGATAGTTCCACTTGCTTTTCAATAAAAGCAAATTAATTGTCTTAGCTCACCTACACACACACGGCCATCAACTCCAACAGCCAAGCCAGGTGGACACTCACACCGAAAGGATCCTTCAGTATTTATGCAATGACCATTCATGCAAATTCCTGATGTTTGGCATTCATCAGTATCTATCAGGAGGCAAAACAATTCAACAGTGTAATAGCTATTTTTAAGCAAGATTACAATTAATATTTTAAGAACATGACCAAATGACTTTACGGTAAACAGATAAATCACCAGGATCTCCTTGCTTTTTCTAACAAAAATCTCATCAAAATTCCCCCTGCTCATTAAAAAACCTCCCTCAAAACCTCAGAAAAACTGTAGGGTTTGAGGCACTTCAGATTCTATAAGAAAAGTTAATAAAATCACTGATTTGCCTTTGTCCATCCCATGATAATTTTGCTTTAAAGTCTGGTTAAGGAAGCACTAATCACAGAATATCTATATTACAGTAAAATTTGATGTGGAAAAACTTTTCAGTAGTAATCAATTCCTTTCTAAGTCAACATCTCAGCTGCATGTACATTGAGAAAACCACAATTATTAGAAATGGCTCAACTTTGAATCAGAAAAAAATAATTTAAATAATTTTGCACTTACTAGAAATTATTCAAGCCCAAGCCTACTCTTACCGGCAGCAACGGGAATCTTCCAGTAGTTTTTCTAAACTAAAGCTAAACTTAAAACGTTTAAGTATTCACTTTAAAAAAGTTTGTAATACTACGTGGCAGATACGATGTCTTAATTGTCATGCACTCTAAACTGACAGAATAATGATGTGGAAAACATATTTATGCATGGTCATCAATGTAAAATATTTTTAAACTTCCCACATTGCTGCTCACTTTAACAGCACTATAGGAAAGATTAACAAAGGCTCTGCATTTTTTCTGCATTTACAATATTCTAAGACTTTTCAAAATCTGGTTTACTATCTGTTGTAGCTTTCACAATACTACTAAATAACTTATTTATTTCTGTAGCATAAAGGCCTATTTCTATTTTAGACAGCTTAAAAAATCTTCTATACTGAGTTAGTAATATGTTAGTATGGTAGTGCTATACTGGCATGAATGAAGGTACAAAAGAAGCCATTTTCAGTCAAGATTGTCTTAATGCATTAACTCTCAGCTCTACATACCAGTACAGAAATGCCCATTTGGAGACAGAACAAATCCTGGTTTGCAGATGCATTTAAAACTCCCATCTTCATTTATGCACATCCCATTTAAACACATGTTGATAGTGGTACACTCATCGTGGTCTGCAAAATATCGCAAAGAAAACTGCTTGTGTTACTTTACTTTCGAAACCTTAACAGTAAAACTAATCAGGACTGATACAACATATTTGTTCACTAGAAGACTAAATTCTACTCATAACTCTGATAAGTATCTGAAGATTTTTTTAGTCTATAGACTAAGGAACATTTTTTTTCTCGTGTTGTGACCAGCTACTTTGCGTGTTTGAGCAGACCGTGTACATGGTGTAGCTTTCATTCTCTCGTATACGACAGGATAAAAAGCCTCAACCACCTGACAGAACTATGAGCTTCTTGTTTATTTAGGAAGCTTTTTTGACACAGTATAGGCAATTTTAAACATTATTTCTTCATTAGTGCTGACATACAAAGTAGTCACTGTGTAGCTTTAAGGAAGAAAGTTATTCCTAGCAGCGAGTTACCTGGGACTTTTGAGAACAGAGGGAGCTTCAGAAGTAAAAATTATCTCAAGTTTTATTCAAAATCATGTAGTTCCATGAAATAACTACTTGTATGGAGGGACTAAAAGTTTACCTCGGGTCATACCTTATTTCAAAAAATGATCTCTAATTGTAGTATGAAGTGCAATCTCTAGCATCACCAAGCAGGCATTATTAGCCTGCCCCACTATTTGGAAGATTCTTACCCACACAATTTTTCCTGTCTGTAGTCAGTTCAAACCCAGCGTTGCAAATACACTGAAAACTCCCATCAGTGTTTACACACCGGCCATTTTTACAAAGAACACCGTTCTGGATGCACTCATCTATATCTAAGCAAAAGGCAAAACACAAAATATCAATCAGAGACTTAATGTTAGATTAAAATTTATATAACGACAACCAGTTCTTTGAATAATGCTGGCATGTTACTTAAATAATAATAATAAAAAAATTAATTCTCCAAAGATGATTAAGAAATACTGCATCAGAGGTAGGAAAAATACTATTTTACAGGGCTGTACAATGAATTCTACATTTGGCAATGCTCAGCAATTACTTTAAGAGTACCCTTAAAAACCTATTCATACTTTCATCTGCTACATACATGCATACAGAGATATACATTCCCATATAAATAGTCTATTTCCTGATTTTTTTTCACTGAACCATAGAATGTTTTGGGTTGGAAGGAACCTTTAAATAAGGTCATATAGTCCAACCTTCCTGTGATGGGCAGCGACATCTTCTATTATATCAGGGTGTTCAGAACCCCACCCAACCTACCCTCCAGCGCTTCTAGGGATGCAATTTCTATCACCTCTCTGGGCACCCTGTGCCAGTGTTTCAACATTCTAACTCCCAGCTGGGGTATTCTCTAGCCCAGTGATAGACATTCCATTACAATGGATTGTGGTGGTTTAGGCCTTAACTGGGAGTCAAGAGCTCAGATAGGAGAAAGGCTGAGAATCTCTCCCCCACTCCCCCCCTCCTCCCTCCCAGCAGAAAGGGAAAAAAAAGGAAGGAGCAAATCCTCCAAACAATAATTTGGAGTCAGCTTGGAAGTAGACAGGTAAAGAGTTTTCTTTAAACAATATATATATAACAATAACAGGTAAGGTTCACAAGGGCAAGGAACTAGGACGGATGGGAGGGGGACAAAGAAGAATAATACAAAACCAGTCTCTCTCTGAAGAGGTGTGGAGGTGGCAGGGAGAAGGATCAGGCCCGACCATGTGGAAGAGGAGCAGGAAAGCAGCCACAGTAGCTCTCATCCAGGAGAGGCAGGAGCCCAAAAGAGAGCTAATAGCTGCAATGCCCTGCTTTTTATGTCCTAGCTGGGCAGGGAGTGGGGAGTGAAACAGACTCAGCTTCCCAGGGGAAAAATGACCTGCAGGGAGGGCAAAGCACTCACAAGCCCTCCCCCCTTTGTTTTCAGAATGGACGTTAATCCACGACATGGATAAACCTTCAAAGACAAGAACAGAACGAATAGAATGGTAGCGCTGAACTAGAGCTCCAACTAGTGTAACTGTTGGCATTTATTGAAATTGCATTGGTAACTATTTTTCAAACTTCAGTGGGATCTGACATAAGGGGTTAGAACATCCACAATGTCAGTAGAGATGATGTAAATTTTCTTACCAATGCAAGCTTGTTTGGTAGGAGTTCGCTGGAAACCTGCATGGCACTTGCAATAATAGGAACTAGGTGTGTTGACACAGTCTCCATTAAAGCACGGGTTTGAAGTGCATTCATCAATATCTGTTGGCAGCACAGTGCAGCATTAGTGACTTCACAGCATATACAAGATTGTTTTCAAGTCTAGAAATTTCTAAGTGAAAAGATGGTAACTAACCATGAAATGCTAGCTACTAAAACTTGTTCTTCATCAAAAGCATTACTTTTCTAAGGACACAAAGATGTTAGTCCAACTAGGCAGACAATTTTAAGGAGTGAAATACTACTACCTGATTTTTACAAATCTTGAAATACAAAAGGAAAATTACATGTGAGGATTTCAAAACATGAGACAGTTGCCTAATGAAAGTGAACATCACTTAATTCAACACAGTTTTATTTAACTGAAATACCATTAATTCCTCTTTGGAATAAACCAAATACAATTAAAAATGGGCATTTCAAAATCAGAACAAATCATGGCATCCTCAAACTCCTCATTATACTACAGTTTCATTGCAGAATATGAGGAGAGGCCAGACACCAGCAGGAGATTCATGAGACACAGTCTGTGTACCATGTTTCAATAATTTATGCCCCGTTGCATCCTCGATCTCCATCTTTGCATTTGAGCAACACCAGACTTATTCTAGTCCTCTATAACGTATCTTTGCTTTCCAAAGGTTTTTGGCATTTGGGTGCAAACAAACACACTTTAATCACCTTAAATTTTAGGTACCTGATCAGAAATAACTCACGTATGAAACAAGGATCTGAAAACTTCCAGCTTCTTTCAAAAAAAGCTTTCCAAGTTTCTCCCAAGACAACTATTCTTACACTGACTGTTCTTCCCTATTATGCTTCTCTAAACCCTCCTGGAACCCTTGCCCTGAATGCTTGCCTTCTTTGATTCAGGATGCAGAGCAAGTGTTCCCCTCCGGTCTGACAGGCAGGACTGCCAGCTCAGTCTCCCCTGCAGCTATGAGAGGATGGCCTGAGCAGCTAAATTCACAGGTAACAAAGAGAATGGATCCCTCAATGAAATCTCTGCCTTCACTAATCACCATGGTTAATTTGACTTTTTTTCCCTCCAGCTGTGCCCCATTTCACTTGCAGCTCCAAAATTACTCATCTCTTCATTTAGGTAGGCTTTAATGTCACAATGCCAATGGCAATTTCCAAAAGTTTTGGGTACCTGGCCATAAACTGCAAACAGAAAGCTGGGGCTAAGAAAAGTCATTGATGATTAGTTCTTAGTAATAATGATTTTCCCAAGCATTTTGCAGAATATGCTACCAGAAGTACTAGGACAAATCCAGAGTGATTTTGCTGATCATTTATACTCACCCTTTTTTATGTCTAGTTCTAAAACTTAGCTCATTGCATCTTGGAAATAAGGGGACAGAATAAGAAATTAAATTCATAAAAACATTTGTACATTAAATGAGTATGTAATTCTAGAAAGTGCTGTGCCATGAATGTTAACTTGTGCTCTAATTTAATCATAAATAAAGCTTCAGTTTGTTCCATCTCTTAAAGAACACATGTCCATGCTAGAAACATATTTCACTTAGTGTGGGGTGTCCCTGCCCATGGCAGAGGGGTTGGAACTAGATGATCCTTGTGGTCCCTTCCAACCCTGACTGATACTATGATACTATGATACTTGTACAGCAGGAATGCAGTGTTCCTCCATGAAATACCTGACTTCAGCTCAGAAAATCCTTCCAAAGCCATGTGCATCACATGATTATGTGGAAATCATGTAAATATGCATCTTAAGATGCTCTTACTTTTATAAGCTCTTGACAAAACAAGAAATGGCAAATATATGTTAATACAAAGGAGTCGTTGGCTTTGAGTTCGCATTGTAAGCAGGTGTATTCCAGCAGCATAAACAGACAACATCTGAGACAGAGATATTTAACCCATTTATTCTATCTCCCAACACAAGTCACTTCAGTGTCAAATATTTCTTTCACTAGTTTCATCACACTTATCTCTATTTTTCAGAGTTTCATCTGTAACAGTTGTCAGAATTTCACTAGACACAGTACTGAACTTTCAAACACCCCTTCAGACTTACTCCAGTAAGTCTGAAAATACATTACAAACTTTTAAAATGTGGATATTTGTATTCACAAAGCAACTAAAATCCAACACAGCATAGCTACATGCTTGCTGCATCTTTCAGAGCCTCTGTCATTTCTTCCAGATCTTTCATAAACAGAATGAAATAAAGGAATGTCATAATATTACAGCTGCCTATCCCTTTGGGGAAAAGGACTGACCATTCAGAGTCAGAACACTTAGGACACTCAAGGCCCTTTACTCATCACCAAGTCCCAGCATGAGATCAGCATAATACATGTTAAGGTTAGAGAGTAGTATGTCAAGGCAATACTTGTTCATGTGGCAGGACAATTCTGAAATAAGATTTTTCTGTAACTTTATACAAAAATATCTAATGATTCCTGGCTTCCTAATTTATTGCTTGGGGAACAAGCAGCAAAGGATAGGGCAGCCTGAAAGTGCTGTTCCTGTTCCAATGCCCCAAGACTGTTCTTTCTGTAGTAAGAAAAGTATCCAAGTTATGTTCAAGCTGCAAGCCTTTAATTTAATTTAAAATATATCAGTACACACAGAAATTCCATGCAGTTAAGTTCCTCCATACATTTGCAAGAAAACTTTCCATGTCATTGATAGCAACTACCACTCACAAATCACTGTGGCACAGAAGGTACTCTGGCTTCTTTTTTATAATGCAATTAGAATGTACAGTGAAACAAAGCCATGTTATCTAAGTTAAAAATCCATAAAGTACACTCTCTTTTAAAAAGTCTTCTAAATACAAGCAGCTGCTCAAAAGGCACCCCACTGAAGAGACAAAATAATTAGTTATGACTAATTTTTTTTTCACACAGAAAAATAGGCAAAGTGACCCTTAAACTTGATGGAAGCCATTACTGCTTTCCCCCCCCACTTTCAGTCTGGGACATTACTGTGTCTGGCACAGTATCTCCTGCTTTTGTTAAATCAGCTTCAGTCTTTGCTTTGATCTCAGTGCATCCAAGACTGCCCCAGTTTTCAGTCTGTTTCATGCTGAGCTGTGCATTACAAAGTTAAGACTAAGTTTCCCAAGTGAGTACACCTTTTCCTGGGCACACAAGCACGTGCTAGAGAAACAGCAGGTTGACAATTTTTATTTTGCCATGCACCTGTCAATCTAGTTTCACAGTTTTCAGGCACTTGAACCTCCAGCTGAAAATCAGGTGCAGCTCCACTATTAGCTCAGAATGCAAGGCTGGTGGGCTTACAGGGTAACCTCACAGAACAGAAACAGACAGAGTATCAAACAGCTGTTAAGCATACATCTATCAGTCAGCACTTGGACATACAAATCAGATGGGCCTTGTAAACCACAGACTATTGTCCTATTAATTTTTGCATGCACAATTTCTTCCAGTTTCAATTAAGTACATACAGTTTTACTTCTTGCAACGTAAGAAGCATAAAGATAGAACCAAATTAAGTATTTCATAACCAGCTCAGCCACAGATTAAATTCTGTTCTGGACTAAAACCAAAAGCCATCCTCAGATTAAACTAGTACGTTAATATCTGGTCATCTAGGCTGGGAAGACAAAGAGGAGCCAAAGGCACTGAAACATTTCTCTTGTCCTAGTGGTTATTGAAACTCAGGTAAAGCCTTGAGTTCATTGTCTTACCTGAAAATTTCCCAGTACTATTAATACCTAATATTTATTTTGGAATGATCTCTTACCTAGGAGTTAACCTTACTACTTGCATAAAGATTTGCTTTGACCTGACTTTATTTTTTACAATTCATTTTTTTCCCCTAGACTCTTAACTTGCACATGCCCCATTATCAATGCATAGTATCAAACCATACTATTTTTCACCTTGGTGATGCCATTCATTTTCCATGTTCTGCAAATTTAAAAAAGGGCTTGCAGAGTTTAATAACGATTTAATCTCATGTGATACAGTGAACTGATACATAATCATATGCCACTATTATGCCATCTGCTGTTATGAAGCATAAAGTAGCTCAGTCATATTTGTATTTCCTCTATGCAGTGTAGACTTGGATTAGAAGGTTCTTTTAAAGATTCATGGAGCTGCAATTTTCTATGTTCTTTTGTTTCTATATATTCCTTTAATCCACAGGTAATCTAGGAATTGATTCCAGAAGCATATTTCAGTGAGAAAAGCCTATTGTTAACAAGCTCTTGTGAAATACTTTTTATTCACAGATCTGAAATAGCTTTCTATTTAGCATCCTGTATGTTTACTAAGCTGTATTGTGCATGCCAGATCCCTCTCTATGCAACTAACCACCCCAAAAGAATTTTCTGTTTTCCCTGAAATACTTGATGAGTGTTTGGCACTGCAAAGTGTAGTCCACATTAACTGAATAAAACTTCAGCCTTACAAATTTCAAGTTAGCATTCAGCACTTTCACATAAAATATGAATATAACCAAAAGTTACTTAATGCATGCTTTAAATTATTTATTTCAAACTGTCATTTATTCTTACAAATAGGTAAAATGTAAATTCTACTTTTCATTACCTTGAACAAACTTGATACTAACTCCTGTAGCAAAAAAGGAGCTATGTGAGTATAACAAAAAACCCAACGTGGAACACTTTGATAAATGTGAAGAGAAAATGCATAATACTCACCAAGCACAAGAACACTCAATGCTAGTATTTATGATTAAAGATTTCTTCTGCCCTTTTTTTTTTTAATAGAATCAGATAACTCTCATGAAGATTTTAAACTATTCTATTGTAGGTAATAGCGTGGTCTTTGCACTTTCCATCACATGAGCAATATCATTAAAATTAGTATGTACTGGAGGAAAAAAGAATATGCGCTAAAGAAAACCCAAAACACTAACAAAATTTAAAGCAGAAAAATATTAGCATTTTAAAAGTGAATAACACGTACATTTAGAAATGTGTACTTACCTACACAATCTCCATTTACATCCTGCTTATATCCCATGCTGCACTCGCATCGGTAACTGGAAAGGGTTGTTATGCAACGTCCATTTAAACAAAGGCTGGGATGGTGTTTACAGATATCTATTGTCTGATTGTGTATTGCTAAAAATAAAAAGATAACATGAGTCAAATATCCATATTTTCAAATAGAAGTAAATATCAAGATTACAATTGGCTTCAGAAAATATGTTATAAGGTGCATAAATACATGCACCAAATCAAATATTTTTTCCAAGCATTTTCTGTTGACAGGACAGTAACAAAACAAAGTAATTCTCAGAAACAAAGAACATATGAAGCAAACAGTCTTAATTATGATTTACCATCTATATATATAATCTGACTGTCAGTGGCCTCATGAATAAATCCTAATCTCGGTTAAAAACTGAAGCAGTCTGTTCCTACACATTTTTTATTTCTGATCCTAGACATGTGCTTACACATGTTATAAGCAACTTTACATATATGAGACTTCCCTCTGAATGTTACTCCTCTTGGGCTTTCAGTCAATGCAGTGTTCCTGCAGAATAGGTATTACATTTGGAAGAACAAGGAAAGAGACCAGTTTAACTTCAGCTCTGATAGGTTTTGAGAAATTCGTAGCTTTGTTAGTGCTGGCCAAGACAGACCAGTAAGGACAACACAGTCTCAAGGACTCTGTAATTGAAGTGAAGAAAAAGATCTCTGTATCTGAACTCTTGTTAAAAAACAAAAAGGCTCCTGAACTACCAAATGTATCAGCCGCAGTCTCTCAAATATAGTTGAATACAAAGGCATTCTTCAGTGTTAAGCACACCATATCATCTCCAGATTTAAAACTAAGGGAAAAACAGAAGGAATTCAAAAAGAGAGAGAAAACAGACACAACAATACAAGTACTTACTTAGCCCTGTAATTATTGGGCCATTTCCAGTGGGACTTTGAACACCTGTCACTACCCCTGCTCCGCCTACACCTGGGGAGAAACCATTGCTTCCAGGGATGGGAATGAATCCTGCTCCTCCTCGGCTGTAGCCATTGCCATTGCCATTGCCACGTGGAAGAAAACGGTTTCCTCCTGTCCCACTACCACCTCTGGAACTACCTCCAGCAGGAACACCATCCACACAAAGTCTGCGGTGTTCATCTATTAAACAGGAGCACACAGAGAAGCATAAAATAAACCAACTCTTCAGAGTCAGCTTATGGGGACGATACAGATCTTTGTATGTATACTACAAAAACCAGAACACCAACTACTTGTTGCTTTGATATTACATGTTCCTTCTTCCACTCCTAAACTCACGCAGATACCACGATTGTCACAGTTGTTATTTAAGGAAGGACAGTAAAAACAATAAAAGGAAATTCTGTGATTTACAAATATTTGTTGAAACTTTTTTGTTGAAGTGCTGTCAGCAGCACTCTAACTCCCTGGTCACTCAGTACTCTTGATCCATAGATAAACTGAGAATACATTTCACCATGGATTTGTATTACTGCTCTATGAGAAGAGTTGAAAGAAAAAATGAAATACTGACACATTTCTAGTTGAAAATAACCCAAATTTTAACGGAACAAGAGAGCAGCTGTTCCTTTAAATAAAAATTAACTACAGACCCTCAGAGTTATTTTCTCTCCTTTACCACAAAATCTTTCCCGTTTCTCAAGAACTATTTCCAGTCAACAAAACTACGTTAAAGAAACTAGTCCCAAACAATCACAACCAGAAAAAAATGGTTCACAGATTGTGTATCAGTATTAAAAACACAAGAATGAATAGTAATTTAATGCTTATTTTCCATTTAGCCTAAATTTCAAAGCAGTGTAAAATATTCCCCTGACCTCAAAACCAACTAGAATGGGCAGCAAGGAGGAGAAAACATGCCAATCAGCCAAAAAGCCACTCACCAGATCCTCTCAAAGGACACATTTCTGGAACAGACTCAATGGCCCAGCACCGGCCAGACTCACAGCAGCACTGTGTTTTGGTGTGCCTCCCAGGAAGCTTGTGTGCACAGCGACCGTTCACTATACTGGAGAAACACGTACTTGCCCTCTGATCTGGAATGACAGAATTACAGAATGGAATTGACCTCTGGAGATCATCCAGTCAAACTCTGCTGATAAAGCTGATCGATCTACATCTGGATGCACAGGACCACGTTCAGGAGAAGGAGACTCCACAACCTCTCTGTGCTGCCTGTTTCACTACTGCATCACCCTCAAAGTAAGGAAATTTTTCATTATGCTCAGAAGGACCTTCCTGTGTCCTAGTTTGTGTCTACTGCCCCTTGTCCTATCACTGGGCACCACTGAAAAATCTTCTTAATGCATCCCAGGATCCCTAGAACTCCCAGAAACTCTCAAAATTTCTTCCCCTTCCGGAATGCATGTAAAGACAAAAAGGTTTAAAATTTTGTATTAAAAAGCACAACAAAAACAAATACAAAAACATTCCAAACACACACACCACCAATTCATTCCTAATGTTGTTTTACTGCTGGGTCATGCATTTGCAGTAACACTAGTTATGCATTAATCCACTAGATTAATCCACTAGATGCATTAATCCATCATGCAAACTTAAAGATTAAAGAATGCTCAGGAAATAAGAATGATACAAAAGATACAAAGGAATACAAATGGAAATGAGATACTATCTAAAAAATCCTACTATGGCAAAGCCCAAGACACTTCATATAACAGCAACATCAATAAATTAGTGTAGATGTATCTGACTGAAAAATGCTGTAAATCCACTCTCCTCAGGAGACTGAATGTACAACAGCATTTTCAGTGCCGTGTGAAAATTACTCTATATAAATACTACATTGTTTATTATATTTTAGTTCTTTCAGGGACACATCCTAAAGGAAAGTGCAATGAATTTGCAAAGACATCATACTAATTGCAACAACTGAGCACATCAAGACATTTTGGTTAAGCACAAGTATTTATCATAAACTGGGAAGAATAATTCTATTAAGAAGGATTACATTCTTTAGTATTTCCAGTTCCAGAGTATACAAATTATACCCCAATACTATAAACATTTGAGAGCAAAGGAATTTTCAGACACATTTTCACTTAAGGCAAGGAGAGTGACACAAAGGCCTGCCTTATCCGACTTGGGCATGTGATTTGTGCACAACTGGGGTTGCGAGCTGACTTCTGAAAAGAGGTTGTAAACTACACCAAAATCCACAGAATTTTTGATTGTACTGGAAATCATGGATTCCGTCGTGGGTTTGTCCTGGTTTGAGTTCAGGCAGATTCTCTCTTGCCTCCCACCAGGGCAGAAAATTGAGACTCACACAAATGGATTGCAGAAGTGATGGAAAATTTAAATGGAAAAGCAGTAAGTGTTTTAGAGAGAGCTACAAACACAGTGACAAAAAAGATCCCAAAGCATACAGAATCCCTTACAGCATACCCAGAATACTCCCAGCACTCCAATTCTCCCTATCAGAGGGTATAGCCAAAACCCCCAGGGCTCTTTCTTCCCCCCCTCCACTGTTAGGTTAATCTCAGCTGGCCAGACTTGAGGTTGCCCTTACCCCTTCTCCTCCTGGCATTATGCCTAGCCAGGCCAAAGAGGCCTTGAGATAACTCCCCTTCTATTACCAGATAGGGAGCATTTCCCACAGGAGCAGAGAGGGAAGAAAGAGAGAGAGTGAGACTTTGCTGATAAATTTATAGGGAGCAGGACATTATGGGTATGAAATACACTATTTCCTGTGTCCACCCACTGGGCTGGACACTTGGGACACAGGAGGTGTATCATGTGTGGCAGCAGCAGGAGGCAGTTAACCTAAACTGCCACAGGGTTGAATTCCCATTTGATGCTCTTATTCAAAACTGTCCTGCCACATGCCAGTTTTAAAATTAAATACTGGCTGGAGCAAAACATTACAGTGTTTGAGGTTCAGATTGTAACATGAGAGGCCTCCTGTTCTGGTTGCTGCTTCTGGGTTCTTGCCTCTTGAGTGCTGGCTCCTTTCTGTAGGCATGGCAGTGAGATGGGTGGGAGTCAGGTAGCTCACTGGTTTTGATTTTCTGGTTTATACTGTTTTTTCTCCTTTCCTGCATTTCACTGAGTTTTTTCCACAAGTAGGCTAAGCTAAGGCAACTGTGCATCATGATCATGCTGTCTCATTTTTTATTAAACTCTTATCTCACTCTCTTTATCTCAACACGGAGTTTTGTGTGATACTTTTCCCTTACTTCTGCACTGGGAGGGGGAAAGAGATAGGTTAACCCATTTACTGTATGTCAGCCTGAAACAGTTCTCACTATTGCTGAAACCCACCAATCTTCAGATAATCTGGATAACAAAAGCTGACTACATTGTGAAAAAAAGACTTGTAGGTCTGTGTTACTTACACCACTTATCTGTAACTCAGAAATCCCTGTAGAATTCCTATCCCTTTCCCAACATGAGAACAACGTACCATGAGATGTCTAAAATAAGAAGAACCACATGGGATACAGAAAAGAAACTATTATTAGCAATTGTTAATATTTTTTTATACATGGTACACAGTACTTTTAGTTAATTCATCAGAATGGTTTATTTCATGTATTTGGTACATGCAGTTGTATAGAAGAAATTACCACATGTAAAAATAAGCATACATCTCAGGAAGGCCTTTGACACCGTCCCCCATAGCAAACTCCTGGCCAAGCTGTCAGCCCAGCTTGGACAGGAGCACACTGCATTGGGTTAGGAACTGGCTGGAGGGCTGAGCCCAGAGAGCGGTGGTGAATGGTGCCACATCCAGCTGGCAGCCAGTCACTAGTGGTGTGCCCCAGGGATCAGTACTGGGCCCCATGCTCTTTAACATCTTTATTGATGATCTGGACGAGGGCATCGAGTCCATCATCAGTAAATTTGCTGACGACGCCAAGCTGGGGGCAGGAGTTGTTCTGCTGGAGGGTAGAGAGGCTCTGCAGAGGGACCTCGACAGGCTGGACAGATGGGCAGAGTCCAACAGCATGAGATTGAACACATCCAAGTGCTGGGTTCTGCACATTGGCCACAACAACCCCATGCAGTGCTACAGGCTGGGGTCAGAGTGGCTGGAGAGCGGCCAGGCAGAGAGGGACCTGGGCGTACTGGTCGATGGTAGGCTGAACATGAGCCTGCAGTGTGCCCAGGCAGCCAAGAGGGCCAATGGCATCCTGGCCTGCATCAGGAACAGTGTGGCCAGCAGGAGCAGGGAGGTCATTCTGCCCCTGTACATGCACTGGTTAGGCCACACCTCAAATGCTGTGCCCAGTTCTGGGCCCCTCAGTTTAGGAAGGATGTTGACTTGCTGGAGCGTGTCCAGAGAAGGGCAACAAAGTTGGTGAGGGGTTTGGAACACAAGCCCTATGAGGAGAGGCTGAGGGAGCTGGGGTTGCTTAGACTGGAGAAGAGGAGACTCAGGGGTGACCTTACTGCTCTCTACAACTACCTGAAGGGAGGTTGTAGACAGGAGGAGGTTGGTCTCTTCTCCCAGGCAGCCAGTACCAGAACAAGAGGACACAGTCTCAGGCTGCGCCAGAGGAGGTTTAGGCTGGAGGTTAGGAAGAAATTCTACACAGAGAGAGTGCTTGCCCATTGGAATGGGCTGCCCGGGGAGGTGGTGGAGTCACCATCATTGGAGGTGTTCAGGAGGAGACTTGATGGGGTGCTTGGTGCCATGGGTTAGTTGTTTAGGTGGTGTTGGATTGGTTGATGGGTTGGACGCAATGATCTTGAAGGTCTCTTCCAACCTGGTTTATTCTATTCTATCTTTCTTGTAATACAGAAACAGGTCTTAAATAGATTTTCCTGTAAAAGCTGTAATTTTACTGAAAGTTCCTGCGTTTGAACTTGAAATACCAAGTAAGCATAAATGTTTGCTCCATTAGAACCAAAGAGAGCTTAGTTTTTGGTTTTATCAAATGACAAATTACATCTCAGGCAGAAGTTCTCAGGCTACAATACAGTCAGCACAGAGGAATCTACCATCTGCATAAAGATGGCTGCAGTGGCAATCACCAGAGAAGGAGGATGTTATGAATGTTAAGTATCTGCATAAAAGATATTAGTTAGTTACAGTGAGGTCATGAGGCATGGCAGGGATGGAATGCTAGATAGTTGGGACAGAAGTTCTTCTGCTGCTTTGTATAAATTGCCTTAAGAACCTTGAAAGCTCTAAGAGCTTACAGGGTGGAATACCTACCAATACAGCGCGAGCCATCTGCAGATGTGACATAGCCCCGTGGGCAGACACAGAAATAACCTCCCAGGGTATTAGTGCATTCATTGCCTTCACAGATTTCTGGGATGCTGCTGCATTCATCAATATCTATCCAAAAAGGAAAGCATATAGGTTCATTAGCAAGGCACTTGGACAAATTGTAATAAAAAGAGGGAAAGCGAACTTTTCTGAAATTAAGTTATTTAACTTGGATTGAGTAACATATTGCTAGTGTCTGCACGCTGCAAGTAATTGTACCATCTGAAGCAGGTTTCCTTATATGTTCAAGGGGTGCATCATTTCAAGTTGAAGAGTCTGAGAGCAGCCTGGGATTTCCTCTTACCGAGTGCCATCTCTAGGAAGTACAGAACAGCTACAGTGCAATACCAAAACTTACATCCTGATTTTTTCACTGAAGGAAGTAGGACAGTACAGCAGCTGAACATGACAGCTCTGGGCTTCTGCAATATTGCTCATCTGATCTGACTGCTTTCTGGCCTTCTAATACTCTAACTGTAAACAAGAATTCTGGCTAAGCTCTTCAAATGCAACCAACTGTTAACCTTTTATTATTTTTTTCAGGTATTTTTAATCCATTTGAATGCTTCTGATAACTAAAAGCACTGACCACTGAAACAATTTAATACATAAATACATAAGAAGGGAGATATCATCAAGCTGATGAATGAACTGCTGTTCATAACAAATGGATGCTAGGGCATTTGGTACCAGGACTGAAAGTAGTGTCCCAGCACAAACTGGAAGCAAAATTATAAGTTAAGGCAATGAGTAGCCATAGGATTGTATTTCTAGAGATGTGAGGCACAGCAGAGCCTACTGGAACAGAGGAAATACAAGTGAGAAGAGCATGAAAGTAAAGACTGTCATGACCATTTACACAATCAAATCATTCTATGTAACCACTATATTCTACAACTATGACAAACTTTAGGCTATGAAGCATTGATTTAAATAGCTTTTATACCGTGAAGTAAAAATCAAACAAAAAAACTCTGTTGAACCCTGACAGACTCATGCCAAATAATGCAGGAGAAACATAAAAAGAGCGCATGACAGAAATTATCTTGTGATGACACTGAGAAGACCTTCACATTCCTTGTAAGAAAACCCTAGGACCAGTACATTCATTGCAGAGCTATCAATTCCTTTGACGTGCCACTCTAGAAATTCTCCTGAGATGAACAACTATGTGAAGAATAAACTTCAGCAGGAGTTATTTCTTAGGAAGCTTTTATGTCATGTATATGTTTCCCTTGTGACTATTCTCCACACCAACAACTCAAAGGAAGAATGCCAAAAAAAGTAACTCCCCACTGTGTGGCGGTTCACACATAAAGGACTCCCTTTAAATATAAATCTATAGGGGGCACGTAAGCACTAAAAGGAACATCAAGTTTTGCCACAAGGACACTAAGAATGTGAAGACGCTTTATAAAGTGAAGGTGTGATTAAAACACTCCCTCTCCCATGTCGTTTGGAATGCCACTGTAGAAAAGACAGCTTTATCTTTAAAATTCCTAATTATGCCATACACATAGCACCCTGGGGTCTCTGTTGTTTGCTTTACGCTATGAAGCACAACCAGAGGACGTGAATGTTAGTTTTTTTAATAAGGTTATTCAAGTATTTCAGAGGACACAGAAAGTTCAAATTTACTTTAAAATAGTTACAAAATGGTAACAACTATTCCCCATGATTCAGACATCTGCACAAATATGTACAATCTCGTGTGGTTTTTTGCCAAACCAAAATATTTATAAGAAATAATACCTCCACTTCAGTCTTCACGCTTACCCACTGAAGACATTCAGAACCGAATCATTGCCCAGGAAATCTCTGAAATCTTGCATTAATTTACTATATTAATGACAATATATAGAATGCAGTGAACTGCTTATCATCCGATTTAATCCAATGAAATGAAATGATGTGTGTAAATCAAAACAACTGGAACTAGCTTCAGGCCTTGTTGAGATCTTTCATGCAAGTCTTTTACAACCCCCAGGTCTTTTAAAAATTAATACTGTCTTGTGTATATGCACACAGCCTGAAACACCATATTAGAAAGACAGGCAAGAAAACTGGACTAAATAAGGACTGCCAGAAAAGCTTGCTTTTTCTGCAGAGTGACATTGTCCTGACTGCTGTTTCTGGACACCCATCCAAGAAATCTCCTTTTTTTGACAATCCCTTGAAACATAACTAAATGATGTGTGCACAAATGGGATGGCACAAACCTGGCTGAAAGAAGGAAACAGAATTTCTCTTCAAAACCTCAATCAGTTGAAATTCAATTCCTTGTACAAATGAGGAGGAGGAAAAAGGGAATGCATGGCCAAGGTGTAGAAGGATTAGGCCACACTTCTCTTTCAATGCACCACAGTGAAGATAACTCTAATGTAGCTTAAGTCAGCTGTGCAGTGTCCATTTAGTATCATAGTATCAGTCAGGGTTGGAAGGGACCACAAGGATCATCTAGTTCCAACGCCCCTGCCATGGGCAGGGACACCCCACACTAGATCAGGCTGGCCAGAGCCTCATCCAGCCTGATTTTAAACACCTCCAGGGATGGGGCCTCAACCACCTCCCTGGACAACCCATGCCAGGGCTTCACCACTCTCGTGCTGAAGAACTTCCTCCTCACATCCTGCCTGAATCTCCCCACCTTCACCTTCATTCCATTCCCCCTAGTCATATCACTATCATATCTCCTGAGAAGTCCCTCCCCAGCCTTCTCTCTGCCCAGGTTACATGCCCAAGTTAAATATAAGTATCCCTGAGACAGGAAATAGTTACTTAGCATTTTTGAAATAAGTGTTTCATTCTGTTACTCTCTTAAAGAGTGAGTCTTAAACCCTGCAGGTTTCATAGCACGTTGTATAAAACTCTGACTACTAAAACCAGCATGCACTTGAAAACTAAGCTTCTCCTTCATTTTCACTCCTTTTGGCACAGGTAACTGCTACTTTCCTTCCATCAAAGGAAACTAAATTTCAAACTAGTTGGTCACTAAGGTTATGAATAGGTAGAGATTGCACTGCTGACTAGTGAAAGGTGCAGAAAGAAAGTGATTCACCACTTCTGTAAAGGACATTGGCTCCTACTCACCTGGCTAAATGCACAAGAATTTAAGGCTGTCTAGGGCTCTTGTCCAAAAATGATAAGGAGCTAGGAAGGGAGAAAGCACCTTTCTGAAGTCTAGGCAGTGACTAAAGTGGATTGAAGACTTCACAAGCTTCTCCATGCAGAGACATTTTTAGCCATTTAACAAGGACAACCTTCATGGAAAAATAACTTTCTTACTGACAGGAGCAGTGCAAAGTCATTGGGGTGTTTTGGTTTCACTAGTTTTTGAGCTGAATCTGTCTCTCCTTCCTTCCTTCTTGGTTCTTGTACGTGCAATTTTTTCAACAAGATCTCTGTTACATGTGACTGGAAATTCTGAGACTTTAACTCAGGAAGAGATATTTTTAGGATGACTGATTGAAAAAGTTACTTAATTTCCTCCTTTCTCCCCTCTAAATACATAAATTAATGGTCTCAAGGAAAATGTTCCAAAGATAGTAAGAGAAATGCTATTTTAAGGGTGAATAAGACCGGTGGTGTGAGTGGCTGGAGTTCCAGTACTGCACACAAGAGGAGAAAGCCAGTCTCAATATAACAACCAGTTTAAAGTGCTATGACATAAACTCTGCAGGTGAGAGTAGTAATAGGTGAGCTTCTGCCAAAAAAATCCAGCCCGGATATCTGTCATCCAGATGTCATGACTTTTACTGCTACAGTAAGCAGGATTTTGTGAACAACTAAATTATCAGAAAAAGGGCTCTACTGAGCTCTGAAAAAGCCTTCCTTGGAAATAGTTTTAGTCTACAGTAATATCTGGTATCTGATAACAGCGTAACAAAATACTATACTGAAGCATGAAAACCATAAATAGCAGTGTTTTCTTTAAAAGGATCTTTCCATTTCAGTAACACATTAAAAAAAAATAATTGAAAGTAGTCATCCTGTCATATAGCATCAATTAGCGTTGATGTCCAGTGATAAAATAATCCCACAGCATACAGAGTCCCCTACAGCATACCCAAAGACCTCCCAAACACTTCTCATCTCCCCACCTGAGGGTGTACGCAAAACCCCCAGGGCTCTTTCTTCCCCCCCGCCCTGCTAGGTTAGTCTCAGGCTGGCCAGGTCAGAGACTGCACCTCCCCCTCCTTGTCCTCCTGGCATTAGGCCCAGACTGGCCTAAGAGGCCTTGAGATACTCCCCCACCATTACCCAATAGGAAGCATCTCCCATGGGAGCATAGAGGGAAGGAAAAGGAAGATAATGACTTTGCAGATGGATTTATAGGGCACAGGATATTATGGGTATGAAACATGCCATTTCCTGTGTCCACCTACTGGGCTAGACACTTGGGACACCAGAGGTGCAACCCATGTGGCAGGAACCGGAGGCACCCAGCCTAAACTGCCACACCATCACTTTTGCAATCCATTTGTGTGAGTGTCGTTCTTTTGCCCCTTTCAGGGGGTAAGAGAGTATCTGCCTGGCCTCAAACCAGGACACCAGTGTGGAGCAGCGGGACAGAAGTCACCTCACTTGACCTGCTGGCCATCCTTCTCCTGATGCAGCTCAGGATATGGTTGGTCCTCTAGGCACATGCACTGCTGGTTGCTGTCCAACCCCCATGTCCTTCTCCACAGAGCTGCTCTCAATCTCTTCATCCTCTTGCCTGTATTGATACTGGGGATTGCCCCAACCCAGATGCAGGACCTGGAACTTGGCCTTGTTGAACCTCATCAGGCTCACACAGAACATCTTCTCAAGCTTGCCCAGGTCCATTCCCATGGCATCCTATCCCTCAGGTGCATCAACCACAACACTCCACTTGGTGTTAACTGCACAGGTGCACTTGATCCCATTGCCTATGTCATTGCTGAAGATATTAAATAGCATTAGTCCCAGTACAGACATTTAAGGCACACTACTTGTCACTGATGTCCATCAGGACCTGAAGCCATAGACCACCACCCTCACACAATCAATTCCTTACCCATCAAGTATATATCAAAATTTCTAGGCTAGAAAGTGAAGGGGTTTGGGGTTTTCTTTTATTTAGTTGACACATCACACTAGTGCTGTGGCTATAAGGAATTCAGTACAACCCTTGTCCACATTCCTTGGATCCTTCCATGGCTTACACAGTAGTGGAAGGAGTTGTCCTAACTAGTGTGAAAGTCTATAAATCAGGCATTTAGAAATGCTTATAAATAAGATCACTAACATTGAACAAACCCTGAGCTGGGTTAATTTTAAAAGTAATATTTTGCAAAATAGCCTAATCTACCTAGTTACATTTCTACATATGAGGGCACAGACACAGTTACACACAGACAAGGTGTTTTCAAGTGCTTCGGAAATCCTTTACACTCTTTTTACTGATATACAATTGCCATTAATTTCTGAAAAGTCAGTGTCAGTAAATGATAATCTAAGGCTGAAAATAAATCTGATATGCCAAATACATCCAAATGCTTAAGGGCAAAGGATATAGCAGAGGATCTGAAATCCCTCCTTCTCAAGTCAAAAACCTGCTGTAAAATAAAGAAGGTAGGAATAGTTAGCATAAGATTCCAGCCTCTGCTTCTGAATACTGGAGCCTTGACTTCTTACTGATTCCTACTTGGATTTTGTCCCTTGTAGCCAGCATGTAATATTTTATCTGGTGTTACACACTTAAAGAAGGGAATGGAACACTACATGTTACAGTACTTCTATATGATGTTTTGGATAAAAAACCCCTTCAATAAAACAATGCAGTTTCTATTTAACTTCTCTGCACACAGGTTCTAACTCATGGGAGACCAGTTCCTTGTAACCTTCTCAATGGCCCAACCCACATATATAAACAATTTCAATTCACTAACTTGGCATTTCATTGTTTGAAGCACTGGCTGAATTTTTATCCTATAAATCTCACTGTGAGAAATAATGAGCTCTCAGAGCTATGGCTTGACTTTCATTCTTTGCTCCATTCTTGGAATAATGTGAGCATGGCTTTATGACTTTGACAGTGAAATATGGGGAAACAGACAAGTAGCAGTTTCATTGTGGATTTTTTTTCCCCAGAAAAATGGTACAAACTGGGCACTGCAGCTTATTATAATCAGTAATTCCTAGAATTATGTGACTAGGGAACAGCAAATATTTCAAACTGAGATGACATTTCATTTCTATTACGCATGCTCCCATAACCATCACAAATTTTTAAGCAGGTATTTGTTAAAAATATATTCCCCTTTTCCTGTGGATACTACCAAAGAGAACTGTTGAAATATTGCTAACAATCAAAGCAAAGTTTTAGATAGGTTAAAGAAATAGATTTCAAAAAATGCTTTAAGTTTTCAGAAGGAAGGAAACCTGTCACTGAGTAAGTTGTTCATTTGACATCAAAGCTGCAACTGGCAGGCAGAAACATAAACAAAATTACCTGCATTGTTTTGATCTCTACACAGACATCTATTTGTTGCATTTTAACTGCATCCTTGTTTGAGAAGATGCATCCTTCAAATGGAGCTTTTCAAGGGTTAAGAGCAACTATTATCCAACTACCAAGTCAGATGCTAAACCATGTCCCTTAGCACCACATCTATTTACCTCTTAAACACCTTCAGAGATGGGAATTTGTGCAAACTGTTTCTTGGAAGGTTTTAACAAGATATAGTCAGGCTTCCGCTAGGAAAACTCATGATGAGCATATCATACTGTACTGAGAAGAAACTGAAACTAGTCAACATAAAAAACAGAGGGTGGATGACATGACCAGAGTAAAATACCTTTGGATATGTTTTCATTTTCTTTCAGTATTACTTGCAGCAAGCATGGACGCAACATTTTCACTTATAAAATGTGATTTTCAAACTGATTGTATTAATTTTTCCAGTAATTCTGTATTATAGGCAAGACTACGGAAAACAGAGACAACTTCTAAACCTGGATATTAAATACGTATCTGTTTATTACTGAAAACTGACAGTAAAGTAATCAGGTAACATATTTACATTGCCACCTAATCACTTGCCTTGAACAAGCAGTCCTTTTATCTATGTAAATTGAATGCGAAGATATAGACTGCTCTTAACTCCATCAACCCGTTTCTGAATAAATATGGTCTACGCTTATTAAATTACACTTAGGAAGCATGATGTATTTGATTTTTCATCTAAAAAAATACAGACATTTCCTATGTATTTCTACTTGCCTAGGCTCTTGCACACAAACTGTGTTGGAAAATGAACAAACCAACCTAATAACTCAGTTGTAGTTACATGCTATTTACAGATGCACTCTTTATCAATAGTTCTGAATTTTGAAACAGGGTAAACACCATCTTTACCCACACAAGCCAGTAATCAACATTTATAAAGCGTTCTAGAGATTTACTTAGCCACTTTTTAGGTACAGTCTGACAAGATCACTTACCATCACATTTTTGAGTTGCCTCATTCTGTTTGTGACCAGCAGGACACTTGCACTCATACGAACCTATTGTATTAATGCAGTTTCCTCCTTGGCAGATTCCAGGGATAGCCTTGCATTCATCAACATCTACAAAGACAAAGTATTACTTGACATAGTGTGGTGGTTTGAAAGGAAAGGCTCTGCTTTCCCTCCCCCACTGAGAAAGAGACCACGGCTAAACTCAGTTGGAGAAATGAGAGTATATTTTACAAGGAAACAGATTATATGTAACACAACAAATACAGGTATTTTACAATATATACAGGAATATACAGCAAATGAACTCAACCAGAAACCAGACCCCCCCACAGAGGGGGCTTCCCCCTGTGCCCCCTTCACCCCCCCTACCTCCCTTCTCCCCCAAAGAGGTAGAAGAAGAGACGAGGATCGAGGATGGTTAGCAGGACAGGGAAAGAAGTGGACAGGCCTGTTACATGGAGTTAGTTAGTTCTTATCTCTTGGCAAGAAGCCCAGAAGCAGATCCAGCCGAGAGGGACAGCGAAGGAAGGAAGACTGAGAGAAAGTTCCAGCCGCGCTGGGACTAACCTCACCTCCCACAATACTTGGCCAATGAAATTCGTTTAGACTACCAAAATATTTTATAAACATTTAGCCAGTGTGCCCCTTTCTTAAAGGCACAGTGTCAAACGGCCACACACAGGATATAAAATTTCATCACAGCTTTTACTGACAGACAGAGAGCTCTGAAATTATTCTTTAAAATAACCCATTAAACCCCAGCACATTCCTCTGCTTCAGCACCAGTATTAGATATGGCAATAACAACAGTAACCTGACTCAGACCTTCATGTGTGTTGTATCTGAACCCATGTATTGACTATGGCCTACAAAGCTTTAAATATTTAGAAATGTTCTTAAGTCAAATCAGTACAATTTACTGTTGCTTTCCAATGCCTCAGTTTGTTCCTTACATAATTACCAAACATAGATTTTTATTCTGAAAGCATCTCTGCCTGTACATCTGGACTACGAGCCTGTCCACCTTAACAAGACATGCTAATTCTTTCACAATATTCTTTGTGGACAGAGGTTGGACTACTTAAGTCAACAGGAAATAGGGGCTATTTGGCTAGGATGAGTTGTATGGCAATTTATCTGCATAACTTTATTTACTGAAGTAAGAAGTAGCACTAGAATTTCATCAACTTTTTTAGGCTGGACCGCTAATGTTAAATAAACGCTCTTAGAAAATATACTGCTATTTTCACTTTACATCTTATTTTCAGTAACTTCCTCTTGTATATCATTATGTGCTATTTCCAGTTTAAATTGTATTAGAGTTTTTTGCCCCCTGCTCTTGTTTGCTTACACATAAAATATCCCGTATTTCTATAGTGTTTTATACAGAACTATCACATGACTTAATGTGTAAGTGCAAATAGACAGTTAAAGTAATATTAAGGATCACAGAGGTGAGTAACCGGTGCTGAGGCATACTGAAATTCCTTGCACACAAAGAAAGGGGTAACAGGCTCTAAACTATTGCATGATACACATTACATGTAGGTATTTATCTTCTTGGTAGCTCTTTTTAAAGCTATGTGGAGACCAGCTTCAGGGCAGGAAAGAATGCACTGGGGAAAGGATATGAAGCAAAAACAGCCAAGGAAAAGCTCTTTAGGGGGCTTGAGGCCAGGAAAAGCAATATCCTTGTGCCAATCCTGTCAGCTTGTGAGCGGGCTGCTGAGACCAGCACCACCCACAGTTGATCACACCTTCAGGGAGGGCAGCAATGCTGCCCACAGAGCACAGGGCGAACAAATGGCTTGCATGTGCCCAGGTGGTGCCTCAGCTGTCTGCAGCTTGTAGGTTCCCTGGAACCAGTGAAGACCAAGGAAAGAAATCCCAGCAGAGAAGCTTTAAGCTGGAGAGGGGCAGATTTAGATTGGATGTTAGGAACAAGTTCTTTACTATGAGGGTGGTATAACACTGGAACAGGTTGACCAGGGAGGTGGTTGAGGCCCCGTCCCTGGAGATATTCAAGGTGAGACTTGACAAGGCCCTGCGCAATCTGGTCTAGTTGGGGGTGTCCCTGCTGACTGTGGGGAGGTCAGACTAGATGACCTTTGGAGGTCCCTTCTGGCCCAGACCATTCTATGACCTGACACGGTTATAACACAGCCAAAAACCACTGCCGGGAGGAATGTGGAAACTCAGACTGAGGTCCTGTGCAAAAACACGGCAGCGCAGGAGTCCAGCTGCAGGGAGTGCCTTCCCCTGGCACTTGTTCCAATGGGCAGCAGTGACACTGCCTGTCTGCAGTGTGACAGATCAGTGATTCACCCAGCCAGGTGGTGGAGCTGAAGGAGGAGGTGGTAAGGTTGAGAAAAATCCGAGAACAGAAGTAGGAAATAGATGGGTGGAATCATACCATGCAAAGGCAGCAGCTGGAGGCTCTTTGGGAAGCAGAGAATCCCCTCCCCTCATGTCCCCAGGATGAAGGCAGTGGTCTAAGAAAAGGAGGGGAATGGATATAGGTCCCTGCTTGGGAAGACAGGTAAACCCCTCCCCGGCCTCCCTCACCTTGCCAGTCACCCATACACAACAGACATGGAGCACTGGAAGTTGAGATCCAGGATGGAGAGGCCCCTGTGTCCTACACCTGTCAGGTGGAAGCTTAAATGAAGAGGGTGGTTGGTGGCAGGTTCATGGCTATGGCAGGGGTCAAGTGCACATTATCAACCTCTTCCACAAGGAAGAAGAGTTCTGGTTGTTGGAGACTTGCTCCTGGCAGAAACAGAGGGCCCAATATATAGGGTTGCCCCTCATCATAGGGAAGTCTGCAGTCTTTCTGGAGCCTGAATCAGGGATATCACTAGAGAACTCTCCAACGTGTTGCAGTCATCAGACCATTATCTCTTACTGATCTTCCAGACAGGTGAGGAGGAGGCTGCATCCTGCAGTCTGAGGGGAATGAAGAGAGACTGCAAGTTGTTGGGACAGTTGGTGAAAGAGCCTGGGGCTCAAGTTATTTTCTCTTCTCTACTTCCAGTACCCCTCCATGATATGGAAGGGAGTAGAAGAATCCAATCTGTAAATGCCTGGCTCTGAGACTGGTGCTACAGGCAGGGCTTTGGGTTCTTTGATAATGGATGTTTTTATAGGACACCAGGATGGATGGTAGTATGTGGGAGAGGCTTATCTCACAGCGGGGAAAGAATTCTAGGACAAGAACTACCAGGGCTCATTCACAGAGGCTTAAACTAGAATTGAGGGGGGATGGGGTTGTTGCTGGGCTTGCACCAGTGAGGCACTGTTCCACTATTAATGAGGTCTAGAAGGCCTCCTACCCCACCAGGGTAAAATCAGTATGCTCAGCTTGCTCCCTGCAATGACTGCACACCAACAGACGCAGCATGGGAAATAAACAGCAGGAGTCAGATATCTATGTGTGGTCAAGAGGTTATGATCTGGTGGCAGTTACAGAGAACTGGTGGAACAGCTCACATGACTGGAATGTGGTCATGGATGGCTATGTCCTTTGTAGGAAAGGCAAGTCAATAAAGTGAGGAGGTGGAGTTGTTCTTTATGTGAGGCAGCAGCTAGAATGTATTGAGTTCTGTCCAGGAGTGGATGAAGGGCAAGTTGAGAGTTTGTGGGTGCGAATTAAGGGGCAGGCCAGCATGGGTGATACTGTTGTGGGTGTTTATTACAGACCACCTGATCAGGACAAGGAAGTTGATGAAGCCTTCTACAGGCAGCTGACAGCAGCCTCACAATCACAGGCCCTGGTTCTCCTGGGGGATTTTAACTACCCAGATATTTTCTGGAAGGCCTGCTTAGCCAGCCACAGTCCAGGAGGTCCCTCAGTGCATTGATGACAACTTGATGCATATGGTGGATGAGTCAGCTAGGAGAGGAATGCTACTGGACCTGATACTCGCTAACAAGGAGGGTCTAGCTGACACATAACAATGTCAGCAATGGTAGCAAGGAAGAAGAAAATTATTTTCAAAAGCTTTTCAGCCAGGACTCCTTAGTGCAAAAAAGTAACCATCTGAAGAGAAAGGGTGTAGCTGAGAAATATGGGCTGTTGAGGAATTCAGGGAGGAAGTGAGAAAACATCCAACACTGGATTTCTGCCATTATGCTACTCCTAAGGCCATGTAGCAGAGGCAATAAAGTACTTTCAAGTGGAGCATACAAGCTCTTCCTGACAACTCCCAGGAGGAGGGGTGTCTGAACAGCTACAATTGATGTTTAAGCAATGACTGAATGGAAACCGTTGTGGGAAGGGAGAAAAGCAAAACACCAAACCCAAACAACTTGCATTTTGATTGGTTTTGTTTCTCTGTTTTTTTTCCAAGCTGTTCATGGTAATAATAAGGTAACAATGCTACCATAACATTTTATGCAAGTGGATTACTCAATGAACTCAATTCTGAAAATGGACTGAACAGCCATTTAAGACACAGCAATACTGCAACATGCACATCCTGCAAAGAGCAGAAGCAACTGTGTACTCAGTAGTTTTGTCACACTCTGACATCTAATGCATATTCAAAGTATGAGCTACTTTCCCACAGTAAAGCCTGCATATTCTAATGATTTCAACTTGTTTATATCAACTCCCAAACCAGGCTATCTGCTGGTGTGAGTATCTGCTTCAAAAATGCCAAGCATTCAAAGTATGGACTGAGTGAGCCTGGTCCGATCAATTTATGAGTTTTATGGAATGCCAAGGGGGTTTGTGTTCCTCTAATAAAAGATTCTGTAAATCTGATGTCATCAGCAGAAAGGAAAGTATTAAAATGCATTACCCAGACCCCTGTATTTGTTTCTAAAACTCTCAGAGAAAATGTTTAATGCTAGTCTTATCTGGCCTTCTTGTTTCATTAAATGAAGTCTCCTTGGACAGGAGTTACACACATGGAGGGCAGCTGTTTCCAGAATTGCTAGTACTCCTCTGTTAAATTTTTGTAGCACTGTCACAGAGATCCATCTTGACCCCTTTATTTTCTTTTTCAGCTTGCCTCTGTGCAGCCATACTTGCTACTATTATTGTAGCTTCTGTCTGTGCATAGCTCATACATCTACCACCACTTGCTCTCTCTACTTACATTAAACTGTGCAGTCACCTTTCTGTGACAGGAGGAATTTGGCACCAAAATTTTAAGAGTTGATTATGTTTCCTTGCAGTATTGAAGTGTATTAGCAAGTACCTCAGTCCCAATTTATCTATTCAGCATACCCCTTGTCTTCTTTCTACAGTTTCTACTTCTAACTAACTGTTGGAGGGGGTTTTGAACCCCAGTGAACAACATCCCTGTATCACTTTTTTCTAGAATTTTCTTACCTATCTGTAGCTAAATCCTGCATCTTATTTCTACAGACTCTGTACCCTAATACAGAGATGGAAAGGTAAACAGTGTCTTCACAGTGTCAAGGGCTACATTCAGTCCTTCCCTCCAACACAGTAGCCTGGTAATTCAGAACAAAGGAAACAAGGTGCTATTAACATGCACACACCACAGAACTCAGGTCAGGAGGAATTACCAATACTCAGAACTTAAAAAGAATTGTCTTGAGTGTTGGAAGCAAAAGGCGTGATTATGTGGACACAAAGAAATTGTTCATGTCTCTTTTTACATACAGAATACCTAACCTTGGTCCTTTATCATCATCTTGTAACCTTGCATGTGACCTCCTGGTGACATAAATACAATCTTCCTATGTAGTAATAATGTGCCAAAAATGCAGCAACTGTTGATGGTTGCTTAAACTCCCTTTGTTAATCCATCAAACAAAGTACACTGCCACATTGTTTCTATGCTTCCCACTGGGACTCAGCAATGAAGTTAAGTGGATAATTTAAAATATTTACTCCATGGAATAAGCTGGCAGGAAAAGAAGACATAGTATTGTGCACACGGGTGCTAAAGAGCTCTACTGATCTCTCACATAATTTAAATGAAGCCCCAGAAGCTATGCCAGGATCAGTCTGGCAGAGAAGTTTTAAGAATTTATTACATCTGGCCGACATCTTTGTCATACAAAGGAGTTTAACTTGGATATTATAACCAATATGCATGTCTTCAGTACACTGATTCTGTTTATGATGTAGTTAAGAAAAGAATGTCTAAATTACACTAATCACTTCAAGATGAACAGTGAAATGTAAGCTGTTACATGCTGCGGCTTATTTCTGACATAAAAGGAAAAGCGGAATCAAGTATTCCTCCTTAGTATAATTTGGATGCCTTAAGCAGTGTGTGTAAGCACAGAAAAAAACAGGAAAGGAAATATTTGAAACTAAAGAAAAGGAAGGCATTTAGTGTTGCTTATAACTAAGTGTTTTAAGTAATATAGATGGGTTTGCTAAGATAATCCTGTGAGGAGTTCCATAGAAGTATATTTGAGCTAATAGCTTCAATGGTAGTTTCAAGTCAACCATACTACTGTGTGAATGAGAAGGAAAAATCCCAAAGTATCACATTTTAATATCTAGAAAATAAAATCTTACAGCATCTTGATTTTCTCTCATTTTTTTCAACTCAAGTTCATTGAGGACTTTCAGCAAGGACTGAAGTAGAGACATGAAGTAGAAATCCAGCCAAACAAGCAACTGACCGTTAGATTTGTGCAATTTTAAAACACCAAATTATGACACAGTGTTAGGGAAACCATCACTAAGAATAATGCTGCAATACATGGGGCCATGCTGAAGACTGAGAGGGAACAGGAAAACAGAAATAGGAAAGGAATACATCACCTTGCCTCTTTTGAAGCAGTAAAAGTGTTACTTTCCTTTTACACCACCATGAGCAAATGAAGCTTTCTAAATCAGAATATTTTTCACAGAAAATCATATAGTGATTAAAGCTAGAAGAGACCGCTGGTAGTCACTTGGTTCAACCACCCTGCTCCAGCAGGGACACCTAGAGCATGTTACCATGTCCAGACAGCTTTTGAGTATCTCTAAGGATGGAAAGTCCACAATCTCTCTGGGCATCTTGTGCCAGTGCTCAGCCACCCTCACAGTAAGAAAATGTTTCCTGATGTTGAGAAGGATTGTCCTGTGTTCCATTTTGCAGCCATTGTCTCTTGTCTTGTCACTAGGTACTATTTAGAGCCTGGCTTATCCTCTTTGCATCCTCCCTTCAGGAATCTATATGCACTGATGAGATCCAACTTGAGCCTTCTCCAGCCTGCAGAGCTCCAGCTCGCTCAACCTTTCCTCAGAAGGGAGATGCTCCAGTCCTTTCATAATTTTTGTGGACCTTCATTGGACCCTCTCCAGAAGCTCCATCTGTCTTTAGTTTGGGGCAGTCCAGAACTGGACACAGCACTCCCTAGTGTGGTCTCACCAGTGCTGAGGAGAGAAGTATCACCACCCTCAAACAACAGGCAATACTTTTTTCTCCCATAAGCCAGGATATCATTAGCTTCCTTTACCACAAGAGTATATTGCTGGCTCATGTTAAATTAGGTGTCCACCAGAACAGATCTTGCTCTGGTGTAGGATTTCACATTTCTGCATGTTTGACTTCATGAGATTATTGTCAGCCCATTCCTCCAGCCTGTCAAGGTACTTCTAGATGAGAGCATGACCCTCTAGTGTATCAGCCACTCCTTCCAGACTGTCATTGTTTGCAAACTCCACCATCCAGTTCATAAATGAAGATGACAAATGGGACTGAAACAGCATCAATCTTTAAGGTAGTGACTGGCCTCCACCTAGATTGTATACTGCTGATCACCACCCTCCAGGCTTTGCCATTCAGACAGCTTTCCATTCACCTCACTGCCTGCTCATCCAGCCTGTACACCAACATTGTACAGAAGACAGTGTCAAACTTCTTTTTCTGAATTACCTAACATAAATTCTTGCTAACATATATATATATATATATATATATATATATATATATATATGTATGTATGTATGTATGTATATGTGTCATATATATATATAAACACTCAAACCCCCCATCCTGATACATTACACTTTGGGGGTTTTTGTAAATATGGAATTAAAATAGAAAGTTCTCCAGCAGAGCATCAGACATCATTCTAGTCAACTTAACTTTCTCACAGACA
Organism: Dryobates pubescens; assembly: GCF_014839835.1. Taxonomy (NCBI): domain Eukaryota; kingdom Metazoa; phylum Chordata; class Aves; order Piciformes; family Picidae; genus Dryobates; species Dryobates pubescens. The sequence goes on along the minus strand of NC_071657.1, from coordinate 35,705,273 downwards.
CCTGCAGATTTTGGAAAGTGGACCAAATGGACACTTAGAGACAATATGCAGACACCTTGTGAAATCAGAAACCAAACAGAACTAAAAACATCCAAAATTATTTGAACTTCTGTTTATCACCAGATTCAGTGGGGATTGACTGATTAATTAACTTTATTCCTTCAAAGGACAGCCAGCAGTGTAAGGCACCTGCTTGGTTTCCATTGCTTCTTGGGAAAGTTCTAACACAACAAAGCCTGCAAACTGATCATGTTCACCATGTGTAACAAAAAAGCAGTACATTCTCCTTCAGCAGTTCTAGCACGCTCTGTTACTGCATTCCTTATGCAGTTTGTTCTGAAATTTAAACAAGCAGCTACAGTAGAAAAGATAGCCATTTTTCAGGATAGGGGGATTGCAGCAACAACACAAAGGAGGAGCAGCAAGTCCCTTAATAACATCGAAAGAAACACAGGTTATGGCAAGAGGGCTTTCCCATTTCTCAAATATTTCATGACTGTAACACAGAAGACTGCTGACCTTCCTTACTCATGTGTTTTTCTGGCAGTGTACAAATAAGCCAGAGTATCCAGAAGGTTCATGCTATATATTACCCAAATGATAGGACTGAAAAAGAAAAGTTCTGTATATTGATTGCCAGACACTTCAGGAAGAAAACAACTCAGCAGCAAGCAACAGTGAATTTTTCAGTAGAATGAATGAAGTATATATTAGATGAGGCCACCAGCGACATAAGCCAGTTGCATGATTGGTGCTCTACCACAGTATCTACCGGGTGTGCTCAACAGACATTCTGACCTTTTCACGCTCTGTATTAATGTTTCCTTGATTGGCATTCATTTTTTTCCAGACCTTTGAGTTTTGTTCTGCAGGAACAGTACTTAAATCCAGAAGCAGCAAAGCATATCCATATTTTATCAAAAGACACAGAACACACACAAGGAAAACTGGTTTTGTTTCCAGTGCACACAGTGTTTCCAAGATACATATCAGCAATACAACAATCATGTACAATTCAAACCAGAAGGCTTACCTTGACATGCTCCAGTGCGAGTATTAGGGATGAAGCCACGACGACATGGCTGAGGTTGAGCTGGGCACATTTCACAGGGGTGACCCCATGCCTGCCCAATAGTTGCACAACAGAGGGTTTTTGTGCAAATAATTCCAGTTAGCTGACCCTGACACATCTGATTGTTAACTTGTGTGAAACATGGGCCTGTTCTGTAATCTGGAAAATAAGAAAGAACACTGTATTACACAAGACAGTGTATTAGAAACTACAGAAGGATCACTTTTTAATCCAAGAAATATTAAGAAAATTTGAAGAGGACCCAGAAATCTAAGCTATGTTACTGCTTACAGAAGTAGCATGACACCTTCTACTAAAGGTAATGATTTTCACCAGGTTATCTTATCTATCAATTAATTTCTTTCTAATAGGTGCAAATAATGAAAGGCAGCTGGACCCAAAACTGATGTGTGCATTCACAATGTATCCAGTAAAATTCATAAGTGAAAGACTTTTAAAAACAAAAAGGCAACTAAAAGAGTACATCAGATAAAGCAAACAAGGACTGGGAACTGGCTTTCCTGTACCTAGGTTACTTCATGGCAGCTCATTGGAGGGAACTACAGATCACAGCCACTACATATTTCTCATTCCACACTGGCCAAGATACATACCCAGTGACTCTCACAGAGTCAACATTCCTGCTGGAATACTTAGTGCAAAACAGTGCTACCTACAGAGGAGTAATCGGTAAACCATCATTCATTTTCAAAGGAATAACATGAGACAGTACAACCTATTCAAGCTATACTGAGTATATGGAATATAGAATGCAAATAACATTGTTATGGGGTGCTCCAATCTCCCCCTCCCCCCTTCCCTCAGCAGAGGTTTGAATGGGGGAAGACAAAGGCACGAAATTGCCTTCCAAGGTGCGAAATTTCCTTCCCCTCCCCCTGGGGACAGGTAAAAGGTGCCCATTCTTCCTGCAGGGGCAGAGGTTCCTCATAGGTATTTATCCATGGGGGAGCCTGCTGGGATTTGGAACTCTGATTGGCTGGGTTCTTCGTGCCCAGTATACACTGGCACTGGACACACTGTCTAGGAAAACCTTAAATAGAGTGACCAGAAAGTGGTCAGAGCTCTCATTTTCCCTCTTTCATTTTGGCTCATCCTGGACTCACTCTGAATTCGGGGTGAAATTGGACTTGGTTTCTCCCCAGACCTGCCAAATACAACCATAAAAAAATCCTTATCCATTCAGTTTATACAAAATGAAGTCCAAAAGTAATGAGTCTGACTAGTGGCTGGTTTTCTAAGAATGACACATTAAGATTTTACAATACGAAGTGAAGGCAGGTTAATAGCATAGTACACTTGTTCACATAAAGGTCTCTAGTTACATAGTGTATTTTCATTTATGGGAAGCAAGCACACTAAAAGCCTTTCTGATGATACTTTACACTTTCAAACAAAGCTGTGGATGTGATTCAGAAATTACCATGCAAAACTCTGTAGTCTGTTTTATACAGTCAGTTAGACTATATTATTGTAAAGGATCATGTGACCCTGAAAGCCCTGAGTGTATGAAGCAAACATCTCTTACATACTGGTTTTCTTGTCTTACTGTTATGTGTTTCATCATTTGCTCCTCTCTCAGCATTGCTGCCAGAGTAATTTTGTCAGACAGAACATAAGCTATAAATAATTTCTTGCTTAGAAAGGGTAACTGCTTTAGTGAATGAAAGGAATTTTCAGTACAGGTATGTCATGCGTATTTTTAAACCTCAGAGAATTTCATGCCAATATAAAATCATAGAACCACTTAGGCTGGAAACCACATTTAAGATCATGAAGTCCAACCATTAATGTAGCACTGCCAAATGATAGGTGCTCCATCAATGTGTCTTTTTAGATACTTGCAGGAATAGTGACTCCATCACTTCTCTGGGCAGCCTACTCCAGTGTGTGATAACCCCATCTGTAAAGAAATCCTTCCAAACATCCAACCTAAACCTCCTCTGGCTCAACTTGAGGCTGTTACATCCTGTCCTATCACTTATTAGTTGGAAGAAGAGACTGACCCCACACACACCCTGCTACAATCACCTTTCAAGGTATTTGCAGAGAGCGGTTAGGTCTCCCTGCAACCTCTTTCTCTAGGCTAAGCAACACCAGTTTTTTCAGCTGACTCTCTTTAAGCCTTCTTCTCTAGACCTTTCACTATCTTTGTTTGGCTCTTCTGGACACAGTACAGCACACCTTGATATGCATCATGACCTGAAGAACAGCAGCTTTTATCAACAATACAAACTGTTTTGTAATGTTATTTAACAAGCCCTTTTTCTTTTGTCCCCTTGTCATCAACAGTAAAAAAAACCCTGGAAATAGCATACTGTACTTCTAACTACACTACAGCATTTCTATTATTTCACAGCAGTATATTTTCTTTATTAGACTAGCCAACTATCACAATTCTTAGGACCTTTTTTCTTTAATTCCCTTTGGAAAATTTCAAGTCTGTTCCGATTCCACCCTCAATTTAAAAATGGCTATTTGACAGGGAGCCTGCCACAATGATTAGAAACATAAGAATTCAAGTGTTGGGTATGGTCCAATAACTATTTATTTTATTTTTCTTTCTGTACCTCTGGCCAGAACTAAATGATTCAGATGAAGGTACTAAAAACCTGCTGTAAGTAGGCATGAGACAATCTGTCTGCCATACCGTGTTTCTTCCTTGTGTCTAACACCCACTGCCTCAAAACCTGAGCAGAATGTTGCTGTTGTTCAAGACAATACTATTGAAATATTTTGCTATGCATATAAGGATCCAACTTCTATATGAATTTTGTCACAGTCTTAGCTTCCACAGTTTAATACGGTGTTAACTAACCACTCCTGCCCATGAAAATTTTACCTCTTCTTAGGTAACTCAAAAAAGTGAGGCACAATGAGAAAGAAAAGTTAAAAGGTGCCTAGACACACTGGGATGACCATTGCTAAATATCTGAAGAAACAGAAAAACTTGAAGTTTCTTTTCATACAAAAGCACAGACTGAAGGATCCCAATACCAAAAGACAGTTTCTGTGTCAAGCCCAAGAAACACTACATGTGGTGCAGGGGCAAGTTTCCTGCACCCACATAATGCCTATGTGAAACCTCCAGAAGGGTGAAAGGACACAGACCGCATACATTACCACAAACCCTGCATTTCATGACTCTGAGTATTAGAAAGATTAGCAGGAAGCAATTGTGAGATCTGTTTCTTTGGTTTTATTTATACTGAACTCTACAGAACCATAAAGAAATAAGGAAGCACTGTGTTTGGAAGCAAGTATTTTTAACTATCAGCTATTTGGAATACTGATATTTCTATTACTGAAAATATTAAGCATGATGGTCAGTGTAAATCAAATGAGAAGCAAGTAAAAGCAGAGGTCTGAGACATGCCCTTCCCACCCCCATCAATGAAACAAACCTAATAATTGATAAATCTGTGTCACTGCCTTACAAAGCAAATTTGCCTTTCATAAGGATTTTTAAAGTATGATTTAGCAAATATTAATGAAGGGATGAGAAAACAAGTCATTTCAACTGCTACTATTTGCAGGCTCAAGAATAGCAACCACCTTATTATTATTAGTGACACCACAAATACCCATTTCATGTATCAGCGCTATTAGTTAAATAACATAATACATGGCTGTCCTGAAGGGACAAACCCCAAAACATGCCCTAACACAGACTTTGTTCTCACCCAGAAAGCAACAAGAGCCAAATGCTGCCAGAGTTGCAGCTGAAGAGCCTGCATAATTTCCCCTAACATTCAGAGGTCAACGGGAACATGAATCTTACTTTTGTTGCATGTTGCATCACCCGCTCCTTGATCATTGATGGTATTTTTTCAAAGCAGCTATCTGAATTGTCCCCTTTTCAATCTGAAATCTAAATGTTTTGAAAACTAAAAGTAATACTGAACTCAACATTCCTGCAGTGGGAAATCTCACAATGTGTGACTCCTAACCACAGCAGCAGGAATGGAAGAGCAAGGCAACCCCCATTCTACCCCTGATTTGGCATATATGAGTGTTACCCAGACCCTGTGTTTCAAATAAATGGGATTTAAGGGCTTTCCTTGAGTAACTTTTTAGCTAATTATTAAATGATTGGTAATACTCATAGATGTACTTGAGTTCAGACCACAAATCCAAAATATATGTATATTCAGCTCCAACATCTGTAGACTGTGAGTCACAGTATGCAAAAAGATATTTAAACATTACAAGGATACTTATGTTTGTTTTATTAAGGATTATGTAATTTTTCCTTTGGTATTTTAATCATCCTAATATGGAAAACTATTCTTTCTGCTGTAGTACTTAGCTGCCAACATGCAGAGTTCATCTTAAGGAGGCTTCAAAGGTAACAAAAGCTAGAGGAATTGTAGTGATTCAGGTTTGATATAAATGCAAAAGCATTGCTTTCAAAGGTGACATCCAACAATTCACAGAAAAACTACCGTTGGCTGAAAATGAGAGCTAGTATCTTGAAAAATGTAAGAGATTTGGCATAGCTAATAATTTCTTTCAGAAAAAGCAGTCTGTGGGCAGTACAGCTACTTAGACGAAGAAGTTCACATAAACCAAATTCTGAATAGTAAAGTCTAAGACTCCTCTTCCCCTTATTTTTTTAAAGACATTTTTTTGTCATTCCTTTAAGTATTTGATACAATAAAGTTTATGATTAATTTAAACAACAAACACTGAAGTCTTTCAAACATAATAAATTAATACAATGGATAAATTGAGCCACATCCTCATGATTTTTATAGAATTTATTTTTGTATGTAATAGTGAAGATGAGAGGTTTAGTTGAAAAAGGTTTTGAACATGCTGAATATTTCATGAAGGCTTGAATGTTTTTATACAGCAGGCAGTGCTCGTTTTCAGGCTGCATTTTTACTACTGTTCTGCTGGTCCCACGTGACTATTTCTGACCATCGCCTGCAATACTTTGCATCATACAAATTCCTGTGATTGATTAGCCAACTTAATATATATATATGGCAATTTAAGAAAGGAATGGAGGGGAGCTCTAAATGAAGGAAGGAAAAAGAAAAAAGCCATGTTTAATGCAGGAGTCTATGTGGACTTTGTAGTTTTTAGCAAAAAGCCAGTTTCTACCAGTACTGCTGTCATGGCCATTCTAAGCCCATTCTGCTTTTCATCTTTCTGGCACAGCAAAGTAGCTCTTTTCTAAAAGCAACATCCCAGGGTTTGTATGCTCATTTTAACCTAATTGATGTTATGTCAGTTTTAAGCAGATAAAAGTCTTAAAACTCTTTTTTAAAATTAAAAGTAACTCATTCTTACACACCTAACCACATTGGAACGAACAAAGAAATACCAGTCAATCGCTGGCATTTCTGAAATAAAATATAATTGTCTGTGATCAGTCTGAAGAAAACACTTGAATTATCACAGGATAGAAAACCTTTGAAAACTGTACACAGTACCCTCCGGAGAAAGAAACATGGAAATACTTTTCTCTTGCCATTTGTGGAATTTAATTGCTTTCAGAAGCAAAGTATTTCCATACACAAATTTATTGAAAGAAACTGCTGCATGTACAACTGCAGTAACATCGACTCACTGGTGTGTCGTAGTTTGGGCTGGGTGCCCTCTGCTACAGGGGTGTTTCCTGTGTCCAGAAGTCCATCCCAGTGGGTGGACTCAGGAAATTAGGTATTTCTACCATAATCCCTTGCACCACTATAAATTTTGCAGTGGGGTCTGGCACTTCCTCTTTCCTTCCCTCTCCGAGACTTGGTAACTGGGGGAGAGATCTCCCGGCCATGGGCCTGATTGGGCCCAAGGCCACAGGGGGATGGGCAGTCTCAGGCCTGGCCAGCTGAGACTAGCCCAGCAGAGGGAGGGGGAAGAAGGAGCCCTGGGGGTTTTTGGATGCACCCTCAGGTGGGGATGGGATCTTTCTTTGTCACTGCGCTTTGGGTTTTCTGTAACATTCACCGCTTTCTATTTAAACTTCCATCACTTTTTTGCAATCCGTTTGTCTGAGTCGTTATTTCTGCCTGTGGTGGGGAGGGGATCTGCCCCAACCCATTACATGGTGCAAAATTTCAAGTGAATAATAAAAGCTGTGAAATAAAAATGCCTCAATCTTGGTTGCAGCCAGCTCTCCCATATTACTTTGTTTGGAGCTTCCTGTAAAACGCATAAATGTGTATGAATGTGTACAAAAGTGTATATAAATGTATAAAATCTGTGAAGTGCACATGGGAATAAGAAATCACAACAAAACCTTTTTGTTAGATCCAGCAGTTCATACCTACTATCCTAATAAATAGCTTCTTAGATTTTTACTTTGCTGAGATGTCTACAAAATTCTAAGTAGTGAAGTATCTCTGTGTAACAGGCTGCCAACTGTGACAAAAAGGCAGCTATACTCCTCCCGCTAACAATCCTCGCCCTATTCTCACCCAACCTCCCAGGTGATCTAGAGAACTTCACACCAGCAAACCTCCCAGTCATAACGCCTCATACACTACCCCATGCTCAGGCCCCAACAAACTAAGAGGCGTGCCAGCCCTAGATGCCTCCATCCTGGTCCTCTTCCTAGCCCCATTCCTCCACATATCAAAACAATGCATGATAGCCTTTCAACCTCTCTCCCAGATCCTATTCTGAACCCTGGTCACCAACCTCTTATCCTCACTTGAGTGGGCAGCCACCCAGTCAAATATCCCTTCATGATCATTGGCCAGCTAGCTTCCATCACCTACTTCACCATCATCCGAATCCTCTTCCCCTCATCAGCACCCTAGAGAACAATCTACTCAACTACTAAAAGTATCACAGTATCACAGTATAACTAAGGTTGGAAGAGACCTCGAGGATCATCAAGTCCAACCTGTCTTCACAGACCTCATGACTAGACCATGGCACCAAGTGCCACGTCCAATCTCCTCTTGAACACCTCCAGGGGTGGTGACTCCACCACCTCCCTGGGCAGCCCATTCCAATGACGAATGACTCGCTCAGTGAAGAACTTTCTCCTCACCTTGAGTCTAAACCTCCGCTGGCACAGCTTGAGACTGTGTCCCCTTGTTCTGGTGCTGATTGCCTGGGAGAAGAGACCAACTCCTTTCTGGCTACAATCACCTTTCAGGTAGTGGTAGAGGGCAATGAGGTCACCCCTGAGCCTCCTATTCTCCAGTCTAAACAGTCCCAGCTCCCTCAGCCTCTCCTCATAGGGCTTGTGCTCAAGGCCTCTCACCAGCCTTGTTGCCCTTCTCTGCCCTTCGATGTCCTTCTTAAACTGAGGGACCCAGAACTGGACACAGTACTCAAGGTGTGGCCTAACCAATGCAGAGTACAGGGGCACAATGACCTCCCTGCTCCTGCTGGCCACACTATTCCTAATACAGGCCAGGATGCCATTGGCCTTCTTGGCCACCTGGGCACACTGCTGGCTCATGTTTAGGCGGCTGTCAATCATCACCCCCAGGTCCCTCTCTGGCAGCTCTCCAGCCACTCTGACCCCAGCCTGTAGCTCTGCATGGGGTTGCCGTGGCCAAAGTGCAGCACCCGGCACTTGGACTTGCTAAATGCCATCCCATTGGACTCTGCCCATCTGTCCAGTCAGTTGAGGTCCCTCTGCAGAGCCTTTCTACCCTGTAACTGACCAACATCTTCTCCTAACTTGGTGTCATTGGCAAACTTGCTGATGACTGACTCTACTCCCTCATCCATATCATCAGTGAAGATATTAAAGAGGATGGGGCCCAGCACTGATCCCTGGGGGACGCCACTGGTGACTGGCCGCCAGCTGGCTGTGGCACCATTCACCACCACTCTCTGGGCTCAGGCCTCCAGCCAGTTCCTAACCCAGCACAGAGTGTTGCGGTTCAAGCCATGAGCTGACAGCTCAGACAACAGTTTGCTGTGGGGGACGGTGTCAAAGGCCTTGCTGAAGTCCAGGTAGACCACATCCACAGGCCTCCCCACATCCACCAGACGGGTCACCTGATCAAAGAAGGAGATCAGGTTGGAGAGGCAGGACCTGCCCTTCCTAAATCCATGTTGGCTGGACCTGAGCCCTTGGCCATCCTTCAGGTGCACAGTTATTGCCGCCAGGATAATCTGCTCCATCACTTTCCCTGGCACTGAGGTCAGGCTGACTGGCCTGGAGTTTCCAGGTTCCTCCATCTGACCTTTCTTGTGGTCTTGTGGTCCCAGTCATCTGGGACCTCTCCAGTGAGCCAGGACTGGAGGAAAATGATGGAGAGCAGCTCGGCCAGCTCATCTGCCAGCTCTCTCAGCACCCTAGGATCCCAGTACTCCAATTACTCTAATAGCTTATTAAAAACATTGGTCTAGTAAAACAAAGACTGAAGACTCACAACTCTTCTTAGAATTATCTGACCCCGTATCAGAAAAAGAGGGCTTAAACCTCTACCTCCAACTCCCAAAGCTGGTACTCTAAACTATTTTCTGCCACACTACTGCAAATGGAAAATGAAGACTGGTCACAAGGGATATGGAGAAGGCTGAGGTGCTCAGTGTTCACTGGCAATGGCTCCAGCTGCAGTGTCCAAGCTCCAGAAAACAATGCTGGGGGGTGGTAAAAGGAAGATCTGCCCACTATAAGTGACAATCAAGTTCAAGACCACCAAAAGAACCTGAAGGTGCACAAGGGCAAATCATGCCAATGAACTCAGTGGCTTTCTATGATGGACTTACAGCATCAATGGATAAGGGAAGAGCAATTGATGTTATCTACCTGGATTTGTCTAAAATTTTTGATACTGTCCCACATGACATTCTGGTCACCAAATTGAAAAGACTTGAGAGGTGGAGCACTTGCTGGGTGGAGATCAGGGGGTCATTTAGGACAGTGTCGAAGGCTTTGCTCAGGTCCAGATAAATGACACCAGATCCTCTCTCCTTGTCCACTGATGTTGTGACCTTGTCATAGAAGGTCAACAGGTTTGTCAGGCATGGTCTCGTCTTGGTGCAGCTGTATTGATTGTACCCAATCACCTCTTTGTTATTCTTCTGCCTTAGCAGTGCTGCCTCCAGGAGGATCTGCTCCATGAGCTTACTGGGCACAGAGATAAGACTGACTGGCTATAGCTCCCTGGATCATCCCTCTTTCCCTTTTTGAAAATGAGGGTTATGCTTCCCCTTTTCCACTCAGTGGGGACTTCACCAGACTGCCATGACTTTTGGGACATAATAGAGAGTAGTTTAGTGACCTCATCTGCTAATTCCTTCAGTACCTAGGGGTGTATCCCATTGAGTCCCAAGGACTTGTACATTCTCAAGTTCTTCAGATGGTCACAAACCTGATTTTCATTTACAATGGGCAGTTCCTTCCTCCAGCCCCTCCCATGATCTCCTGTGTTTTCAGGAGTGTGGCTGGAGCCCTTGCCAGTGAACACTGAGGTGAAGAAGTCATTGAGAATCTTGGCCTTCTCCACATCACTTGCCACCAGTTCTCCCATTTCCCTTCTGTGGGGACCCACATCTTCCTTAGTCTTTGTTTTCCCATCAATGTACACATAGAAACTTTTGCTATTCCCCTTGATCTCCCTGCGTAGATTTAATTCTAACTGAGCTTTAGGTTCTCTAACCAGCTATCTTGCTCTCATACATCTTCCTTGTATGCCTTCGTCAAAGGAACAGAATCCTGTCAGCAAAGAGGAAATTTCAAAAATCAAGTCAGCAGATGTGATAAATTTTAAAGAGTATTCAAGTTGAGTGCAAAGAATGCAATATAGACTTCCCCCTACCATCACGGTCTCTGCTTTGGAGTTCTGTGTCACTCCTCACACCAGAAATCAACCCTATTAATTAAGGTTGGTATTCTATACTGGTTAAGGTTACTGACATGGAAAGGAGTTACAGAACAGGCCCACAGTGACTTCGTAATTATTCTCAGAAACTCTGATCTCACCATGGCATGCTGGGATGTATTTCAGTTAGCTGAGAGTGAAACAGTAGTCATGGCAATTTAGAGGTCAAAGGTACAGTCCTCTATAGCTTCAAACTTACAAGCAGCTGAACGTAACTTAAAACTCTGTAGTAGGTGAAGTGGCCTAATGTATTCCTCAGCCCTCTGGCAATCTGTGTACTACTACTTCATAAGGCCAAAAGTAAGACGGAAGACATAAAGGAAGATGATGTTTATATGTTAGACCCCAGATAAACCCAGGGTCAGAAAGAAGTCAGGCAACCATAATGCGGAGTGGAGCCTCTGCATCTGTTGAGTCTCGCCCATTAATCCTACTCCTCTTAGTAGCCATTGCAGGCAGGCTTTTAGAAAGCATCCATACAAAATACAAGAAGGGAAAATATTTTGAAATAAATTCCTACATAAATTAAGAAAAACATACAAAAACCTATTAAACAAAATGCAGCTGAACATAATGTTGCTAGTTGTTACTGTAGGCAGGAAAAATAATTGTTTAAAATTCACTCCTAGAAAAAGAAAAAATATTCCCAGAAACACTTCCTCAGGTGAATGTCTAAACTCCCCTGGTATTTTTTATTTCAGTTGATAATAAACAAAAAACCCAGCCAATTGCTATTTACTAGAGTTCTTCTTACTAAGAGGCAGAAGTTAATTTTCCTCTTCTTCAGGTATGTTTTTTGTTCAGCACAAAAGAAGAGCTTCAGGGATTACTTCTTTGGCTTATATAGCATTTTCAGTGGTACCTTTTACCAATCAAAACACAGGACAGAAATCAGAAGATCAATCTCTTCTTTCAGTAAAGAAACATTTTACTACTGTTTCACACATCTACCCCAAGCTATTACTCTGGGGTGGAATAAACCAGCTGACTTTTGGTACTCCAGTATTTTGCCAGCCTGGATGCAATCAGTTCTTGATTGGCTTCAGTAAAATCTATTCTTGGTAATAACTAGATTTCTCTCTTTTGTTTAATTTTATTAGAGCAACTATAGATATTAAGACATTGTATAACTAATGCTTATGAAGACAACTGCAGTTGAAAATGTAAATAGATAAAATGTAAAGTATTTCTAATCTTCACACTTACTAATTTTAAACACTTTCTTTCACACCTAACTTCTGCACCATATTTCACTTTTCAAAATCATTAAAAATTTTAATTCTAAAGTCCAATATGCTTTTCAACACCAACATGAGGCTTACTTTTCGATTTGTTCAAGATGAGTTACAGAAACATCTTCTAGTCTCTGCTTTTCAGTTTCCTTTTTTACTTCTTGTAAAATGGTTCAGTGCTCTGGCATTTAGGCAGCAAACCCAAAATATCCACAGCCAAGTGCTAACAGTGTACCTAAACCTAAATTCTGGTCTCAGTCTAAACTCCCATCAGCTTCTCTGGGATTTCTGCCAGACTCAGCGCAGGACTAAACCCGAAAGTCTATTTTCACTGATTTCAGCTGCTTTTTGGGTATTTGCAGGGACAGAAGACTCTCTGAGTATCAGCAGAAGAGAGAGTGATGACTGCAGTAGCGTTGTGAAGGGCACTCCACGAGCAAGAAGACTGCAGATGGGGAAGAAAATGAAGTCGTGCCAAAGAAGGAAGGACATACATGATGCACCCTTACCAGAAATAAGAGGAAAGATATTCAAAAGTCATTACATCCAAGACTAGATCTGTCAGCTGCTCAGAGCCCCTGCATTCGCTAGTTGCAGAATACACAAAGTGAAAAGTACCAGGGCATGAAAAAGCAACAGAGGAGAAAGTAGAACAGGAAAATTATTTCCAAGTATCTGGCAACTGTCCAAACCCCAACCAGTAAGCCAAAGAGATTTTTGGCTCTCCACACTCATCCTCTTGGCTCAGCATTTAGATAGCTTTATTAAACTCTCTTTTTTATTAATCAAAATAAATATAAGGATTAGAGTGAATGAGAATTTTAAAAGGAAATCAAACAAGCAAATAATTTTCCTGTTTCTTTTCAGTCTCAATTTTCCATGAGGAGAACTGCTCAGGTGTTATGGAACACTATTTCTACACTTTTAATCTTTTATTTCTTGCTCAATCATTGAGCCTCAGTACAATATTATAAAAGAAGATACAAAGAAATATTCACAACCCTCTTCTCATGCTCAGCTCTAAACTTCTATGTACACAAAACATGCTCATACACACTCAAAGTAAAACAAAAATTCAGCAGTTGTGTTGATGATGACCCTCTTCACAGGCTTTACATGAGTAAGTTACATCACTGTATAGTGATGTTGAGTCAGTGAAGTATATAAACAATAAATAAAAATAAAGTCACAAATTAAAAACTACAACATAGCCTTTTCACATAGATGCCTGTACAAATGTAGTTAAGCAACACAGTGGACAGTACAGCAAGTCAGCATATCTTTACAATGCTTGCATGAATAATCTTGTGGAAGAATTTTGGAATAATATATAATTATATGTAACATTTGAAAATAATTGTATAGCTATCAAAACTACAACCAGTAAAAACACCCAGAACAAGGTCATCACCAGTGATATCAGTGTAGCCACAAGCTTAAACAGTTTAACAACAGATTGTTTTTAAGACTACTGAAAATGTGTAGAAATGGGCTTTTTTATTTACATTTCCTGTTTGCCTTCCAAAAGATACATATTTAATACTGGACTGACCACAAACAGTGCAGATTACTGCAAACTTGCTACCAATACTGGGGTGGAGGGAGAAAAGAGAGACTGCAAAGAACCTACAAAGCCTACTCCAATTATGAAGTAATTTGAAATTGTAATTGCCTGTGGACTATTAATAAAGACATGTTTGCTTCTTTCTTTTGTTTGTTCATGACCTCTTCTGCCATGAAGCAACTTCATCTTACTAACTCATTAATGTAATATGGTTCAAAACTTCCTGCTATTGTCTTAAATATTAAAAACAACTATGACTACACACTATCAATGAAGTCACTACAAAGAGCTAAAAATTTCAAGGAACAAACACAAATCCTTCACAAGACTTTAATTGTTGTGAGATTTCCAGCTCTTCGTGTTTCTAACTTTAAAAAGCAAATTAGGACTGATGGTGAGGATGGATTGGCTCCTTGACTGTTTTGACCTGAAAAATATCTTCTAAGAATTTGTACTACCATAGCTTTTCTAGTTTAGATACATAATTTTACCTAAAATGTATACCAAAAACATAAGCTCTTTTACTAGATAGAGCTGAAATGTTGAAGAAAAATGAAAAAATACTTAGGATCTTTGACCCTTTATTATATTTGAAAAGTTTCAGGGTTTGTTTAACTATGTAAATCAGTCTACTAAGAGGTACTACTGGAGAAAGTCCAGCTGAGAGACACTTAGATGATTAGGGGAGTGGAACATCTACCTTACAAGGAAGGACTAAGAGAGCTGGGTCCATTTAGCCTGGAGAAGAGGAGACTGAGGGGGAATCTCATTAAAGCTTATAAATATCTAAAGGATCTAAAGGGCCTGTGTCAGGAGGATGGAAGCAGCCTCTTATCAGCGGTGTCCAGTGAAAAGGGGTGATGGTCACAAACTGGAACACAGAAGATTTTACATAAACCTAAAGAATAAATTATTCACTTCGAGGGTAGAAGGGTACTGGAATAAGCTGCCCCAACAGGCCATGGCATCTTCTTCTCTAAAGGCATTCAAAACCCACCTGGATGTGTTCCTGTGATTCACTCTAGGTGATCATGCTCTGACACAGGAGTTAGACTACATGATCTTCAGAGGTGTCTTCCAGACCTTACCATTCTGTGATTCTGTATCTTTCCCTCCAGCCCCTTCTTCAGAAAGATCTCTGTAAGTGTGCTTATCAGTGTCTGTATGTCACTGTATTTTCAGTTGTTACTGGAAATCAACACGGAAGTAAATGTAAATCCCATGCAAGGTCTTTTCCTTTCATACCTGGGAGGCCTTAGTTAACCCAGCTGAAATGGATAGAAAGCTTTCCATGAAATGTCAAGAAGGGTAGATTTGTTACAAATACGTGCTGAGTTTCTTCTATGCAGGCAGACCCCAGCCCTTTCTTTTTTAATCCAGTTTATGCATTTTCCTGTATTTGTTTCTTACTGCTTCTTAAGAGTGCGTACTGTGAGTAGAGGCAGAGTGAAAAATATCTCGCAGATGTGCTTCCAAAAATACCACCAAATCTTAATAATACATGAAAGCATTAAGAAAAATACTTCTTGTTATGGTGTTGTATTTGAGAATGCATCACAAGTAACTACACTTGGTCCAGTTCATTGTAATTTTGAATCTTACATATTTGCTTTAGACAATAAGAGTAACTTCAGGCAGAGGACTGGCAATAGGGACAGAAGGGAACTGTGAACACATGAACACTGTGAAGCAATAGAATGACACCTTTGGAGTGTAATGGCACTAATAAAAATGGAATTTACTGAAATGAAATTATACCAGAAAACTACTCTACCTCTTTAAAAGCTACAGTCTCAGAAAATGAAACAAAAGGAAGTTATTTGTTTAGAAAGGGTTTTGCTTAACTAACATGAAGATTTGTAGTTTAAATAATTTTTATATTGTTTTACATTTTAAGAATCACATAACATTTTAGAAGTTTTAGACATCCAAGATATGGTAACAGAAAGGATGTGAAATGATTCTCCAGGCAGAAAACTGGAAAGACATAAACTTCTTCCATGTCATGTTCAAATTGTGTTTTAGATGCTTTGTCAAGAGGAGATAAAAGGCAGCTTTACTCTGCTCATGAAGCTAGCCCATCTGTGAGCAATCTCATACCCCCAAAGATAAAACATACAAATCATCTTCCCTGTACTGCCTTAGGAGTGAGAATAATTGCTACAGCAATTGTCAGAAAGCATGCACATCAATAAAAACATCCATTCTACAGACAAGATAGAGTTATAGAGCAGCAGTCACCATGCAGTAAAACACTAACTGCAGCCTCCCAGGAAAATTCTTTCTCTGGCAGGATCCTGATGGCCTTGGCAAGCCTTAAAGCTCTGCAGTAGTACAAAGTGGCACAGCTCAGTCTGTATTTATAATAAGCAAATAAAAGGATCCAAAAAGGGTACTGAAAACAGAAGCACTAATTCGTGTTCTACAAATCACAAGAACAAAAACGTTATGTAATTATGTTGAAGTTAAACGTTTGTCAGTAAAGAAGTTAGCATTACATACCTTAACTCCAACATGGAGGGGGAACACAGTATCACAGAATCACCAAGGTTGGAAGAGACCTTAAAGATCAAGTCCAACCTGTCACCACAGACCTCATAACTAAACCATGGCACCAAGTGCCATGTCCAAACCCCTCTTGAACACCTCCAGGGACAGTGACTTCACCACTTCCCTGGGCAGCCCATTCCAATGGTGAACGACTCTCTCAGTGAAGAACTATGGGTGTAAATTACAATAGAATAGAATAGAATAGAACAGAATAGAATAGACCAGGTTGGAAGAGACCTTCAAGATCATCGTGTCCAACCCATCAACCAATCCAAACCACCTTGCCTAGGGCAGTCAAACAACCAAAGGAACCTCTCACCTAACGAATACAAGATTAGATTTTAAATTAATTAAATAGATTTAATTTTGCAACAGTGACCTCCAACCTAAAATAATCCAGGGTTTAATAAATAAATAAATAAATAGTTTCTCAGGAAAAAAATGTATCTTGCAGTCAGATTATATTGTTTCTATGATGGAAAATGTCTCTACCACTGTTGCCATTTTATTATTTTCAGATGTTTTTGGTTTAGTTGGGAGGTCTTGATTAAACTTCCCATTTAGTGTAGATATGTCAGATTAAGCTTGCATTCTAGAAATATTCATAAGCAATAGAAGCTTTTGGGCATCAGACTGCTAAGTGTGAGGGAGGTAAACGATGTCTTAAAAAATCACGTTACAGTGTGATCCACCAGTTAAACTAGCTGAAATGAGGTCCAAAATTAGTAAGTATTCTCCTTCTATATTTTTCCTGTCATTTATGCTACAGAGCATGAAGGATGAAAAGATCTGAAAATACTCTCTCCATCTAGCAGATAGACCAGTTTTTAAGTTTTAGATGCAGACAGGAGACCTAGCTCAAGGTCTTGAAGCAGACTAAGAGCATAATTCTAGCTCATACACAAGGGTCACTTACTGCCAGTATTAACAAGAAAGCTGCAGATGCACAGCATTGCAGAATCAGGGCCCAATGAACAAGACATCCACTCTGGAAATGCACATCTGCACTGAGAGTAAATGGCAGGTAATTGAAACAACCTACTGTGTCTCATCCCAGCACATGAGGATAACTAGTGAAGTTATGCAGAGTCAAAAGGAAAACAAGGGATACAGGGCTGGATAGCACAAGAGCAGGGAGATGCATCATTTTAGGCGTGGCAGGCATTTTTTTTCTCTGAAGTCAGTGATATATAGCAATAGAAAAATAAAAGAGAAAGATTACTGCATGAGAAGAAGTTTAATCTGACAGTTTTCCGGTGTGAAAAGAAGATTTGGACATCAGCTATAGACATATTTTTGTTTGGTGAGTTGCACTTATTGAAAGCACAATGAATTGGAGGTACTTTATGAGCTTATTAGTTATATTACAGCCTGATTTCCAAGAAGCACCTGGAGCTTTTAATAAAGGAAGTAAGATAAATGTTTGTCACCTTTCAAAAATCAGAGCACAATCTTACTTGACTCTTGTAGATAGACTAAGAATCAGCACAATGCAGATGTAAAATAGCTTTTCTTCATTGACAATGTTAGCTAGTGTGAAGCAGTAATCACATTGAACTAGTATTACACATCCTTCTCCCAAGATAAAAAAATCCAGCAGGTAAGAGACCATGCATGGTCATCAGACTGATAAACTTTCTGTTCCTCCTCAGCACTGATTAAGAATAACCATGTTTGTTAAGCCACTTCATTTGACAGCTGGTTCTGGTGCTTGCTTAAGGTTGACCAGGAAGGTGGTCTTGGATGTGGCACTTGGTGCCATGCTTTAGTCATGAGGTCTGTGGTGACAGGTTTGACTTGATGATCTTTGAGATCTCTTCCAACCTTGGTGATTCTGTGATTCTGTTCAGGACACATACCCTTCTTCAAAATCAGCTCAAAGCTCAAATAAATGACAAAGCTGTGCACTTGTGGCAAAAGCATGCACTGCATGTGCATTCTTGCACAGGCTAAAATAAACCCTCAAGAAATCTGAAGTTGACAAAATATTCACAATAATGACTTGTCTGATAACCTGCCACATAAGTATTCCACAGTTTCTTTTTCCAACAACAAATTTCATACCACAATGGCAAAACACATGGAGATGATCAAAAAAACTACAAGATTGCCATAGTACCACAAAGCCACATGCTGAGATGAGTGTCCTTCATGGGGCACACAAAGCAGCTGAAGATTCAGAGAGGCAGACCTGTGCCACCATTCTTTTAGCAATATTTCCTTTATAAGGATTATTATTACTTTTTTTTTTTTTTTTTAATTCCCATTTTACATTTAAGGTCAGTAAGAACTGGCCTTAGCAATACCTCTCATGCTTTTTCTGAAATTTATACAAAATCCCGGTTGCATGGCTTTTAACACTTCAGTGAGTCTAGCAGCACGGTGGAGTCACCATCACTGGATAGGGTGCTTGGTGCCATGGTTTCATTGATTAGATGGTGTTGGGTGATAGGTTGGACTTGATGATCTCAAAGGTCTTTTCCAACCTTGTCTATTCTATTCTATTCTATTCTATTCTATTCTATTCTATTCTATTCTATTCCTACAACTTTTTCAAATGTGCTGATAGTGCTAGAGTGCATATATCTCCACAACTGCCAACTGACAACTTGTGGAAACTTGGCTATGAACTGACCTTAAGCACTAATGTCTCCTTTTTCCACATGGCTTATCAAAAAACACCCCCTCTGATGCAGACTTTACCATTTACCCATGCTGCCTTTATTCTATTCCATTTAACTTCTGACTGATGTTTTTCCACTGTTTTCAATGGCTCATTGCTTCACAAGGTTTGTTTCCGCTTCAGCTTTATTTACTATTTCCATTGAATTTTCCTTTGCTGTTCTTTTGGGCATTCCTGGCTTTGAATACTTTGGAAATCACTAGCTCTTAGTTGGCTACTTTAAGGTAGCAATTAAGTAATAGAAGATCTTTCCTATAAAGAGTCACCCGAAAAAAAAATGTCAGCAATAGGCTTTTACGAACCAGACTTCCTAAGGAGATATTATTTGCCTGAACATGCTGTAAGTTTCATGTGTCTTCTAGATTATGAAAAGTCATAACTATAAAAGAAACATATTTAATATTGATCTAATCAAACTTAATCCAAGTATCAATTATAATTAAATCACACTTCATTGTTATAAATTTAGATAATGCTAATCAATTGAGCTCTACAGTTTTCTGATAGAGCTTTACTTTTTGTTGCATGGCAAGACAGGTATCTGTCATCTATGTCTAGCTATCACTCAAAACTTTTCAAGTCCTTGCTTAAGAAATGTGAGCAAATGCAACTCTGCCTTCCTTGCATTTAGGACACCCAGAAAATCCAGACCACTGAAACTTTCATTTGCTCTTTGGGAGGAACTACTAAGCAAACACGCTTGAACAGCCAGTTCTAAAGGAGGAAAAAGCTGTGTCCTCCCAAAGCACTCACAGCAAATCTCTTTCATGTCATATAGATCTTTCCATAATTATGATAAAATATTTGTCAGTTACATGCATTGTGCAACATTTTTGTTTTGGCCATGTGATTGCTTCTTTCCAAACAACTAACATGACGCAAATAATTCTTCTTTGACTGTTATTAAAAGTATGATGAATTATGAAGGAAATCCTTTCAAGAATTTTAGTCTTAGTAAACACAGAATTACAAAATCATAGCACTGTTTTGATTGGAAAAGATCTTTAAGATCATTAAGTCCAATCATCAACCTGGTACTGGTAGATCACCACTACACCATATCCCTCACAAACAGATCTACAAGGCTTTTCAATCCCTATACATATTGATTTTTAAATGGTATGCTGTGCAACTGCTTGTATGGTATCATTCCTGATTTACAGGTGGGACACAAACATTTTTGAACAGGAAACAGAAGGAATGCAACTCATCTCCAAATGCAAAAATGGTTCCAGTTTTGATTTACATGCCTTTGCTTCTTTAATGAAGAGTAGAAGCACAGAGCTCCTCTGATAGCTGAGTAGTCATGGAGGGCTGGTAAGATCCCACAGCTGAGAAGCTGGCAGCAAGAGGAAATGGCCTGAAACTGTGCCAGAGGAGGTTTGGGTTGGATATTGGGAGGAATTTCTTTATGGAAGGAGTGGTCAGGCATTGGAGTGGGCTGCTCATAGAGGTGGTGGAGTCACTGCCCCTGGAGGTGTTCAAGAAATATGTGAACATGGCACTTTGGAACATAGTTTACTGGCTATGGTGGTCTTGATAGTTGGACGTGATGATCTTGGAGGTCTCTTACAACCAAAACAGTTCTATGATTCTATGATGCTAGCTTTTTGGACTAAAAAAAATTACGTTCTTTAAACAGCATGAGTCGTTTGCAAACACACACCAACCATGTCACAACTGTCCCAGTTGAGTAGACATGAACATGAACTGAAACACGTTTTAAAGAATGAGTATGTTTGTTCCTATTGAAACAATTCCATTGAATTATCTCTAATTTCCTTGACTGACATAAGGCCACATTGCCATTATAGCCACATATAAAAACGGTGACAAACATTCACTGAGGGCAAAAAGCATCACACCATTCTGGTATTCCAAAAGAACAATGTGGCTTACGGTGCTTCAGGACAGCTACCCATCACTGTCTAAGGCCACAGACAAAATATGTTGGCACCAAACTAAACAGGTCATAGAACAGTCAACGATTTAAGATGAACAACCTACAATAAATGTTCACTAGATCACTTAGTTATCGTATTATAAAAATGTCCTGGGTATGGCAAAACCCAAGAGGGGTTCTGGTGACTCTGGAAGTTAGAGGAAAGAGAACAGACACAACATTGCCTCACATAACCTTGAAAACTTGTTAAAAAATCTACAATGCCATTATATCACTCTTGTCAGAATGGAGTAGCTTTTCTCACTGTTTTCTCATCTGTTTTTATAAAATAATTGAGATGAACGACCATGCTGTGGTAACAACTGGAATAACAAAGCTTACAAATACACATGTAACCCTCAATGATCCATTTTGCATCTAAATGTATGACAAATCATGCACACAACGCTATCAGATTTGTAGTTATGACACAAACTGGAACTGTGAATACAGGAAAACAATCCAGGACATCAATGCTTAACATACTGGAATCATGCAAAACTGTCACACAGAACTTCAGTGAGATCTGCCTATAATGATGGCATTATGCTTTACTTTCAATTTGCAACAATTAATAAATAAAACACCTTTAATTAATTAGATTTTTTTATTAATTTGAATTTGTTATTAAATTAAGAATTTAAATTACACCTGAATTCTGTAAAATTCCTATCCATTCCTTTATTTTCTTAAGTAAAAAAGTCCATTATAAATCTGTATTGTCTGAGAAGCTTTTGGGAAGGTGTACTGCGTCTGGCTGAGATGGAATTACTTTTCTTTATAGCAGTTGGTAGAAGTATGTTTTGGATTTGTGACTAAAACAGTGTTCAGAACACACCAGTGCTTGGACCATGGCTCAGCAATGCTCACACAGTGTTAAGGTTTTCTTTCTTTATCCTCTTCCCACTTTGCTCTTCTCAGTGAGTAGGCTGGGGGTAGTTAAGAGATTGGGAGTAGACCTGAGCTGACCAGAGGGCACACCACAGGCTCTAGTGAAAAAAGCTGAGGGTAAGGAGGAAGAAGCGGGGAGGTTTGTGGTTATGCCATTTGTCTTTCCAATTGCTATGCATGTTGAGGCTTTGCTTTCTAGAAAATTGCTTAACAGCTGCCTGCCAATGGCAAGTAGTCAATAAAGTCCTTATTTTGCTTTACTTGCCTGCATCATTGTACTTCACCTATCAAATGCTATTTATCATGACCCACAAGTTCTGAGCTTTTTCCCTTCAGTTTCTCTGCCCCATGCTACTGCAAAACAAAGCCAAAACCAAACAAAAACTCCACAAACAAAACCACAAACACCCCTCCCCCCCAAAAAAACCCCACCAAAACCCCAAAGAACAAAACGAAAAGGCAAAAGCATTGTAGAGTTCCTGTAGTTTCCATTTCCAATCTGAATTTAAAAAACATTGACTCAAGAAACCATAAACATCCTTTCTTTCAACAGCCTCACTTAACTGCTACAGGAGTACTGGTAACTATAGCACAAGGGAAGAATCACTGTGGCTTTTGTGAAAGAACATCAAACCCTACACACCTAGTGTAGTTAGAATAGAATAGAATAGAATTAACCAGGTTGGAAGAGACCTTCGAGATCATCATGTCCAACCTATCATCCGACACCACCTAAACAACTAAACCGTACAACCAAGCATCCTGTCAAGCCTCGCCCTGAACACCCCCAGCGTCGGCGACCCCACCACCTCCTCAGGCAGCCCATTCCAATGGGCAATCACTCTCTCTGTGTAAAACTTCCTCCTAACCTCCAGCCTAAACCTCCCCTGACGCAGCCTGAGACTGTGTCCTCTTGTTCTGGTACTGGTTGCCTGGGAGAAGAGACCAACCTCTGCCTGTCTACAACCCCCCCTCAGGTAGTTGTAGAGAGCAATAAGGTCACCCCTGAGTCTCCTCTTCTCCAGACTAAGCAACCCCAGCTCCCTCAATCTCTCCTCATAGGGCTTGTGCCCTAGTTCTTCAATGAATCAACACACCTGCTAGGTGGAAGCAGCTGAAATCTAGCATGTTAGTCAAAGGACCTCAAGCATAGGCTCAAGTCACAAAATAAGAGGGAAGTTCCTTATATAGGTAAGAAAAAACAGATTAAATGGGGAGTATGTGACTGATTTTCACATTGGAAGGAATGTTGTAACCCATGCTGATTCACACATTTCTAACTGATTTCAGGGGTAAGGAAAGGGACAAGTGATCACAAGCACTGCATAAAAACGAATGACAAGGATTTAAAACAATTATAAGGCCAGTTGCTCAGAAAAATCCCAAGCCACAAAATACCTGACCCTGAGAAAAAACTTGAGGAAATGTGACTTTTCCTGTTAAACTGGCGGGTGGCAGTGATAGGATCCTAGGCTAGACTACCGCTTTGGTCTGATTTTGCGCAATTCCCCCATACACTGTGACTTCCTCTTCAGGTACTTTCAAGAGCTTCTTTTCATTCTTCTTATATGCTTAGATAATGTAAACCTCTATTCAACCAAATATGAAATGTGTTTGAAATTGTATCTCAGTAGGATCTCTTTAGGAGGAGAGTTCTTCAGGGTTTACACTAGTTAAAACCAAGAGAAATCCAACCAGATTTTAAACATTTGTAAACAACTTAGAAATAAACAATTTTTCAGGCTCCTGAACTCCTCAGAGGATCTCTCAAGCCTCATTTAATATAGAATTTTAACATCCATAAGTAAAACTATTTGTCTAATTTAACCTAATCATTTTGTAGTCACAAAAGCAAAGAATTTAATTTTTTCTTTGTTTTTAAAGTACTTGAGAACTGGGTTTGTTAAGCTATTTCTGCTTTTTTCCCAATTTTAAGATTTGTCTAAATACCTACAGGAGCAACACAAAACATTAGCCCCTACTGAATTTTACAGAAGTCTTCCCACTCACTTGAGTATTTCACAGGGCTTTGTGCTTTCTTTGTTAAAGACAATCCTTGCTGGCAAGTGTCTCAATCTTATTGTGACTTCAGCTTACCTTTACATCCTCTAAGTATCTCCATTATTTTTTTCTGGATACATTACAAATTAATTAGTGTAACAGAATTAATAATTTTTCTTACTTTTCAAAATACATGCTTTTTTCTCCTGAAGCTGCTAATAAAGCCATTATGGCTTAGCAGTGTCCCCCAGGGATCAGTGCTGAGCCCCATCCTAATATCTTTACTGATGATCTGGATGAGGGGATTGAGTCCATCATCAGTAAATTTGCAGATGACATCTGGGGGCAGGTGTTGATCTATCAGAGGGTTGGAGAGCTCTGCAGAGGGACCTCGACAGACTGGACAGATGGCCAGAGTCCAACGGCATGAAATTTAACACATCTAAGTGCCAGGTTCTACACATTGGCCACAACAACCCCATGCAGTGCTACAGGCTGGGGACATAGTGGCTGGAGAGCAGCCAGGCAGAAAGGGACCTGGGGATACGGGTTGACAGTAGGCTGAACATGAGCCAGCAGTGTCCCCAGGTGGCCAAGAACGCCAATGGCATCCTGGCCTGTATCAGGAACAGTGTGGCCAGCAGGAGCAGGGAGGTCATTCTGCCCTTGTACTAAGTACTGGTTAAGCCATACCTTGAGTCCTGTGTCCAGTTCTGGGCCCCTCAGTTTAGGAAAGATGTTAAGTTGCTGAAATGGGTCCAGAGAAGGGCAACAAAGCCGCGGAGGGGTTTGGAACACAAGCCCTATGAGAAGATGCTGAGGGAGCTGGGGTTGCTTAGCCTGGAGAAGAGGAGGCTCAGGGGAGACCTTCTTGGTCTCTACAACTACCTGAAGGGAGGTTGTAGCCAGGTGGGGGTTGGTCTCTTCTCCCAGGCAACCAGCACCAGAGCAAGAGGACACCATCTCAAGCTGTGCTAGGGGAGGTTTAGGCTGGATGTTAGGAAGAAGTTCTTCATAGAAAGTATAACTGGCCATTGGAATGGGCTGCCCAGAGAGGTGGTGGGGTCACCATCACTGGAGGTGTTTAAAATGAGACTGGATAAGGCACTTGGTGCCATGGTTTAGTTGATTACATGGTGTTGGGTGGTGGGTTGGACTTGATGAACTGAAAGGTCTTTTCCAACCTCGTTAATTCTATTCTATTCTATTCTATTCTATTCTATTCTATTCTATTCTATTCTATTTTCCAAAGACATGACCTTCTCTCTCCTCTACAACACATTCCCCCTCTTGTGATCTTGGTCCATTGCTCTGTATTATCAGACCCTTGTTTACTTTTTAGTGAAAAAGTCTCTGGATGTGGAACATAATCCAGTCTAAGTCCTACATTACACATAAAAACCTAGTATTTTATGCTCCTGTAGGTAACAGAAAACACAAGTTTTCAAACACAGATTTTTAAAATACATATATGAAGAAAATACATGCAACTGCCACAAATATACAGTGGTTTGGAGCAGTGTATCTACAGGGCATTGCTTCTAAACCCTGTATCAACGGGAAGAAGTTTTCCCTGTACCTGAGAAGCAGGAGAGTTCTAACTACTCAGGTGAAAACTCTCAAGTCCTTGGAAAACAGGAGTACTCAAACCCAAATGTTCACCTTCCTTTAGTACACCTATTTTAAAGACAACGATCTTCTGCTTTTCTTATACACAGTCAAATAATGCACACCTATAACACTTTAATTCTTACCTGTCATATACCTGAACTAGCTGAAAAGTATTAGTATTTTCAAAATGAGCTACAGTAAAAAACAGTTATAAGACCACTTCATGGAAGGATTTTTACCTTTTCTTTTTGCTGAGTAGAAATCTAGTGTCATGGAGGTTGGGGTTTTTAGGTTGGTTGTTTTTTTGTTTTCTAGTTACGTCTCTGGAGAAACCTGCAAGTGCTCTATACTCCTTATGGTATTGTCTCAGGTTGTTCATAATCAGGAGGCTACTTCTGATAAATTGTGCTGTTCAGAAGTCACTCAGAACTAAGGATGCACATAGCAATCTCCTTCCTGCAAGATTTGATTTCTCCACTCAAAAAAAGGAACCCATTCTCCAGTCACATCACATTCTTTAAAAAGTAACAGTTCCCTACTATTGTTTGCCATGTTCAGTATAAGAATCCTTCCCTGTGTTCATTTGTTGTAACAGGCCACAGGAACTCTCCAGACCTGAGATTGTTCAGCTGATTCGTACATCTGCTATTTGATCCCTGATGTGGACTTTAGCTCTTAGCAAAATGAATATGCTGCCACTGCACCTGTGAACTGTAGGTTCAGACTCACTAAGTCTGCTATCATGATCTTTTCTGTCCAACAGTCCCACCAGCCTGTTATGAGGTGCTCCAAACCCCCCTTCCCCCACCTCCATCAGTGGAAATTTGAATGGGGGAAGACAAAAGTGAGAAATTGCCTTCCCATCCTTGCCAGGGGCTTGGGGGAAAGGTAAAACAGATGCCCGTTCTGCCTGCTGGGATCTGAAGTCCCTCACATGTGGGCACCAGGATTTGGAACTGTGATTCTTTGGGTTCTTCATGCCCAGTATATATTGGCACTGGACACATTGTCTAGGAAAACCTTAAATAGAGTGACCAGAAAGCGGTCAGGACTCTCATTTTGGCTCTCATTTTGGACTCGCTCTGCCCTCGCTCTGGATTTGTGGTGAAACTGGAGAAATCAGCACTCGGACCTGGCTTCTCCTCGGACCTGCATACCCTGGGGTCCTGCTCCCTGCCTGCTGCTGGAGTGAGCCTGCCTGTGGCTGTTGGCTGGAACAGGCTGGCAACACAGCTTCTGTTGTGCTGCTCAGACAGTGTTGCTACATGAGTTTTGCCTTGTGGCAGCCATGCCTAAGGACCCTTTGATTTTGGCAGGTCCCTGTTTTTAACTTTGGATTTGTGCCGTATTATCCACACACTGGATTATAAACTCGCAGTCCTGCAGCCTGCCACCGAACACAGACCCTATGGACCGTCTCCAAATTCCTATCCCATTCTCATGTGCTTTCCCTAAGGTCCTGGCTTGCCTCCATTTTGTAAGTGGGGTGAAGCTACTTTGTGGCTTAGCCTTTTCCATTTTCTGAATTCTCTACATTGTACTAAAGTTGCCCATAAGCATCCTTGTAGAATTTGCGACTGAATAGAACCTGGTAAATTAAATCTAACCAGTTTGTACATAATTTGGGGGCAGGGTTTTCAGAAAAAGAAAGACAACTATATTTTTATAATTCCCATCTTGTTAATTTAATCCCAATCAAAACCCAACCTTGATCTTTTGCATTCAGAAACACATGGTATGCTCACTGTGAGAATTATTCAAGTAACTTAAAAGTATATGCTATATAGTATTAGCAGTCTAGTATAAAGTCACTTTGTTTGTTCTACCCATTGCTAGATACTTAACAGATTCACTATAACAATGGAGCTGGAGTAAAAGTAGTCAAGAGGGTGAGAGTACTAATCATCACATCCTGAAAGATGGAAGAGGAAAGCAAGGGAAAGATACTGACTGGTATTACACCACTTTCTTAATCACTTCCAGCATCCTGTTTGGCATTATCTATGTCTTTCTTTTAATTGCAAAATGTTCAAATATTTTGTAGAGTTAGGAGAAAGAAATTTTCAATAGCCACTAACAAGTAAACATACACTCTGTAGACATCCTGTGGGGTTTTTAATGCTTTAGACAGTTATTTGTCAGCTTGTGATAGGGAAGAGAAGGAAGGTTTGAAAACCTTGTTATTTGAGATTAACAACAGATGGCAAAGACAGGTCATGTAGTGCCTGAGTCCTGTAATCCTAACAGCTACTGATGTCAGAGTATGACAGCAGCTTTCTGAATTTGCCCTTCGTAACGACAACAATGCATGGAAGACTAATGCATGCAAATATCTACAGGTATGAACCTGTAGCAGGAAAAGGAGCTTTCTGAACTGAGACTGTGGTTAACTGTGTCTTTTATAAATTTCTGATGATACATCTAGTCTCAAACAACAGAAATAACTAGCAGATTCTTCTAACACAGGTGATCTGACCTATATTGCACCTATCATAAAATTTTACCTGTTACTGCTCCAGGTATTTGCAACTGTTATCATAGAATCATAGAATGGTCTGGGTTGGAGGGGACCTCCAAAGGTCATCCAGTCCAGCCTCCTCTGCAGTAAAAAAGGGCATCCTTAACTAGATCAGATTGCCCAAAGCCCTGCTGAGCCTTCAGGGATATGGCCTCATCCACCTCCCTGGACAACCTGTTTCAGCGTTCCACTACCGCCATGGTAAAGAACTTGTTCCTAATATCCAATCTAAATCTACTCTTCTCTAGTTTAAAATCTCTTAATATCTCCAAGAAAAATCAGAGACGTGATCTCTAATTTTAAATTGAAACTTTTTAAAAAATACCACCACCACTGTGGCATTTTGCTTATCCTAGCTTACAAAGCTAACAGAAACAACTTTTTAATAGAAAATTTAGAAGATAAAGTAGGAAAGTACGGTGAAAAATGAAAATTTCAGATTCACATTTTGTAGAGCTTTTAACAACCACTAACTTGTAAATTGATTAAACTTTATAAAAATTATATGAACTTCAAACTGATGATGTAGCTTCTGTGTTTAACTCAGTAATGATGAACTCCCCTGTGAACTGGACCAAGTGCTACAGTGAACTAGTAATCTTATCTTCACTCAGCAGGCCCTAAATAACCCCTTTACATACTTGCTCAAGACCATATGCTCCATCTTCCAGTGACTAAAAACAGACTGAACATTAATTACGCTGATGTTCAGCAGGTAGGTATTCCACTCACTGTGCACTGGGAAAAAAAAAAAGGTGAAAAAAAAGACACCAGGACACCTGGCCAATATGGCAAGAAGAAAAGAAAAGAAGAATGCTAGTTGGTATTTGACAGCAGCATTCAGTAATTTTGGGGGTTTTTTGGTATAATCTTACTGCCTTCCCTTTCTTCCCATCCTCTCCTAAAATGCTGTGCATTTTCACTGATACTCACTCCTAGAGAACACAAGGTAGTGGAAGACCACCTTAGAAAACATGCAGGACGCCTCCCCTAGTTAAAACCCCAGACTGTTACTCAGGATATCTGGTTGATTGCTAAGTCTGCTGAAGCCTCCCTAATCAGACTTCAACAAACAATCTCACATGCTTCAGCCTGTCCTGGGGGCAGGGAAGAGAGTAATACTTCCTTTGTCTAGTTACCCCACCCCCCCCCACCCCCCACCCCCCCACCCCCCCCACCCCCCACCCCCCCACCCCCCCCCGCGCTTTGCCTGGTTAGCCCTTCATATGCACACATATGCACACACAAAGAACTTCTGTTTCAATTCAGGCTCATGGTAGCCTCTATAAAGCAAAAATCAGCAAAATAAAAGAGCTACATTCCCACAACTCTGACAGAAAGACAACAGTTCACCGATCAAAAGAGCACTTTTGCTGTTAAGCACCTGAACAAAGTTTAGAGTCATTGGGGACAGCTAAAATAAAGCAAGTAACTTAAGAGAAAGGACAGATCATTTTATAACTTCTCTTGCAGCAGCATGCCACAGCTGGAAAAGAAAAAAACCCTCTTGAAAATAACCAGGCATAGTCTGCATGACATGAACTCCTGCAGTTTATGATACTACAGCCACATGACCAAATATATAAGAAGTGAACACATCCCAAAAAGTTTTCGCTTTGTCTTCTCATAGCTCTGGTACTGCCAACAGATACTCAAAAACTGTGTCAAGTTAAAAGATATTTTGAATACTTTCAGACAAATAGGAGTTTCTTCAAGAATTTCATTCCCTCCTTGCTTCATTTACACCTAATCACTATCATAATCAATTAGAATAGAATAGAATAGAATAGAATAGAATTAACCAGGTTGGAAGAGACCTTCGAGATCATCGTGTCCAACCTATCATCCGACACCACCTAATCAACTAAACCATACAACCAAGCATCCTGTCAAGCCTCGCCCTGAACACCCCCAGCGTCGGCGACCCCACCACCTCCTCAGGCAGCCCATTCCAATGGGCAATCACTCTCTCTGTGTAAAACTTCCTCCTAACCTCCAGCCTAAACCTCCCCTGACGCAGCCTGAGACTGTGTCCTCTTGTTCTGGTACTGGTTGCCTGGGAGAAGAGACCAACCTCTGCCTGTCTACAACCCCCCCTCAGGTAGTTGTAGAGAGCAATAAGGTCACCCCTGAGTCTCCTCTTCTCCAGACTAAGCAACCCCAGCTCCCTCAATCTCTCCTCATAGGGCTTGTGCTCCAAGCCCCTCACCAACCTTGTTGCCCTTTTCTGGACACGCTCCAGCAAGTCAACATCCTTCCTAAACTGAGGGGCCCAGAACTGGACACAGTACTCGAGGTGCGGCCTAACCAGTGCAGTGTACAGGGGCAGAATGACCTCCCTGCTCCTGCTGGCCACACTGTTCCTGATAAAGGCCAGGATGCCACTGGCTCTCCTGGCTGCCTGGGCGCACTGCAGGCTCATGTTCAGTCTACCATCAACCAGCACCCCCAGGTCTCTCTCAGCCTGACTGCTCTCCAGCCACTCTGACCCCAGCTTGTAACTCTGCATGGGGTTGCTGTGGCCAATGTGCAGAACCCGGCACTTGGATGTGTTAAATCTCATGCCGTTGGACTCTGCCCATCTGCCCAGCCTGTCAAGGTCCCTCTGCAGAGCCTCTCTACCCTCCAGCAGATCAACTCCTGCCCCCAGCTTGGTGTCATCAGCAAATTTACTGATGATGGACTCGATGCCCTCATCCAGATCATCAATAAAGATGTTAAAGAGCATGGGGCCCAGCACTGATCCCTGGGGCACACCACTAGTGACTGGCTGCCAGCTGGATGTGGCACCATTCACCACCACTCTCTGGGCTCGGCCCTCCAGCCAGTTCCTAACCCATCGCAGTGTGCTCCCATCCAAGCCATGGGCTGACAGCTTAGCCAGGAGTTTGCTGTGGGGGACGGTGTCAAAGGCTTTGCTGAGGTCCAGGTAGACTACATCCACAGCCTGCCCTGCATCCACCAGACGGGTCACCTGATCATAGAAGGAGATCAGGTTGGTCAGGCAGGACCTGCCCTTCCTAAACCCATGCTGGCTGGGCCTGATCCCTTGGCCATCCTCCAAGTTCTGTGCGACTGCACTCAAGATGACCTGTTCCATAATCTTGCCTGGCACTGAGGTCAGGCTGACAGGTCTATAATTCCCTGGCTCATCCAACCGGCCCTTCTTGTGGATGGGCACCACGTTGGCCAGCTTCCAGTCATCTGGGATGTCTCCAGTGAGCCAGGACTGCTGAAAAATCATGGAGAGCGGCTTGGCCAGCACATCTGCCAGCTCTCTCAGCACCCTGGGATGGATCCCATCTGGTCCCATGGACTTGTGGGGATCCAAATGGCTAAGCAGATCACCAACTACCCCATTCTGGAACAGAGGAAGACTATGCTGCTCCCTAACTCCTTCTGCCAGCTCTGCAGGCCAGCTGTCTGGAAGACATTCTGTCCTGCTAGAAAAAATTGAGGCAAAGAAGTTATTAAGTAACTCTGCCTTCTCCTCATCCTTTGTTACAACATTCCCCTCCGTGTCCACCAAGGAGTGGAGGTTGTCCCTGCCCTTCTTCTTGCTATTAATGTATTTATAGAAGGACTTTTTGTTGTCCTTCACAGCAGAGGCCAGTCTAAGCTCCAAATGTGCTTTTGCCTCCCTAATTTTCTTCCTACAAGAGCACATAAGCATCTACAGCAGCCCTACAGATGAACTATGCATTGTATGTTTTCTTTACAATAAAAATACATGTGAGAAGTATTAAGTCCTATATATGATTTTGTCAGTTTGCTAAATCAGCTTTTTTTCGTGTTATCCTAAAATATCTTTATAGCTACTAAATGCCATTCTTTTCAACCTGCTCCATTTCAGTTGTTTTCTTCGCTCCTTCCTTTTGCCTCAATTAGTATATATTGTTAATGCTTTCACTGAGAATGCTGTGCTGTCAATTACCTCCTTCATCCTCTTCCCAGCTCAAAGTAAACATTTATTTTTTCCCTTTTCCCCCCCTCTTCTTCCATTATCCTTAGACATTTTATCATCACTGATTATTTTCCTATCAAGGTCAGGTGAAGGTAACTGATCTCAAATACAATGTTAGATGTATGCTTTCCTATCCCTCAAAATTAATTTCTAGTTCAGTTACCTTCTCTGTTTAAGCTACCGCCTTCTTCACTATCCTCTGCAATATCACATGCACCAAACCAAGGACACTTCATATATTCTGTTGCTGTCCCTCCTAGGACTCTTCAATTACAAGGGCCAGCTGCAAAACTAGTGGTACTGCACAACTGGCATAAGAATTGCTGCCTTGCACAGAGAGAACCTCTACTGACTACCTGGCTGCCTTTTATGCAGCCTTCCCTATTAACCCAGTAAGAACCTGTAGAGAGGCAGCTACCCAAATTACTGACTTAACACATCTGTCATGAGCTACAGTACAGGCTCTCAACTCCTTCAACAGACAGAAATTCCAAAATTCAGATAGTGAAAGTATCTAGTCATTTCTATGGGAAATACCATATGCAACAAACACACTGGGCTAAGACAAATCAGCAGTGGTTTTTCTAAGAACAGCTGAAAAGCTCACCCTTTCCAGAATTTCTCATGACAAAATGAACACAAAATGTCTTCACTTATTTCTCCATTCTCACCTGCCCAGGTTTGACACCCTAATTGTTTCTCTTCTTCAAAAATACATTCTTCCAAATCTATCTACTTCCCATTGTAAGTCACTTACGTCCAGACCAAGAGAGCACTGTTCTTTCTCCTTCTACGTGGGATGAGGGCAAACTTAGGTAAGTGACAGTGTTCAACTCTCCCACTGATTCTTCCTCCTTTTAGCTCATGCTAAAGGAAGAAAGCATCATTACTTTTCCACAGTTTCACACTTTTACACATCACCCACTGAAAAAATGTGCAGACCATGTGCAGCAATACAAATATAATTTGCTCAGACAGTCTTGAGAAGCCAATGAAACTGGTCACACTAGAAAAATGCTCTTACATGTACAGCTAAGGATGAGACCTCTTCATTATCTTCCTTTTTTTTCAATTAGTTTTCACTGGAAAAAATTCAACAGCAGTATTTCAACTTTGGTGGGGTTTTTTTAATACCCAACACACAACAAAACAAAATCAAATACATGAATCTTGTGTGTTTAAAAAAGCAAAGACAAGAAGCTGACCAAAAGACAGATTTTCATAGGAACTATTAAAAAGGTCATTGCATATATCACAAAGAGTAAGCACGAGCTCCCAAACAGGTTCTGCTTTCTTGTTAACCCAGCAGCAAGTCTCAACACTGTAATCATGCCAGTCATTAGCTGCTGCCAGTCATTAGCTGCTGCTCAGCCTCCTATCTCCAGTCCACAAATTAGTCTGCTCAGAGCCTAGATAGCTGAACAGTCATATTTTTATCATATAACTGTAGTTGGGAGGCCAATCCAAAAGAAAGCTACATATGTTCTGTATTAGGAAAATAATACCTAATTTAAAATACTTTAATTTACAGAATAATAAAAAAATATGCATTCAAAACACAGAAGGAGTGGGGGGGGAGGGGGGGGGCGGGGAGGGGAGGAAACACAACAAAACAACAAAATTTCTTACAACTCTGATGTGATTTGCAATGGAAGTTCACATAAGCTTAAACTATAAATTATTAGTTAAAGAGTTATAAACTGCTGCTAAGATCCATTTAAAATTAAACTATAGAGGCATTTCTTACTTTAAAGCATAACATGCAAATACTGCAACCAAAAGATGAAGAAATCATTGCCTTTTGCATTTTGTTGGAAAGCATAAACATAATAAGTTAAAAGTGTAAAGTGCAAATTGCTATTAAATATAATAAGCATTTAAGGTATCTATTATAGCTTTTTCACATACTCCAGCTCAGGTAAAGCCAAAAACCCCAAACATTTACAGTAACTATGTTAGAAACTTCTTATAGTCATTACCAAAATATTGTACATGAGTCATCTTTCTTTAAATGAGTAGTACAATAAATCAGTAACAACTTTTTTCTTGTTGTTAATATGAGAAAGCCTAATTAATAACAACTAACCTATTTCAACTAGGTGAAATTTTACTTAGCCCTATCCACTCTTGCTAAGCCTACTATACTGGATATGCAAATTATATATGCAATTATTACATATACTTTGGTGACAGTGTACAAAGCAAATTTGGTTTCAACTAACTCAAATTTCATGACATTAAATGTAATTTTTTAATTATAATAACTCAATTTACATATAACCATGTATTGTAGCTTATATCTTATAAAAAATAGCACTCCACAAAAGGAATAGAAAGACTAAGGCTTTCAAGGACAGCTAAGAAATAGGCATACCAAAAAAACGGTGTTTAATTCCTTTACATGGCTTGAATTCTGCAGGTTAAAGAAAGCAAACTTCAATGCTTTCAACACCACAGAAGTTAAGCTGCAATTCCCATATGCACTAGAGTATTTTTAACAAGTCAACTTATTTCAAGTATAAACATCATTATTGAAAACTCTGAGCTGCCAACACACCAGGAGTCTGCTCTGTGCATTAACATGATTCCACAGCCCTGATTCTAGTCAGAGAACACAAGCAAATCTTGAACAGAAGCAATTGCTTCTGCTTGTGACAACCAAGCTTACCAAGTTGTCTATCAATAAATGAAAAAACTCCACCCAAACAATCAATTAAAAACACCACAGCACACCAATTTGAAATTTTACAGTTCTGCCATGCTATGGTCCAGCTGTAACTATTGTCCACAGATAGTGCAGACTGCTGAATTTGGACAAACACAAGCTCCATCTGAACTAAGGCTCAAACTATAATGTAACCTGACATTGTCCAGCTGACAGACCTGGTTGTATACATTAACACAGTTTTTAACAGAATATCACTTCCAGTTTCCCCACTAATCAAAATATAAAAGGTGTGAGTTCTTGTGCTTGGTTTGTAAGAACACCTCCGAAGAATGGGCTGGATTCACCACCTAATAACAAAAATCTAAATCAGCAGCAATGAAGGGAAGTCTGTAAATTTGCTTTTAAGAATGAAAGTGAAAAGTAGTTCCAGACAAAGGAACAAATTCATCCCTTAAATTTCTCTGTTGCTTGTGACATCTAGTGGGTATACAAAAAAGCTTGGTAAGGCAAATACAAACTCCTGCTTTTTCAGTGTTTGCTTTGGTACTTTCCCCATCTACATGGCAATTATTTACATTTCACAGTAAAAAAAAGTAAAGAAAATATGGTGCAAGATATTTTCACAACTAGAATCACAGAATGGTCCAGGCCAGAAGGGACCTCCAAAGGTCATCTAGTCTGCCCTCCCTGCAGTCAGCAGGGACATCCTCAACTAGACCAAGCTGCCCAGGGCCTCATTGAACCTTACCGTGAGTATCTCCAGGGAAGGGGCCTCAACCACCTCCTTGGGCAACCTGTTCCAGTGTTTCACCACCCTCACAGTAAAGAACTTCTTCCTGATAACAAATCTAAATCTGCACTTCTCTGGTTTGAAGCCATTGCCCCCTGTCCTGTCACTGCAGGCTTTGTAAACATTCTCTCTCCATCCTTCCTGTAGGACCCCCACAGGTACTGGAAGGCTGCTACTAGGTCTCCCTGGAGCCTCCCCTTCTCCAGGCTGAAAAACCCCAGCTTCTTCAGCCTGTCCTTGTAGCAGAGGTGCTCCAACCCTCTCATCATTTTCATGGCCCTCCTCTGGACC
Source organism: Dryobates pubescens (assembly GCF_014839835.1). NCBI lineage: Eukaryota > Metazoa > Chordata > Aves > Piciformes > Picidae > Dryobates > Dryobates pubescens. The sequence continues at coordinate 35,669,675 of NC_071657.1, read as the reverse complement.
CTCTCCATCAGGTCCATGCCCTTCCTATATTGAGGGCTCCAGACCTGTACACAGTACTCCAGGTGAGGTCTCACCAGAGCAAAGTGACAGAATCACCTCTTTGGACTTGCTGGCAACACATCTTTTGATGCAGCCCAGGACGTGACTTGCCTTCTGGGCTGCAAGCTCACACTGCCTGCTCATGTCCAGCTTCTCATCCATCAGCACCCCCAGGTCCTTTTCCACAGGGCTGCTTTCCAGAACCTCATCCCCCAGTCTGTATTGATAGCGAAGAGTGTTCTGGCCCAGGTGCAGAACCCTACACTTTGTCTTGTTTCATGAGGTTCACCTGAGCCCACCTCTCCAGTTTGCCCAGGTCCCTCTGGATGACATCCCATCCCTCTGGTATATTGACAACAGCAGAGAAAGGCTAGCTGCAAAGGCTGCATCAGGATGAGCAGCCAATACAGGGTAGTGGTCCTTTATCATCATTTGGAACTTGTAAGACTGCATCAGAATACTGTGTCCCTTTCTGGACTCCCACTGAAAGAAAAAATGTACATTCTGGAAAAAGTCCAGAGAAGGGACATCAAACTGGTTAGAGAGCTGGTGAATTTACCTTGTATGGAGAGACTGAGAGACCTGACTTCATCCAGTCTCACAAAGACAAGCTTTCAAGAGGGTTTTTTTGCTGCCTTTAACTCCATGGAGAACCCAAATGTGCACAAGTCCATGAGATCCACCCACAGGTCCTGAGGGAACCAGCAGACAAAGTTGCCAGACCACCATCCATCATATTCAAAATGTCATGGCAATGTCATGGGAAAAGGGAAACATAACCCCTATCTTCAAAAGAGTAAAAATGAAGACCCCAGAAACTATAGACCAGTCAGTCTCACCTCTGTGCCTGGCGAGATCATGGAGCAGATCCTCCTGAAGGTTTTGCTAAGGTATACAGAAAATGAAGAAGAGGTGATTGGTGGTAACCACAATGCTGCACCAAGGGCAAATCGTGCCTGACAAACTTGGTGGGTTTCTATGATGGAGTTACAGCATCAGTGGATAAAGGAAGAGCAACTGATATTATCTACCTCAACTTGTGTAAAGTGTTTGACACTGTCCTGCAGGACATCCTGGCCAGCAAATTGGAAAAGCATGGACTTGACAGGTGGACCACTCGCTGGGTAAGGAACTGGCTGGATGGCTGCATTCAGGAGAGCTGTGATCAACAACTCAATGTCCAAATGGAGAGCAGAGACAAATCCCTCAGGGGTCAGTACCGCGACCGTGACATCTTTGTCAGCGATATGAATAGTGGCACTGAGTGCACCCTCAGCATGTTTGCAGATGACACCAAGCTGTGTGGTATGGTTGACATACTGGAGGGAAGAGAGGGCATCCAGAGGGACTTGGACAGGTTTGAGAGGTGGGCCCAAGCCAACCTCATGAAGTTCAACCAGGATAAGTACAAGGTCTTGCACCTGGGTTGGGGCAATCCCAAACACAAATACAGGCTGGGTGAGGAGTGGCTTGAGACAAGTCTGAAGAAGGACTTGAAGGTGTTAGCTGATGGAAAAGCACAACATGAGCCAGCAACATGCACTCACAACCCAGAAGGCCAGCTGTATCCTGGCCTGCATCAAAAGAAGTGTGACCAGCCAGACACAGGAAGTTATTTTCCCCCTCTACTCTGCCTTCATGAGACTCCACATGGAGTACTGCATCCAGTTCCGGTGCCCCCAGCATAAGAAAGACATCAAACTGCTGGAGCAGGTCCAGAGGAGGGCCACAAAGATGATCAGAGGGCTGGAGAACCTCCCCTATTGGGACAGACTGGGAGAGCTGGGGCTCTTCAGTGTGGAGAAAAGGCGGCTTTGGGGAGACCATATAGCAGGGGGTCTACAAGAAACTCAGGAAGGGACTTTTTCCAAGGGCTTGTAGGGATAGGATGCAAGGTATCCCAGCCCATGGCAGGAGGGTTGGAACTAGATGATCTTCAAGGTCCCTTCCAACCTAAAACCGTTCTATGGATCTATGAAATGCAAGCCAAACGTGTCTTGGAGGTTCACAGGAATCAGACAAGGTAACAAATACAAGTTGGAATATGCAAATTTGTAATTAGGTATCAAAGAACTTTATTTATTTTTACCACAAAGGCAGTCAGATAGTCAAACAGGTTGTCTAGAGATTTGTGGAACCTCCACCCTTGAAGGTGTCCAGAATATGCCTGGACATGGACCTGAGCAGGCTGATCCAATTAGACTTGCCAGGAGCAGGTATTTGACTATATGGCCTGTGGAGGTCTACTTCCTGGTTTAAATTACTTTATCAGTTTAAAAATTCTACTTCTGCCCTGAACAGGTGTCTCATCCACCATAATGTGAATTAAGAATGTCACTTTCTGTTTTCTATGAATGCATATTATCTCTCTACAGGTATGACAACCTGTAGAATATTTTAAGAATAAGATAACAATGAATACTAGCATTCAGCACTTCACACTATGGTTCCTCCATCCATTGGTACCTGTTTTGATGAGAACTTGCATTTGCAAACCCATCAAGTTGAAAAAAAACAAAGAAAAACATTTCTGTTCAGCTCTTTAGCATGATCTTTGATTAATCTTGAAAACTTCAAGTTAGAAGATGTACAACATTACCGTTTCAATAAGCAATCTTTACTACTTGTGCTCCTTAAAAATTCATTCTAGACAGATGACAATTTGGATTACACCGCTCAGCTTGATGCATGCAGAATATGTTCTACAACTATCTCTACTGCTGAGCAGTTCTACATTGCTGTATTTCCACAGTTTTAGTTTCAAGATACAAACAAAACTTTGGTTTCTTAAAAAGCAAGTACAGATTTCTGAAAGAGGAAAAAGGTTTATTATCAATCACTATACATGGACTTAGTGCCTTAATTATTTGTGTGCTAATCACATGTAATGCTAAAAATGTTTTGTTCAGCATCATTAATCTTTATCAGGATCTCTAAGCCCATAAAAGAAAGACCAGTGATTTCTTCATACAATTTTAAAGTGAAATCCATTTAGACCCCAGTTCATGAAAGGACTGTAAGTTAAGCCATGTCTAAGATGTTCTCTTGAGTAAGAATGGCTTGAGGAACTGATCTCAGTATTACAGTATTTTTGCTGTAAGTACAGAAATTACTGCTCATATTATCCTTCCTTACTTATTTCTTTTACCTCTTTCACACTGAGCTCCAGTAAATCCATAGATGCACGCACAGCGATTAGGTCCAATACACCATCCTCCATTCTGGCAGCCATTTTCACAGACAGCTTTAATTAACAACAACAAAAAAGAAAGTTAAAAATGTTATAGTAATGATATTTCAAAGATGACCATATGCAGTATCAAAAAGTCAATTTTTAACTCTCAGCTGCTCTAAGTCTTTCTGGATCTCATGATCAAATTGATTTCCTTCCTACCCATCACCAATAACAATTGTTCAAGTCAAATTCCTTTAGCCCAAATTCCATCAGCACCTGTTTAATGCTAAATGCAAACAGATGCTTAATTACTCATACTCAGCACAGCCCCTTAGCAGATGCTTAAGTATATTTTTAAACTGTAGGAATTTGTAACCATTAGCAGGGTTAGCAGGTAAGAACTCATGCATTTTGAGGCTTTTAGAGTACATTAAATTACGCTGCTTGGTCACAACAATAACAAACCTTTCAAGAAAGGAAGCTTGAGGAGACAGAGACAGACAGTTCAGCTCTCAGAGTTGATACTGCTGGCAGGAGCAATGTTTCAAGCAAGGGAAAAGAATTAATGTTAAACACATCTTTAAGTACCTTCAAAAACTATGTTTCCTAAAAGATCCCAGCAAGAAAAACAAAAAAAGGTTTGGGGGTATAAATCCACAGTATATATAGATGGAGAAGGTACTTTACAGCTGTGGGACTTCGGAGCACTCATCCACACCTTACTGAACAAAGCCCTACTGCCAAAGTACTGAAATGTTGTCAGCTTGAAGGGAAGACAAGTCTTCAGAAAGGTTGAAAAATAGAATTTAAACAGCTTTAACTAATTTTGTCCATTTTCAGGCTTACTGCTTCCAGGACATATAGCCTTGTTCAGAATGAGCACATGTTCCAAATGAACCTATTTCACCTTAAAGGACAGCCCCAACATTTTTAAGTGCCTCTGAACAAAAAAGAGATTTTGGTCTAGAAGCCTCCAGGCTGCCTGCCTACACAGGTCTCCCCAGTTTGAAGGTGGCATTTGTTAACATATTTGAGTATTCAGTGCAGAAGAACCTCAACAACGTAGAGACATTAAATCTTTCTAACCAGAAAAAATGTACACATTCCTCCTGTACCACAACAGTGAATATAAAATATAGTGTTATGCAGAAATGTGATAAAACCTTACTTCTTATCAAGAACTACTGAATTACTCCTTTCCAAGAATGCATATTTTAAGCATAAAATGAAGATACTTCTTCACATGTGTTACATTATTGAATTAGTAAATAATGACACATTAGTGAGACAATAAGCTTCAGGAGATTTAAGACATAATTACATTAAAGAGAAACAAATACATATTCAAGATGTGCAAATAATTTGGCTTTCCAGCCTATCTACCACATCGAAAAGTTACCCAAAATCTTGAACCATACTTAATCTCTTTCCTTAGTCAAGTAGAAAACAGGAAAGTGTGCTTTAACCTAGCAGTTAGGCTGTTTTTCTGAGATGAAGGAGCTTTGTAATCATAGAGTTAAAATTGCATGGTCACCTGGTAAGAAAAGTGAAGCAGGATGTATACTGCCCATTGCTCCCAAGGGATTTTCCAAAACTATTTGGAGAATTCCGTCCTGAACTTAAATTTTACAGACTACAAATGCAGTTCATGCATGAACTGACTTCAAGATAAACACTATACTTCAAAACAGCATTAAATTTCTCATAGACATTTTGTCATATTTTAGCATAATTAGCTTTTTCAATCTGGCTACATTATATACAGTAAGAAGGATAACTTGCAGGATTTAGCTGGGTTTACTTTTAGATGCGACACAGCAGTTACTTACGCTGCCCACAGTAAGTTCCGATGTAGCCCTTCTGGCACTGGCAGCCGACATTTGTACATGTGCCCCCGTTCATGCACCTGACGCTGCACTGTTGCACTGCAGTGGAGCCAGGCAGAGACAAAGTTAGGCAAAAATACAACATTGAGAAGCAAACATGGATACAATTAGAGACATCTAAAAGTAGACATGACCTTCATACAATATATGTTATGTATTTAACTGTATACTCAGGTACCAAAGCCATCCAAGCCATAGCTATTAGTCAGCCATTATTTTAAAAGCGACATTAAGAGCCTTTAGAGTTTTCCATGAGTGTATTTATCAACTTAGAACCTTTAATCATCTTGGAGGCTGTACAATCTTCATTCCTTAAGAAAATGGACTTAATGAAAATGTTAATACCACACACATTTATATGCAAACCTATCTCTTTAACCACACTTTTTAAAAAAAATTGACCACACAGAGTATATCATATTTTATCAAAAACTAGAGATACCAAAGTGGAAGCTGCATGCAGCTATCCAGTTATGATGAGTTATTTTTAAAGAATTTACATAGTAATTATATATTACTTAAAATGAAATCTCTGATGAAAACAAATATATTAAGTCCTTACTAGTTTTTGATCCACAAGTAGGTGATATTTGTCCACTTGCACAAGTGCACATGTTAGGACGGGAACAAAATCCATCACCACAGCTATTTCTACAAATTGCTGAGGAACAAAACAATTAAAAAGATAGAGAATAATCTCAGACTACAGGGAAAAAAAGCTGTAAGTATGTTAACAGAGTTCAAAAAAACCCAAACCAAAACAAACAAAAAACCCAAACCCAAAGCAAAACAAATTAGCCTAGATTACTCAATTCATGATACTAAGTTAAAGCACACTGAACTGACAAACAGAATTGAACATGGCATATTACAACAGTGGTCTGGCCTCTGAAACCAGACAATATTTTTTCCTAATTAGAAATAACAGCCTACTGCAGAAGTAATATAAAATTATATATATAAATTATTTATTTTAAACCACAAGACCTGTAAAAAATTTTGCCAAGAATCCACAATTTGGATTAATATAAACAATATAGGCTTATGGTATAATTGCTATTTCTTATAATTGCTATGTTAGAGGCATTCTAGGGTCTCTCTTTTCTAACATCCATCACATACACAAGGTGCAAGGTCAATGTCCAAAAGCTTTGCAGACTCTTCATGATTTCCTAAATTAAGTTTTCTGTACTCAAATTTATTTCCATCTTGCAATTTAGAAACTGCCTTTATAAAAATCTCAGGGACACCAAATTATGCATGCATAACATGCATCCCATCATGCTATTTCCTGATGTATCTGTCATGCCTTCCTTTCTCACTCACCAGCCAAGGGAACTCCATCACACAATGGAAAGACAGAACAAGAGTTGAGGGTTAAACCAAGATTCTAAGAGAGGTCCAGATGAATACATCTAAACAATCTGCTGGGTTAGCAAATGCACCAAAAAGAAAAGACTGACAGTCCTAATTCATAGGGCAACCTTTACGTCATCTTCAAGTTTGGCAGAACTTGGCTTATCACCCATTCTTGCCCTAGTTTAGTCCTGGGTGTTTTGTAGTTTGCTCAATGGAGTATTACAAAGACCTTCATTGCTTATGCTCAAGGATAGTATGTTCCTGAACCTGAATTCTGAAGTTGAGCATGCTTACTGACAAAGAGATGATGACAGGCTAGGATGAACGAGAACAATGTGCGCGAAAATTCACGGACACGTTTAGTATCAGCCTTTATCTACAAGACAGAACATTAAACTTAATTCTTCATTTCCTTCCTAGGTAGATAGTGATCCCCAACCAAAGTATGGAGCAGATTTCCCCACCCCCCCTTTTTTTTTGCCAAGCAATATCAAGATCCACCATCTTTCAGCACAGTACGTCTTATGACTAGGAGTAGTCCACATGCTTTATAGTTATTAAAATATAACCAAAAATTGACAGGCAAGAGAATAAGCACTCCAGATTGAAAAATGTTATCTACTTCATTGCACTTCCACAAGTGCGTGTGCTTGCTATAAAGATATTTTGCTCTCTTTTTTTTTCTTTTTTCTTTCCTAGCTATAGTGGATTATTTGCTCTCTTTTCTTCTCTGCTGTTGTGAAGACATACCTCTCGTGAATCCACCAAAGAAAACAGCAATCGGCCAGCGCTATGAGAGCCAAGGACCTATAAATGTATTTGTTTTTTCTTCCTCTTTTTAAAAATGGCACTACAAATATTGAAGCAAATTAATTAAGGAAGCCACTGGAGCTCTTGAGGATTGGTGGCAGAAGCCTTCCTCAAGGTGTATGCTGGTTTGGGTCTTTTCGGGCTAGCAAAATGACCTATTGAAGGCTGCTTGATTTGGGCCAAGATCAATAACCAAGTTACAAAGGAAGCTGCCTCAGGAGAGCAACCCTGGACTATACGCCCATTCCAACAGTGTCAGGTGGACTTTACTGAAATGCCTCAAGTGGGAAAGCTTAAATATCTTTGGTAATAATATGCCAGCTTAACAGGGTGGCCAGAAGCTTTTCCAGTGGCTTCAGCATCTACTGGAACAGCTATTAAAGCACTTTTGGAACAAATAATTTCAAGGTATGGAATAGTGGAGGCTGGGCAGAAGAAAGGAATGGGGAAATCAAGAATCACCTTTTGAAGCTAGTTTTAGAAACCAAAATGGATTTGGCTTCTACCATTGGCTTTGGCTCGAATATAAGCCAGACCCAGAGGGGATCGTACTTCCTTATCCTGCAAACTATGGGCCCAGTGGAGAAGTAGAAATAAATTATGTGTATTTAAACTATTATGTGTCCAGGATACTGTCTCTTGTGAAATCTCCCCAACAGGAAACTCAGCTTGCACAGAGCCTGCCTTTGGATTTTGCAGTTCATAACATCCAGACAGGAGATTGGGTCTTAATTAAAGTGTGGAAGGAAGCTCCACTGGTGGCAAAGTGGCATGGACCGTACCAAGTGTTGTTAACTACAGAAACAGGAGTCAAAACAGCTGAGCACGGGTGAACTCACCACACACGCGTCAAGACCTCCAAGGCCCCAGACAGCTGAACTTCTAAACTAGAGGAAAAAGATGAGAGGCTGCGGTTACCTCTTTGGAGAGGTGGATCAGACCACTGATCAGTAGGTCAAGGTCGGGAGGATTAAAGAATCTCCCTCCTTTAGATCTTCTAGTAACTATTGGGCTGATGAGAGCAATCAGACTGTTACTGCCTTCTTGATATAGAAGTATTTTTATACTTCTGTTGAGCACATTTGATGCAGGAAGCAATAAGATAGTTAAGACACAGGTTGGATTAAAGGAAGGACTGACATCCATTACCTATCTAGTCAAGGGCAAGACTGGGTTAGTCACTGTATTTGCCACCAAGAAGAACTTCTTGCTCTGCTGTTGGCTGCAACCCAATAGGTGTTGAGTGGTGGAAATACATACTATATCATACCTTGACATAACGTGGTTCGGGCTGGATGCCAGTTGTTATGGCATATAATGACTTTGTTTACAGTCACTAAAGCCACGGTGTTATCAATAGGTCAAAATCGGAAGGAATAGACACTATAGCTTTGTCTATAACACCCACATTAATTCAGGGTGTTGTCGGAACCCTAAGGAGTCTACTGAACTAGGGCAGACCTATTGGATGGCCCAAAATCTGAGTATAAGAGGCATCAATAGAGGCCAGGCATCCCAAAAAGTGGAACCCTGGATCTGCTTCAGTAAGCTAGAACAGTGGGGTCTTAGTGATAACAGAGGTCTTCAGGATCAGGCCAAAGAAAACTAATACAGAATATGACAAAAGCCGTGGAGGCATAGGTGTCTAAACTGTCAATTGGAAATGAGGTGAGCCCACTATATAAAGAGATCAAGGGAAAGTCACAAAAGGAATTTGGACTCCCTTTTGTAGGCAAAAATGTGTAGATGAAGCCAGAAAAGTGGCAGAAAACTTTAACTAATTGCTGGGTCTGTGAAGGTCTCCTGATGAGTGAAGAATGGCCATGGAAAGGAACCAGCTTAGACCCTTACCGAATAATTAAATGAAATCACTCAGTCATTTCAGTAAAAATGAAAGACCTCAGGAATGGGTGCTGATATCAGGCACTATAGGAGCAGAATACCTAGAGTGAAAGGGGAGCTCTTTTAATAAATGGGTAGGAGAAACCCCCTGTAAATGGACATTAATACACACTGCATGGTGGCCTGGGGATCCTGCATGGTACTGGTCTAGAGAGAATGCTAACAATAGCAGCTCTAAACTTTACACCGTGTGTGATACCCTGTTTTGTACGGCTCATTCATCATGCAGTTAGGCAGGTGCAGGTAGTAGCCATACCAAGTGACCCAGAAAAGGCTATAACGAGGAGGAGTAATATGTATTTGCAAATAAGACCAAAATCGTAAATATCACAAATATCTTCTTCATAAAGAAGAAAGGATTAAGTTCAGGGTGAATGAATTTTGTAAAGACAACTATTAAAACAAGAAGAAGAGGGATTGATGGGACTAAAAGTAACCAGTGACTTTACAAAGGGAGAATTGTCTGAGGAGGGCTGGAAGAGGAAGGGGAGAACCAGGCAATTCTCCTTATCTATATGCATAAATAACAAAGGGGCATCTGCAAAATACCCGTATCTTACAACTCACAGTAAATCAGTGGGTGTCTGTCAGAGGATGACATAACACTGAACACAGCCTAAACTTTTGAACTTTTAGGCCAGAGCTCAGGCTTAATTGACTACTGAATATTAACTTCTCCACCCAGAGTTGTGAAGAACCTAATTTAAATGAACATACGATGGATGTAGTGGGGGGGGTTGCATGTGAAGGGGGACATTTAGTAGGCATTTTGGGAAAGACTGTAACTCCTGAGTACCTGAGCCAATGGGGAAAGGGAGAGGGAAAACTGCGTCCGGGAATTTAGGGTAAAAGAGGAGCTGTGTCTCCCAGGAATTTGAGAGACCCCACCAGGAACTGCCCTGTGGACTCTCCCTTTATTCAAATTCAGTTTTACTAAACTCTTGTGCCTCTGTTGTGAAGAGAAACTTCGAAATTGAGAGAATTTTTCCTTAGAACAGTAAGGCAAAGGACAGAACCAAATTATCTTTTCTCAAACTGAATGGAGCAGTAAGTCACAGAATAATATTTAGTTTTATTACTACCCCTAGGCAGAAGAAAGTCCAAGTCAGACACTTACGAACAATGCACTGATTTCCTCCAGAGAGTGTTTTCCATCCAGGGCAACAGTATGGATGGAATCTAGAGCCACACACATTTGGCCTGTCACAGAGACAAATAAACAAATGTATACATAGAAATATAAATCATCATCAATAGAATCCCAGGATTTATGTACATACAAGAGAAGAAACCAGCCACATTTAAAAAAAAAAACAAACAAGCAAAAAAAAAAAAACACACCCAAGTGTATTTCAAAGATGTCTGCTAAAAATCATCCTCCCCAAAGGAACAAAACCTTCTTTTAAGAAGTTCCAGGACATTTCATTCTGTATTTGTTCAACTGGTTAGTACAAAGAGGAGAGGCTGATGGGGCAACCACAGGCCATACTCACTCCTGGTGGAACTACTGAGGAAGGATGTGCAAGGGATGTGTCTGGCTCTGCACTCCCCCAGTCTCATTAGTCTTTCTATAAAAACAGGTTTCATGGTGCCATCTGACACAAGAGACGACTGGTCATAAAGATGAATAAACTTATTTAAATGACCAACAACTCCCCAGGACATTTGAAAAAAAACAACCAACAGATTTTACATAGTTCCTCAGTAGAAGACAAAGTAAAATGAACACCACAGTCTCTTAATATTGTAAAATGCTTAAATACAAAGCCCAAAGCAGTACATCTGTTAGATGTAACGTAATCCCACACAATACCTGCTTGTACTATAATCGCTTTAATTAAAGGACCGTATTTCACAGCTGAAGATAACATATCAAGTTCAGTTAAACACAGTTCCTTAATCTACCACATAAAAGGGCCGGAAGATAAGGTGTACCGAATTGAAAAGCCAGGACCACCGGCTCCTCCTGAGGCGGCAGGCAGGCGGGGCCGGGCCTCCGATGTGCGGGACATTGCGGCGCTGCCGCAGGAACGCCCGCAGGGCTGGGAGGCAGCGGGGAAGGGGATTCTGGCTGTGGCCCGAGCACGGCGCGGCGCATCCCTACCCGCGGAGCACGTCCTGCTGTCCTCGCCGACGGACCCGGCCGACGGCAGCGCTGCCGGCCCCATCCTCCCGGTGCGCGACGGCGGGGTGGATACCGCTCGCTCCTCTTGCGGGGCGGGCCAGCGGCAGCTTTTGTTGCCCAGCTGCTCCCTGCACCCAGAGCGCCAGGCAGCCCAGCCAGAACAAACAAGGCTGCACCCATAGCCACCGCTGTGTCGCCATCCTTGCGGCTGCCCCGATGGGAAACGGAGGCGGGAGCCGGCGGGCGGGGGTCCGGGGAGAGGTGTGTGTGTCCCACACAGCCGTCAGCGGGTACGGGCCCACTTCTCGCCAGGGGAAAGTTTCAGCCGCGAAAACTCCTTCTTCTCCCTAGCTTGCCCTGCCGCTTCAGCCGTCAGCGGGACACGGTGATCACAACAGCGGGGACCACGTTGCATTCCCCCGCCTCTCGCCTAAAAGAGGGGGACAAAAGGTGTGTGGGGGAACGTCTGGCTGTTTGGGATTTTGTTTTCCCTTTCCGAAAAAGGATTCTAACAGGACCACGTTGAATTTAAAAAAACAAACAAACAAACAAAAAAAAAAACCTCCACAAACAAAAAAACCCACACCACCACCACCACAAAACCCAAGAACAAGATGCTAATTAACAGCAACAGCTTCCGAAGACATGTGCAGAGAAAGACCGAGGGGCAGGCAAATCCCCACGCTGCCAAGCCCAAGGGGCGGTTTTACAGCTGGCTGGCGCGGCGGCAGAGGCCGGGACTCGGAGGCGGTCCCGGGCGAGGGGGCGCGCGGCTCCGCAGGGGCGAGGGATGGTGGCGGCGCTGCCGCCGCGGGGCTGAGCGGAGCTGGTGCAGCTGTTGCCGCCATACACGCGGGCGTGCGGCGCGGCCGGGGAGAGGGGCGGCGGGGGTGGGAAGCGAAGGGGCTGGGTTCTGCCCAAGTGCCGCGGGGCGCAGAGCACATGGCGACAGAGTGGAGCCGAAAGGGAATTCTCCCCAACCAAAGCTCTGAGTACGGTACCGTGGTATGTTTACGGTCGCGCTTTTGCGGAGAGACATAGGAGTAAGACCTCTCAATTGAAACGCATCGGTGGCTCAGAGAAAAAGCCCAGGTCTGTACTGCAGCAATAGCCCTCGCCTGGCCAAGGTGAAGCCTGGAGACGGACCTTCCACTGAGCCTTGCAGAGGTTTGGGGCTGGCGCGGGAAGGGGTCCGGCAACCCGCATGCACCCTGTGCGGTAAACTGGGGCCCGACACCGAAACGCCCAGCAGAGGTCCTCACGTGCGGGACCTTGTCAGCATCGGCCTCCTGTAGTGGTGGGTTTGTCACCAAGCTGGAAAAGCGCCAACAGTGGCTCAGAGGCTTTGATCTAGTTTTTGCAAGTTCACACCTTGCCATGTATTTCTACATAAGCCACTTAAAATTTCGAACTTCGCTTTTTAAGGCCGAAGCAATGCACTGCCCTAGCTGTGTGAAAGGCAAACAATGAGGAGGTGGCCTTGCATCAAGTGCCGGTAGGTGACAACAGGATGCAGCCTGGTCCTAGGTCGCTTTGGACAGCAGTTGAGCACCTTACCATACATGCTGTGGCATGCGGTGACAAACAGAATTTTTTATTTCCACTTTCAACCAGAAAGATGTAGCAGCTTCTGTTAGCCTTGTGTGCTTGTTACCTGGCACTTAAAATTGTGAGAAATGAGCTCACTGCTAATTTTAAATACAAACAGTTTATTATAGAATAAACAGCACTGGGCACATAGATTTCTCCAGAGGTGTGCCATATCAACACGAGTTGCACTTACATAGATGTCAAACATACATATTCATAAATATCTCCACAAATCCCCACAAATATCCATAAATATCGCCACATATTCCCACAAATCCCAAGCACGCTCCCACCCCTCACGCCCTCACCCCCCATTCCAGTCCTGCCTGTTGTTGGCTGCCATCAGGGCTGGGATAATGGTTTGCGCTCTTGACCCGGCCAGTCTCTGACGCCTCGATGCCTCACTCCCCCCCCCCCCATTTCTCTCCCAATACACATCCTACACAACACAGACTACAACCAGCCAATCAGCTTAGGCATCAAACCCCACGCAACGCTGGCACCCACCTTTCCCTTGCGAAAGCCAAATACAACAGTTTCTCACACAATTCTGGAATGAGAAGCAAGAGCCATGTTTTGTGAACCCTGAAATAAAACGCACTAGCCAAGAGGTCACAGAATCAAACAGGTTGGAAGAGACCTCCAAGATCATCAAGTCCAACCAATCATCTAACCCTAACTAATCAACTAGATCATGGCACTAAGTGCCTCATTCAGTCTTTCTTTAGCACCTCCAGGGATGTCAGCCCCACCACCTCCTTGGGCAACCCATTCCAATGGGCAGTTGCACTTTCTGTGAAGAACTTCTTTCTAAGATCAAGCCTAAACTTCCCCTGTCAAAGCTTGAGACTCTGTCCTCCTGTTGCTGGTTGCCTCGGAGAAGAGACCAACCCTCACCTGTCTACAACCACCCTTTAGGTAGTTGCAGACAGCAATAAAGTCATTAATCTATTCTCTTATTCACATGACATAATTTGATGGTCCAGTAGTTCTAACCACAGGCTCAGTTTACAGATCTGCACTCTATACAGATCAGAAGCTGATTAGTTTCCTTGGGAAGAATAGAATAGAACAGAATAGAATAGGACAGAATAGAACAGAATTAACCAAGTTGGAAGAGACCTTGGAGATCATCAAGTCCAACCTATCACCCAACACCATCTAATCAACTAAATCATGGCACCAAGTGCCCCATCCAGTGTCTTCTTAAACATCTCCAGTGATGGTGACGCCATCACCTCCCTGGGCAGCCCATTCCAATGGCCACTCTTTCTGTGAAGAACTTCTTCTTAACATCCAGCCTAAACCTCCCCTGGCACAGCTTGAGACTGTGTCCTCCTGATGCTGGTTGCCTGAGAGAAGAGACTAGTCCCCACCTGGCTACAACCTCCCTTCAGGTACTTGTAGACAGCAATAAAGTCTCCTCTTCTCCATGCTAAGTCCCAGCTCCCTCAGCCTCTCCTCATGGGGCTTGTGCTCCAAACCTCTCCTCAGCTTTTTTGCCCTTCTCTGGACACCTTCCAGCAAGTTAACATCTTTCCTAAACTGAGGGGCCCAGAACTGGACACAGAACTCAAGGTGTGGCCTAATCGGTGCTGAGTACAGGGGCAGAATGACCTCCTAGCTCCTGCTGGCCACACTGTTCCTGATACAGGCCAAGATGCCATTGGCCTTCTTGGCTACCTGGGCACACTGCATTCTCATGTTCAGCCTACTGTCAACCAGTATCCTCAGGTCGCTTTCTGCCTGGCCACTCTCCAGCCACTCTGACCCCAGCCTGTAGCACTGCATGGGGTTATTGTGGCCAATGTGCAGAACCCGGCACTTAGATCACAGTATCACAGTATCACAGTAACTAAGGTTGGAAGAGACCCCAAGGATCATCAAGTCCAACCTGTTCCAACAGACCTCACAACTAGATCATGGCACCAAGTGCCATGTCCAATCTCCCGTTGAACACCTCTAGGGACGGCGACTCCACCACCTCCCTGGGCAGCCCATTCTAATGACGAACGACTCGCTCAGTGAAGAACTTTTTCCTCACCTCAAGTCTAAACCTCCCCTGGCACAGTTTGAGACTGTGTCCCCTTATTCTGGTGCTGGTTGCCTGGGAGAAGAGACCAAACCCCTCCTGTCTACAACCACCTTTCAGGTAGTTGTAGAGGGCAATGAGGTCACCTCTGATCCTTCTCTTCTCCAGGCTAAACAATCCCAGCTCCCTCAGCCTCTCCTCATAGGGCTTGTGCTCAAGGCCTCTCACCAGCCTTGTTAAATGTTATGCCATTTGACTCTGCCCATCTGTCCAGCCTGTCAAGGTCCCTCTGCAGAGCTCTCCAACCCTCTAACAGATCAACACCTGCCCCCAGCTTGGTGTCATCTGTAAATTTACTGATGATGGACTCAATGCCCTCATCCAGATTTTCAATAAAGAAGAGCATGAGGCCCAGCACTGATCCGTGGGGGACACCTCTAGTGCCTGGCTGCCAGCTGGATGTGGCACCATTCACCACCACTCTCTGGGTTTGGCCCTCCAGCCAGTTGGACAGAGTGCTGCAGTGCTGCTGTCCAAGCCATGAGCTGACAGCTTGGCCAGGAGTTTTCTGTGGGGGATGGTGTCAAAGGCCTTGCTGAAGTCCAGGTAGACTACATCCATAGCCTTCCCTACATCCACCAGGCAGGTCACCTGATCATAGAAGGAGATCAGGTTGGTGAGGCAGGACCTGCCCTTCCTGAATCCATGCTGGATCTGAATCTTTAAAATCTTGAGAAATTAAGGGAAGTATATAATGGGGGAATGATTTAATCAAAACGGTTGGGTAGAAGAATTCAGGAACTTCATGAGTATAGATGAGGTTTGGAATGTCCTCAAAACAGCAATCTATTAAACCTTTCATGAATGGGATGCACCTAACAAAGCCAGGGAAAGAGAATGTCTGCATGCCTATTTGAGCAACTGTATCAAGAAAAATTAAAAGAGTAAGCAGGCAGGCTACAAGGACTAAAAAGGAAAGAGCTGATCTGAGATAAGCTTAGAGCCTTGGATATCAGGAAGCACAGAGGTAAAAAAGTGCTTCCCAGAAGTTAGAGCTAGCAGTGCCATTCAGTATCTTCATTAATGACGCAGCCAAGATACTGCAAGATTAAGTGCACCATTAGAAAATTTGCAGATGATACCAAGCTGAATGGTGCAATTGAGAAAAATGAAGGATGGGATGCCATCCAGAGGGGCCTGAAGAGGCTGAAGTGATGGGCTGAGGAGAATCTCAAGATACTCAGTAAGGCAAAGTGCAAAGTCCTGCAGCTAGGTTGGGGCAATCCTTGATACCAGTACAGGCTTTGAACAGAAACTGAGAACAGCCCTGAGAAATGGATTTGGGGGTACTGTAGATATTGAGCACAGGAACATAATCAGCAGCTACCAGCAATTTCTAAGGTGACTTACAAGACTCCAAGGCATTGATGCATTCAAACAAGAAGAGGACTAGGTAACACCTTTCTAGGAAGGATATCAGAGGCTGTGTCTCCCACCTCTTTAAAAGCATTTTAATTCGATGATCTCCGAGGTTCCCTCTCAATCACATCCCTAAAAGACAGAAAACAGAAAAGCCTTTTTCACAGAGAATGCATTTTTATACTGACATCATATTACTGATGCACAAGGATGAATGATGTCTTTGTTGCTCCAGATGAAATTCCACTTCCACTCTAGCCAATTCTAATTAAAATAGTTAAAAATGCTATATAATAGGAAATGTCTAAATGTACATTTACATACAGAAGATAATTAGCAGTGGAAATAAGATCTGTACATATGTCCTAAGTGAGAGAGACAGTTGAAGCTCTTCCTCTGTAAATCTCAAACACCTCAGTGTCTGTTTTAAAATCATTTAACAAAACACATCAGTATTTAATCTTGAGTATTCTCTTTTGTCTGTGAAAAAAAAGAAGAAGCATGTAGCTGCTGTAGTACATCTCAGATAGGCTCAAGGTGAGGAGCAAGTTCTTCATGGAGAGAGTCATTCGTCATTGGAATGTGCTGCCCAGGGAGGTGGTGGAGTCACCATCGCTGGAGGTGTTCAAGAGGGGACTGGACTTGGTGCCATGGTCTAGTCATGAGCTCTGTGGTGACAGGTTGGACTCAATGATCTTTGAGGTCTCTTCCAGCCTTAGTGATACTGTACTGTGCTAGATTCCAGGAACATCTCTTTAGTTATGATTATTTTGATTCGTCTTCATTCCAGAAGCTCTACCCTGGTGAATCTGTAGGTGGAGCAGATAAAAGGGCTTAGTTATTCAAGAGAAGTTTCATCTGGCATTAAAGCCTGGACTATATGTATTTAAATGGATTAATTTTGTATCTGTATGACTTAAAGTAGTTGTTCTCAACAGATTCCTTTAATTTTCTGAATCAGCTTCTATTTAACATCTTTAAAAAGAGAAGATTCACATACTGTTAATCTTATTGAGATGACATGTTCAAATATACATTCCTGTAGCTAGTAAGCTATCTAAAAACATATACACACAATATTTATTTATGTAGTATGTTAACATGTCCACAATTACATGGTGCACTGCGGCAATTTTCTTTGTCTAAATCATTGGGATATTCTAGGAGTTACTGCTGCAAGCACATGAATGTCGCACCACAAATTAGGAACCTGAAAAACTAGAGATTGTGTTTAACCTTATCTGTTCTACATTTCAGTGGTTCTGCGTGCCTGCGCGAAGACAAGATTTTAACTAAAGACAGCATGGATTAACTGGGAGAGTATTTAAGAGTTGCAGCCAGTTTTCAGCTCACCTGAATTCCACTCGTGCAAATGGTGCAAAGCGAGGTGGGATGGGACCTTGAGCAACCTGGTATAGTAAGAGGTGTTCCTTCACATGGCAGGGGTTTGGATCTTTTAGGTCTCTTCCAACACAAACCATTCTGTGCTATGATTCTGTGATGTATACTGACTGCTACTCTGGCTGTATCACTGCTTAAAGCCTCTTTTTGTTAAATATTACCTCATCTGTGGAATCACAAAAGTAAAGCAGTCTTGACAGCATACCCAAGAACCTCTGGTAAGTTCCAAACTAGGCAGTAGTATTTTATAAATTAAAAAATTATATTCTCGGGAAATTAATGAACAACAGTTTTCCTTTGTGTTCTTCCTCTCTGATGGACAGGAGGTCATTGCTTTTGCATATTAGAACCACACTGTATTTTTACCCAGCTTAAATAGGTATATGGAATATAAATACAGATGTACTTAGATTTATTACATGCTGTAAGACACATACAAATGTGAAGTCACTAAATTAGTCTCGAAGCAGTTCCTTTATATAGGCACATACCTATGAAATAGAATACATGGAATACATAGAATAAACCAGGTTGGAAGAGACCTTCCAGATCATTGTGTCCAACCCATCAACCAATCCAACACCACCTAATCAACTAAACCATGGCACCAAGCACCCCATCAAGTCTTCTCCTGAACACCTCCAACGTGCTGAGATACCAGCAGATGTCAGGCAGGTTGAAGTAGCCCATAATGCGAAGCTGGTCATTTTCACTCAAGTGCAAACTGAAACAGATGAGTGCTGAAGTTAGGTAAGGTTCAAATCAGCATAATCTTGATCTATGCAACTCTGATCATTATTCAGGAGATTTAGAAAAGGTCTGTGCTTAAAAACATGGAGGAAAAAATTAGAAAAGTCTAGTGTATAAATGTTACATAGAATATTGCATATGCTAAAAAAAAGTATATATTATCATTAGTAAATGCTTCAGAAGTCTGTAGTGGCACTACATGTAGTAAGAACAACTCAAATTTTGCACTAAATTATTTCACCAGCACTGTGCCAGCAGCATATTATAATTATGGCATGTTATATACAGCATGCCCTGTGTATAGACTAATGGAAGGAAAAAGAGTAGGTTGTACATCAAATTCCATAAGAAAACTAGCAGTCAGCATAAATGTTTGCAATGTAGCTTTCTAAAAAGTGGGATTATTTTCCAAAGTATACTTATCCATCTCAGATCCATCGGTAGTGCCTGCAGATATAGGTATGTGGTCTGGTATGGTATACAGAGTGCTACATAAAACCTCTTAAACAGATATCTAAAGATGCAAGGCTTAAAAAATACTATGAAACCGTTTAAATTTTCTTAAAAATATGATCTTGGTCTTTTAAAATATTAGACCCTAAGGTACAATCAGTACTCATGTTTTTATTAAATAACACAAACCTGAACTCAAGATTATAGATTGTAGGATTGCAGTCACATGAATCTGAATGTATTAGGGAAAGAACCCAGGCTAATTCCACACAGATGTGCTTTTGCATTCCTGTAACATTTCAGACTGAAAAGGAAATGCTGGTTAGACCCCTTTCATCTTCAGCCTATGGTAGAACATTTCATAGATTGCATATGTGTTCTGCATTCAAAGAAAAATAGCCACAGATCTCTTTGACCAGATACTCTGTTTTTAGCTTGTCATTGACATTTTAAAATAAATTTTAAAAATCTGTTGTTTGCTAATTCATTATAAGTGTGTGTGTGTGTGTGTGTGTGTGTATTTTATGTATGTGGGGTTTTTTAAATGAAAACAGGAAACGTAGCCTCCGATGTTTTTTTTTTCCCAACATGCACACAACACACACAAAGTACGGGACAGGTTTATTGTCTTGTATGTTCTCCTTTGCTTAGGAAGACAGCATATATGTATTTTTATATATGTGCAAATATACAAATAGGCCTTTTTATATGTAAGATGTAAATACTTTTCAGAAGAGCTTGATGCCAGCTTCCCAGTTAGAGTTAAGAAAACTGAACAAATAATACTGAATAATACTTACCTTAGCCTCGAAAATAGCCTTCACAGAATAAAAGCAAAGACTTGTGAGACTACCATGATAGAGCTTTTCAGACTAGCAACTAAAACCAAGTCATGTCCTTGACTGGCACAGACTTTAAAGAAATTTTCAGCAGTGAATGTGAATGTGACAGTAGAAAATATCCAATACCCAACTCTGTAGCCAGAGTAAATTTATAAATCCAGTCAGAGAAGGGAATGCCTAGAATAATAGAAGGGTAGACTATGCCTGTTTGGATAAACCTGCTATAAATTTTACATCATAGTCCAGTTTTCAAAGAAAGTATGTTTCAAAATAGCATCTTTTTTCTAAACATTCTTCCTTACATGCTGTGTATTATATCTCAACAGACATGGCTGTGTTTCAACAACTGTTAGTCCAATTCCTAATTGCAAATACTGTAAACACTTGAATTAAATCACTGCCTCAGGAACTTAGAGATGTCTGTTGTCAAATAGAAATGATTTTTAACTTAAAAGTCAAACAAAATTTGTACTTGAATCCATGAGGATACTTCAAGCCACTTAGACTGTTGTTTGGGTAAGGATAGACATCTACTCATGCAGGAGTTCCTCTTCATTGTTATAGTCTGGAATGCTGTGTTGTAAAATACTTTTTTATTAGGTTGTAACTCAGTTTTCTTTATTGAAGCAATTCTGTTGTGGAAGCATTTTCTAAAATCATCCTTTCGGACAGGTAATAACAAAGGCAGAAGGAATACAAACTCTATGTGGTATACTTGAAGTTCAACAGCTTACAAAACATCTTGTTTTCTCCCTACTCTCTTGATTGATATCTATTTATCAGGTTGCTTGAACTGTCATTCAAGATCATGTTCAGTGTAAATTCAGGTACTATTTATAACTGGGGTTTATATTATTACAGTGACATATGAGAACTTTAGTAATGGATCAGGACTGTGTTCTGCAGCATGGGCTAAATACATGAATTAAAATGTCCTGATAGCAAAATGAAGTCAATATAAGACAGGCAGGAATTATCTAGGAGAGACTGCACAGAAGAAATACTGGTAAACTTGAGAGGTGGATTCATTATGCATATGCATAAACCGTACTTAAAATATAGAGAGATATGAAGGGGTGGTGTCAGGGGGGAAGAGATTGTTTTTCAGACACTTCCACATAGGAGAAACAGCAAGAAAGATACAGAAATTCAAGTCTTTAAGCATGCTTGTCTATGAAGGTTTGTTCCATAGGCCCAACAACAGTCACAGGATCATAGAATGGTCTGGGTTGGAAGTGCCTTCTGAAAGTCATCTAGTCCAATCCCCCCTGCAGTAAGGAGGGGCATCCTCAACTAGAACAGGTTGCCCATAGCCCTGCTGAGCCTTGCTTTGAGTATCTCCAAGGGTGGGGCCCCAACCACCTCCCCAGGCAACCTATTCCAGTGTTCCACCACCCTCATGGTAAAGAATTTGTTCCTAACATCCCATGTAGATCTACTCCTCTCTGGTTGGAAGTCGTTGTCCCTCATCCTACCACTGCAGGCCTCTGTAAACAGTCTCCCTATCCTTCTTGTAGGCCTCCCCTCAGACACTGAAAGGCTGCTATTAGGTCTTCCCAGAGCATCCTCTTCTCCAGGCTGAACAGCCCCAGCTCCCTCGGTCTGTCTTTGTAGCAGAGGTGCTCCAACCCCCTAATCACTTTCATGGCCCACCTCTGGACCCACTCCATGTCCTTCCTATATTGAGGGCTCTAGACCTGTACACAGCACTCCAGGTGAGGTCTCATCAGAGCAAAGTGGTAGAATCACCTCTCCGGATCTGCTGGCCACTCTTTTGATGCAGCCCAGGATACAATTGGCCTTTTGGGCTGGAAGTGTATACTGTCTCCTCAAGTGTCTTGATCCCAAAGACAAGGGATTGCCAAAGTGAGATCACATACCCTACATTTGATATAAAGAGAATGTGAAATCAGTGAAACAATAGAATAAATTCACCTGGCAGTCTGGATGTATATTGCTTTTTAATGCACTAAACAAAGAGTGGTCATCACCAGTACATGAGATGACAGCCACAATGAGACTTCCAGTCACGTAGATGGAATATAATATGCAGTGCAAATGATGCTGAGACTGGGGGCTTAAATGACAGGCAGGATGGTGAACATATTGAAAACAGAGAAAGGATGTGGGAAAAACATGCAGCTAACTTTTATTTGTCAACCAGGAAAAATGACAAGCTAGTAACAACAGATGAGGAGAAGTCTGAGGTTCTCAACAACTTTTTTGCCTTGGTCTTCTCTGACATCCTCTCATCAAACCTCCTCAGTTGAAGAACCACAAGACTCGAGGAAATTAAGTGTGTGGGGAGAAGAGGGCCCTACTGAGTAGTAATTTCCAGTATCAATAAAAGGTACATGTTACATTCCAAACTTACATGTTCAATGCCTTACATCTGCTTAAGTGTGAAATACACTAATAGTTTGATGATTGCATGCTGTAGAGAAATAGGCCTTTTATTACCTTGGTGTTTCTTTCCTCCAGAACCCTAGAACACATTTTTCTTGAGGCTCAGTCAGCTAGTCTTGAAGAAATGCAGAGTCAAAATATAAAACTGAAATATTGTAAGCAGTTGAGAGTGGCAGCAGGGAATGCTGCATTGTGGTGTGAGCTAAGATGGTGTCACGGTTTGACATGGGTGCCTTTAAATAAACATAAAGCTGAGGACCTCCAGGAGGTCCAGAGCATCTGGGGGTGGACAGGACATTGTAATCTTTAGTTATTTCATTCCATAATACCTGCATCTCCAATATAAAACTTGCTACATGGCTAGTTTCTTCCCTTTTTCTGCTCCCTCTGTTTTCTTCCCAATGCTGCTCACTTATCTTTGCAATTGCAAGGGAGTGAGGCCTAGAGCAGCTTTGGCAGGGGCCTGGAGCTGTCAAGACAAATGTTAGCTGTATCACATAGCTTCAGTAATGGGTGAAATGGGGGGGGTGGGGCGGGGTGGGGGGAAGGGAGTCAGAATTGAGGCCTGAATTTTTGGGGGAGGTTTTGAGGGTTTTGGGCTTAAAGAGGTTTTTGTAAGCCCAGGCTGAAGGACTGGACTGAGGCTGAATGTGAATTTAGGTATTTTGTAATTTTTGTATGTAGTTGTGAATAGCACTTCAACTTTACATCCAACTCTTTCCAATCCTGTGTGAGATTGTCTTTATTACCTTTTGGGGTTAAAATATATTTTATGTTCACTCTTAAAACTAAGACCGATGGTGCGGAGTAGCTTCATTTCTTGGGTCAGAGCTACACTTGGCTGCTGAGCTGTGACCAGTGACAGGTGCAATCCCACATTTTACCTGACCCATAAATTTACAAGTTCAGTAGTTTCAAGATACAGAAATTATCTCCATAGAAGGGAACTTCAAATTCAGTGTAGACTACAAAAGTATTTGTACTGCATATTACCACAGAGTACCATGTTAATAATTGATGATCTCACATCATTTTTAATTGTCATTGGGTGAAGGGTGAGGATGATGTCTCTGGATATTGGAGTAATACAAAATAAAACTCAGTCCAAATGTCTGCCAGCTTGCTCACACAATGTCTTTGTTGTAGAGGGTCTACTACTAGTACTGAGGAAGTAGTTCAGTTCCCTTCAAAAAGCAGAGAAGTAACAGGAGTAACAAATAATGACAAAATGGGGAAAAGGGAAAAAAAAATACTAGGTCATCTATTCCATTCTTTGGCCAATGTAGAATTTCACCTTACTAAGTATGTTCCACCACTTTCTGAAGTTTGAGTTTGGATTGAAGTTGAAGTTTCTCATCTGGATTTTTTTGGTATTTCCCTGAGGCTGCAGACCTAGGTCTGTATGCCAGATGTGGTGGCAGTTTACTCGGTGATGTGGACAGTTTACTAGGACAGAATGCATCACAGGAAAAGTGTGGTCTAATAGCCACAGCAAGGAAGGGTGCATTAGCCACCAAGGCACCATACAACACAAGTGCAATGACAACATCTGGTGCATGAAAATTTATGTGCACACAAACAGAGCTTTAAGATAGGTAATATTACTGGCTTGGGTTTTCTGTGAGTTCTGCAAGTTGTAATCCAAAGCTATGCTGTATCCACTCCATAATCAACTTCAAATCCCACTAAGAAAGGGTCCTGTGTGCTGACTGACTTCAGGCTACCAAGGTGTACAGCATTCATTATTTCCTGGTAAAAGAAGAGATAGCACTCAGTTATGGTGAGAGTGCAAATAGGCAAATTCAGTCTTTAAGAAAGCATTACTAGAGGGTTCTTAAGGGCTCTTGAAAGTTTGCTCTTCCTGTAAGAAGCATCAGGATCTGGAGAGATGCTTTGTGTGCCCCAGCTTCTAAGAGAACAGTTCTATCATCTCCACTTGCAAGACAAGCCATTATCTCTACGTGCAAGACAAGCACTGTCTCGGTTTTAGGAGCAAGAGAGGCTGTCTAACTCTTATCAAAGTAGTTAAAGGAATACTTCATACTGTATTGGATAGAAATGCAGAATATTATTGGAAGTTTAAATGGAAGTGCTATTCATAAACTACATGCCACAGTCCAAAGCATATAAAATGCACAAAATCCATAGTCTGGACTTAACACAGAAGCCCAGAAGCCCATTAAGCTAAAGCTTTCCCCAGCCTCTACCAACCCAGGCCAAAATTCAGATCTCATGCCTCTCCATACTAAGCCTCTAGGCACACCTCCATTATCAAACCCTTGTGATGCAAATAAAATTTGGGTCAACAGCTTCAGGCCCCTGCCAAGGCCGCTCAAGGCCTCATTCCCCACATCACACAGAGAAGGGACCAGCAGCAGGAAGGGAGCAGGGAGAGGAGAAGAAAGGGGAAGAAACTGTCTGTGCAGACAGTTTTATATTGGAGATGCAGGCATTTTGTAAATGAAATAACAAAAGATTACAATTTTCTGTCCACCCCTGGATACTCTGGACCTCCTGGAGGTCCTCAGCTTTATGGTTCTTAAAGGCACCCATGTCAAACCATGACAAGCACCAATGGAAAAATGAACCCTTTGACTAAAACACATATGCTAGTAGCACTACAGTGATTTCATTCTCTCTAATAATGTAAGGTGAGAGATCACAACACTCAAGTTGCAAGGGATATAGTCTAATGTGAACATATAAAGTAAGGTGCCCTTCTGCTGGAAAGACCCACCTACAGAAGTGGGTCTTTTGCAGAGGAGTACAAAACAAAACCCAAGCAACAACCCTGAACTGCAAGTTCAATCTTTCAAGAGGGGAAACAAATCAGGAAGAAAAATAATTGAAAATCTATTTACTGAAAAGCTTTATAAGGCAGCATGCAACAGAGAGAGCAAATCTCTCACGTTTCCTTTCCTACCTGTCATATTGGGATTATCTTTTCCAAACATGGAGGTTATTGTATTTTAATGTCTTAACTGGGTCATCTTACTTGCTTGTCCTTCTGTAATGATCTATTTAGAATAATACTTCCAGGATTGGACTCTTTGAAAGGCAGGATTTCACTATTTTACATTCAATATTTACAAAATACAATCTTTAAAGTGTAGAATTGTAGTTAAATATACTTTGATTTAGAGAACTCCCTTAAGCATACTGCTCCATGTCTATTTCCTTTGGCTCCAGCTAAGACATAGACTTATCACCAGATGGATGGAAAGGGGGAAAAGAGTTGAAACACAAATCCTCTGCGTTAGAAGAATGAAAAGAAACCAATGAAGGAAAACAAGAAAAAAGAATACATCAGAATTTAGTAATGAAGCAGATTATCAGAGGGGGAAAACATGAAAGAAGATGATACCAAAAAAGTAAAGGATTTTAAAATGTCAATTAAAAATAACCCAATCTATATTTAAAAGAGAATGAACAGAAAGCAATTGTCAAGAGAAGTGCAGTGTCTTGCTCAAGCAGTAGTTATTGGGAAAATATGTCTGTGTCAACAGTTTTAGCTTATTTGTGATGTATTTCTTAATTTCTTACCATACTTCTCCACTCCTTGCCTGGTTTAGTTTAGTTACTTATTTCTGTTCTTGGAAGTTTGCTACCTTTGTGTCCCTTCCTTGTGAGTTAGAGGAAACTTGGTCAACTGGACCTGAGAGATGATGAAAGACCTAAGTTTGGTAGTCTTGTTAAAGTAATAGTTTCAAACAATGGCCATGAACAGCAGGGTTCAGGAGTTTGCAGTGCATGGGGCTGCTTCTGGCTGATGGCCAGTCACTAGTGCTGTTCCTCAGGACTCATTCCAGGGTCACTTCTCGACAACATTTTTATCAGTGACTTGGAGACAGGAGCTGAGTTGCATCATCAGTAGTTTTGATGATGATACCAAATGGGGCGGTGCCACTGAATTTCTCAACAAACAAGAGGCATTACAGAGAGTCATAGACAAATTAGATCATCAATAGCATTAAATTTAACAAAACAAATAAGGACTTCTGCACCTCGGATGAAGTAATGCCACAGACAAATATAAACTCGGAGAGGAGTGGCTGGAGTGTACCCCTGCAAAAAGGGACCGGTGGGTGTTGGTTGACAGCAGGATCAGTATGAATAAGCAGTGTCCCCTGGCAGCCATGAGGTCAAACTGCATCCTGGGGTGCATCAAACACAGCATAATCAGCCACTTAAAAGAGGTGATTACCCACACTGCATTTAGTGTTGGACTGTCCTCCCCTGCTTCTTGAAGAGCTGAAGTGGACAGGGAGCTGCTGTTCTCTTCTGCCTGGGATCCAGCGACAGGACACATGACACCTGACACATGGGGTGAGGTTGAGACTTGACATTAGGAAGCATTGCTTTAACAGGAGGATGCTCAAACACTGCAACAGCCTCTGCAGAAAGGTGGTCGATACCTGAAGCCTCTCAGTGCCTCATGGAGAGTCATCACAATACTGGCATGTGTAGCATGCTTTAACCTTTGGTCAGCCCTGGAGTGATCAGGCAGTCAGACTAGATGATGGTTGTAGGTCCCTCCCAAGAATAGTTACACAATTGCAGTCTAATCTAAATCATTGCTGGTGGTTGAACTGAGTGAAACAAGGAAGAGGTCGGATACTGCAGCTTCTGGAAGCTATTGCAACTTCAGGAGACTGCTGTGTCTCCCTCTGGCAATGGTTTCTCTTCCAAAACTTCATCAAGCATCACTTCACAGGCTTCTGACTCTTGTGCTGTGATTTGTGGCCACTGAGGTCTTGAAGACCTCCAGATGCAGGGGTTCCATGTTCTCCTTGCACAACCCACACCAGTGCTTCATGACCTTCATTTGGAATCTGCTAGGCAGAAGGAGCATGCAGACACCTACAGCAAGGCTTTCCCTGTAGCCTCCTGGCTACCGGGGGCGAGGTCAGTGTCCGAGACTCCAGTAAGCATCTTCCAGCCCAACATCTGGGCATCCATCCTGATGACCACACAGCTCTCCAAACAACCCCCACCTCACTCCTTGTCTCCTCTGAGTCCGTCTGGTTTGTCAGCCTCCCTCTAAGCCAGGGCCCCAGACTGATACCTAGTGGCCAGATGAGACCTGATGGGTGCTGAGCAGAAGGGCTTTTGCCTAGGCTAGAAAGACAGAAGGTGTCTCACCAGTGTAAGCAAATACTGCCATTGACTCAATCTGAGAGGAAGCAGGGAGCCTAGAGAGCTGGCCTGCAGCCCTGGCACATGGGGAGAGATTATGGAACTTTCTCCTTCAGCCTACAAGGTGAGAGAGACAAAGACTTCTTGCTGTATGTGCCTGGACATGGCTCCCGCAGCCAGAACAACTTGGGGAATACCCAGGCAAGGCCTCAGTGACTGGCATGAAGTACTGATGTTGAGCTCAGGAGATGGGCAGTGGCATGCTGGTCATCCCAGGCATGTGTGTAGGGGCTACAGTGCTGCCAGAGCAAGAGTCATGGATGAGGATGGCCCCTGGAGGGGGGGCCACCAATGGTTCTCTTGTCAGCAAGGTACAGGCTGCGATGTCATAGGGCCAACGATTCTGCATCACCTAGCCACGGATTGTTACCTGGCATTCCTTGTTGCCTATCTCTGGGTACTAAGCACTAGCCAGCTGGTTGCTGCCCACACTCCAGCTGAGCAGGTCGTGAGGCTGGAGTGCTGAGAGTTTGGTGCTGGTGTTCTCACTGAGGTGTTGCTCTTTGCAACATTCTGTGCCAGAAGCCAGAGCCGTCAGCAGATTTAGCCCTGTCCCTGAAAGGTTCCAGGAGCCAGGGCAACTACAAGGCAAGCTTGCAGCAGCAGAGGTGAGCTGGGAGGGGATGCTTCACCCTGGGGATCTGGGCATGTCTTCCACCCCTCTCCAGGTCAGCCCATGATTATGGCCTCTCTTCCTTTTCTAGCTTGAGACCCACTGCTGCATCAGCAGACAGAGGGAGCATCTGGTCATTGGCAGCTCCCTGCAGCCAACTGCTGAGACTGGAGAGCATGGCCACAAAGCTGGAGGACCGGTGTCCAATCTGCCTGGGGAGTTGGGACGATGCTGCTTATGTGATGCCATGCCTCCACCAGTTTTGCTATGCATGCATCCGGCGGTGGGCTGATGAAAAGCCCCGGTGCCCCCTCTGCAAGAGGAGAGTGCGGTCCATCGTGCACTCAGTGCGGGCAGACGATGACTTTGAAGAGGTTGTCCTCAGGCCATCTGGAAGGACATCCACAGCAGCTGGCACCCAGCCGGTGGAAAGAGCGCCTGTGCCCCAAGCCAGCCCCAGCGCTCCTCGCTCTGTAGCATCCCAGCCACTGGCAGTGGAGTCGGCGTCCAGGGCTCTGGTGGGCGGCCTCCAGCCCGAGACATGGGCATCCCTATTCGATGACCACCCAGAACTACTGCAGCAATTTCAACCTTGGCTGCATCAGCAGCTCCGGCATACCTTTAGAGAGGAGCCTTCAACAGCAGTTGTGCTGGAGGACCTCATCCTGTGTGTCCTGGGCTTGTTTGGGCTCGACGAAGAGGTCCTGGTGCGGCTGCTGCAGGTCAGCCTCCAGAATCGCGCAGAGACATTCGTCCAGCAGCTAATCGGTGTCGCTGTGCAACGCTGCAGCAGGGAGGCCTACAGACTGCTGGGGCTGGAGGACAGCCATGCTGCTGAAGACCAAGAGGCCATCCCCACAGCTGACCCCCATCCTGCTGCCTCCCAGAGGCGGTCTCCTTCCCCTGGCCCAGCTCCCTGTAACAGTGCTGCTGGAGCTGATGAAGAGGAGTGCCCCAGCACCTCAACTGCTGCTCTTCACGGGGGTCCTGATGCCCTGGTGCCCACCTGTGGGGAGCAGGGTGAGCGGCGTGAGGAGTCAGGGGAGGCTGTGGCTGGTGCCTCCACTCCCAGCCAAGTCAGGAACCATTCCTGTGGGGAGCCACGCCGACACTTGAAGAGGAGGGCTGACAGCTCACCTGACTCTTCCCAGCCCCCCAAGAAGCCACCCCCCCGGCAAAACTAGCGCCAGGTGGTAGCAGCTGCCAAAAGCAGAGCCAGGCCAGCAGCTGGGCTGTGATGGTGCACAAGTGAGTCAGAAGGCTCTCAGTCATCCAGCTCTACCAAAGAAATCAATTGCTCAAAGGCAAACGCTGCCCATCTCCAGGCCTGCATCTCTGCAGCTGGTCCTGGAGCAGAGGTTTCCAGCCAAGGAAGGGCTTTCCAGAGTGTGGTGAGCTACACCCATCTGGGAGAAAAAAACACGGGGGGGAGGGCTTGTGAGAGGTTTTTTGGCCCTCTGCGGGGGGTGTTTCCTCCCCTGGGAAACTGACTTGGTCTGTTCCACTTCCCCCCCTCCTAGTCCAGCAGGGCTATAAGAGGGAGGAGAATTGCAGCCATTGCCCTCATTGCCTCTGCTGCTTCCACTCTTTGCAAAGCACTGGTTCTGTATCTGGAGCAGAGGTTTCCAGCCAAGGGAGGGGTTTGCAGAGCCAGCCTGAGCTCCATTGCTCTTCAGCCCAAGGTTGTTAGCCTCCCTCTCCACACTCTCCGGCCCCAGGGCCTGGGGCTCTGCTCTCCTACCAGCCTGCCCTCCTGTGTGCAGCCTTTCTATGACAACATCCCAAATCCCTTCCTCCTGGTCAGAGTCATGACTTGATGTTGCTCTCTGTATCAGCCTAGGAAGCCACAGAAAATGCAACAATACAAAATGCAAAGTCCTGCACCTGGGGAGGGACAACACCATGCACCAGTGCCTGTAGAGGGCTGCCAGGCTGGACAGCAGCTTTGCAGAAAAAGCCCTGAAGGTCTTCACAGGCACCAGATTGATCATAAGCCAACAATATGACCATGCCACAAGAAATACTAATGGTGTCCTAGGCTACATCAGGAGGTCAGCAGGCTGTGGAAGACAATCCTTCCTCTCTGCTTGGTGCTGGTGATGTCACACGTGGAGCACTCTGACCAGTTCAGGCCTCTCCAGTACAAGGGACAGACCCACATGCTGAAGAAAGTCCAGCAAAGGGCCATGAAGATGATTAAGGCATTGGACAAAGACTCCTGGGAGGAAATGCTGAGCCAGCTGGAATGAACAGAAGCCTCAGATGTGATCTACATGCCAGTCAGTTTCACCTCTATGCCAGCCAATTTAAAGGAGCAGATCCTCCTGGAAACTGGGCACACTGAAATCAAAGAGGTGACTGCAACAGCCATCATGGCTTAACTAATGGCAAATCGTGCCTGACACATCTGGTGGCTTTCTGCAACAGGCAGCAGTGTTGGCAGACAAGGAAAGGGCAACTGATATTATCCACCTGGACTTGTGAAAAGCATTTGACACTGTCTCACAAAACATCCTTGTCTCTAAATTGGAGAGGCTTGGATTTGAATGATGAACTACTTGGTGGATAATGAATTGGCTGGATGGTCAACAGTGGTCAATAACTCAATGCCCAAGTGGAGATCTGTGAAGTCTGGCATTCCTCAGGGGCTGGTATTGGGACCAGCACTGTTTAACATCTTTTTTGGGTGACACACTCTCCAGCCCCAGGGCCTGGGGCTCTGCTGTCCTACCAGCCTGCCCTGCTGTGTGCAGCCTTTCTATGGCAACACCCAAATCCCTTCTCCTGCACGGATTCATGACTGGGGGCTGCTCTCTGCATCAATCTAGGGTTATAGCCTGCCAAGGCAGGAGCCCCAGAAAGTTCAGCAATGGGAAATGTAAAGTCCTGCACCTGGGGAGTGAAAACACCAGGCACCAGCATATGCAGAGGGCTGCCATGCTGGAAAGCAGCTTTGCAGAGGAAGCCCTGACGTCCTGGTGGGCAACAAGCTGATTGTGAGCTAACAATATGACCTTGCCACTAGAACACTAGTGGTGTCCTAAGCTCCATCAGGAGTAGTTTTACCAGCAGGTCAAGGAAGATGACCTTCCCTCTCTGCTTGGTGCTGTTGATGCCACTCCTGGAGCACTGGGAGCTCCCCAGTACAAAAGCAAGATGTGTGTCCTGTAGAGTCCAGCAAGAGGCTGGGCAGAGGATTAAGGGACTGGAGCATGTTTCCTATGAGGAGAGGCTGAGTGAGCAGGGACTTTTCAACCTGGTGTAGAGAAGGTTCAGAGGGGATCTGATCAATGTATAAAAAGACCTGAAGGGCAGCTGCAAAGAAGATAGAACCAGACTCTTTCAGGTGCTGCCCAGTGCCAGTGGAAGGAATCAGTATTCCACAGAGCAGATAGCTGAGCCAGGTGTTGGGTCTCCAATCCCGTGCCCATGCTGACCTCATGTCCCCTGTATAAGGAAGAGGCTGGCAGGGGCAAAGGATGATGGGACTTGGAGTTCAGACTGTGACTGTGACAAATCCTGTGTCCAGTGCTCTCTTGCCTTTCGTCCCCTTACAGGCTTGGGTGTTGTCCTTTCCCACTTGCTGTCTGTCTGGCTTGCTTTTGCTGTGCTTCCTGTAAAATCTGGGGTTTTTTCTGTTGTTTCATTAAAGTCTCCTTATCTGAGCCTGCAGAACATTTGCCTGTTCTCTCATTTCTGCTCTTTCCATCCCTCCAGGATGTTGGTGTGTGTGTGGGAGAGTTTTGTGTGAGCAGCTGTGTATGAGCTCAGCTGCTGGCTGAGTCAAAACTCATGACACAGGCCAAGATGGATGACACAGGTGCACTTTCAGTGAAGGGACTGAAAGCTGGGACTGCCAGGAAAGACCCACAACCATATTGCTCTTGGATGAATGTTTTCTCCCTTTTCTGCTGATCATGTAGTTTTTCTTTCAGCTGAAACTGCTTGGTCTTCTTGGCTTTTCTGTGTGAGTACCTCTCATTGTTGTCGTTGCCTTGGAGAATAAAGAAACTGCATCTCTAAACCAAATCATTCACAAGGGAGCAACAATATTGTAGTGGGGCTGTGGCATTGTGGGAACCTCTGGTGCGTGTGCTCGGCCCACAGTGCTACTAGTGGAAGCTGCAAGGGTGAGAATGCCCTGTCATGATATCCCCAAGCTATGGGTTTTGGTGTCTTCAAAGAGCAGACAATTACATGCCTGAGCAATGTTACTGGGTGTCCCTCACTGCTGACAGTCAGGTGCTAAGCCTGACCAAGGCTACTTGTGCTTGCGCTCTAGCTGAGCGAGTTCACAAGACTGGAGTGTTGAGGAAGGCTTTAGTACTGGTGTTATATTCACGAGTTGCTCCTTGCAGCTCTCCCTGTCTGATGCCAGATCCATCAAAGATTATCCCTAGCCCTGCCAGGTTCAAGCAGACAGGGCACCAAATAATTACACTCATACTGCAGCAATGAGCTGAGAGGAGACACCTGACTCTGAGGAGCTGGGAGGGTTTCCTTCTTGAGAAAGCTGGGCATTGCTTACAAATCTCTTTGGGCCAGCCAATGGTCATGTACTCTCTTCCCTTCCTAGCACAACACCTGCTGCTGCAGCAGCAGTGAGAGGGAGCTCCACCAGCTCATCACCAGCTCCACACTGCCCACCACAGTGAGTAGAGTAGGGCCCTGGAGCTGGCCAGCTGCTGTCTAATATGCTGGAACAGCTGGAATGATGCTGCATTTATGATGCCATGCCTCCACCAATTCTTTTGTCATTGCACCCTTCAGTAGGATGGAAGAAACCACAAGTGTTCTCTCTGCAAAAGGAAGGTCACTTCCACTGTGTACTCAGTGCAGGTAGATGATTACTTTGAGGAGTACACCATCACACCACTAGTGGCATTATCAGCTGTCTGCTTCCAGGCAGGGATTGCTCCTCATTGTCCCGATGCCCATAACTCTGCAGCAACTGTATGACAGCCTGTAGAGCACCAGCAGCCTTGGGCTTCTCTGGCCATCATCCACACACCTGGGCTTTCCTTTTCCAGGAATGCCCAGCCTCCCTTCAGGTCTTTCTGCTCTTGCCAGGAACAAGACAGACCTTTCGGTCGTGGCATTTGCATGTATTGTAGCACTTCTTGACGTGTGCCCTGGAGGTCATTGGGCTGGACAAAGATCTCCTGTTCTGGCTGCTGTGAGGTAACCTCCAAAACTAGATGGTGAAGTTCATGCAGCACCTGATCAATGCCACTGTGCAATGGTGCAGTGAGGAGGACCACCATCTGCTGGATCTCAAAGACAACAGGAGAGGAGGCCTGCATCTGATCCCCATCCTTCTGACTCTTGAAGAAGGTGTCCTGCCCCTGACCCAGACCCCTGTGGCAGTGTTGCTAGAGCTGGTGATGCCCCTGCACCTCAGCCACTGCTCTTCTTGGGGGCACAGCAGCAACACCAGTATTCTGCTTCCCACACAATGAGAGCAGGAAGAGTTTAATGAGATCTGGGGACTGCTGCGGCAGTCCTTCCACTCTCATTTTGGGGAGAGTCCTCTCCCCTGGGGGGCCATGACAGTCTCCAAGGAGGAGATCTAGCAGCTCCCTGGACTCTTTCAAGGCCAACAAAAGGCCACCCTGCTGCCAAGACTACACCCAGGTCCCAGGATCTTCCAAAACCAGCAGCTCCTGCACATGCTGACCTGCAAATCAATCAGAAGGCTCTTGGTGCTTTAGATCTGTCAAAGAAAATAAATTTCTTGAAGGCAGCATTTGCCAGCTCCAGGCCTGCATCTCTGCACATCATCCTCAGGCAGGTGTTTCCATCCAAGGGGTCTCCAGGGGAGCATGTTTCTTACTGCTCATCATCACAGGCCAGATCTCCTCCTCCTCACTGCACCTTCTGCCCCCATATCCTGGGACTCTGTCAAGCTGTCCACAGGTCTGCAGCAACACCACCACAGCCTATAAGGATGGTGCCCAGGGCTCCTCTGACAAGCCTCCAGCCCCATATCAGTACATCCCTTTTCTGGGACCATCCACCTCTCCTCCAGCCCCTTTTGAACTGAGTGCACCAGGAGTTGGAATTCATCTTTGGGCAATGACATTTGCTGGCATTTTTTCATGCCCCTTGTGGTTTCTTTGGGATGGATAAAAACCTACTGGTCCAGATGCGGCAGCCTCCCTCCAAAACCAGATGTCAACATTTGGGCACCAGCTTATTGATGTGGCAATGCAGCAAGGAGGCCCAATGCCTGTTGGGCCTGGAAAATGGTCATGCTGCTGTGGGGTGGAAGGGCAATCCTGTGGGTGCCCCCAGCACTGACATGTCCCAAGGGCTACTGTCCTTTGTGGGGGTACTGGCAGCCCTCCTTCTGCCCCCAAGCCTATCCCCAGAAAGGAGCCCAAGGAAGGGTCTGAGAAGGCCACAGCCTGTTTATCTACTTCCAACAATGGCAGGGACAGCTTCCCTGTGGAAAGGGACCACAGCATTCCCTAAGGAGGTGGACTGGTATCCCCAAGGCCTCTTCTTCAGCCAAGAAGAGAACACCCTTCTGGCTGCACTAGAAGAATGACCCAGGTGATGTCAAACCAGGGCTGGGCCAGCAGCTGGGGCATGTGCCGGCCCTCAAGGACTCCAGCCCTCTAAGTCTAATTATCAGGCACTAACGAAAATAAAGGCTCAAAACCTGCAAAAAACCTCTCAGTGCTACTAACAGTGCAGGAGGCCTTACTAAACCCACTCATTTTGCTTTCTCCCTCTTTCCTGGAATCATGGCTAGGTATTTCTTCCACCTATCCTCAGACTGGTCCATGACCAAGGCCTTTCTTCCTTTTGTAGTTCAATATTGGCCGCTGCAGTGGCAGAGACAGAGAGCATCTTGGCATCACCAGATTCTCACAGCCCACCAAAGAGAGTGGAATGCATGGATGTGGAGCTGGAAGTACACAGCTGTCCAATATGCATGAACAGCTGGGATGATGCTGCCTTCATGAAGCCATGCCTTCACCAGTTCTTTTACCAATGTATCCTGTGGTGGGTTGACACAAGATCCAGTGTCATGCACTCGGTGTGGGCAGACAATGACTTTGAAGATGACTCTGTCATCTGGGCAGACATTAGCATCAGTTGGCACCTGTGAGTCAGAAGGAGTGCCCAGGTCCCTAGCTAACCCCAGCCCTCCTTGTCCTGTAACATCCAAGCTACTGTTTTTGTATTCAGTGTCCAAAGCTCCAGAGGGAGGTCTCCAGCCTTATACCTGTATGTCCTTTTTCAACAATGACTAAGCTGTATTCCAGCATTTTTTATCCTGGATGCAACAGCAGCTGCAGTTGGTCTTTACAGAGAAGTCTTCAACAGCAGTCATACCGAAGATCTTATCCTGTGTGTCCTGTGTTTGTTTGGACTGGATGAAAAGGTTCTGATCTGGCTGCTGCAAGTCAGACTCCACAATTGGCAGTGACATTTGTCCAGCAGCTTATCACTATTGCAGTGCAATGCTGCAGCAGGGAGGCCTACCATCATCTGGGGCTTGAGGATAGCCATGCTTCTGAAGAGCAAGAGGATAGCCCCCTGGGTGATCACCCCTCCTGCTACCTCCCTGGCTCTGGCCCAGGCCCTGTGGCAGCACCCATTCCCACCCATGTAGAGCACAAAGACCTGTGTGAGGATTCAGGGCAGGCTGTAGCCAGTCCCTCCATTCATAGCTGGGAGAGAGTCTGCTCCCCTGGGAGGCCATGGTGGCTCCTCAAGAGGTGAGCTGGTACTTCTCAAGACACCTCTCAGCCCCTAAGAGTCACTCCATCAGCAAAACTAGAGCCAGGTGCCAGGAGGTGCCAAAACCAGGATCAGGCCAGTAGCTGGACAGATGTTTCTAGCCAGGGCATCTCCAGGACCAGCTTGTGCCCCATCTCTCATGCCCTCAGTCCTGTCCTCATCCTCACTACACCCTTTAGCCCTATGTCCCAAGCCTCTCCTAGAATATATAGGTGTAACTTCTGCTTGCAAGCAAATGGTCTGAAGTACAGGGCTGCTGGGAAAGACCTATTACCATTACAGTACTGAATAAGTATGCTCTTTCTTTTCTGTGTGTTGGAGAAGATTCAAGGGCTAGCAATGAGTACAAGCTGAGGGACAGCATACCAGGATGCGGGGCTAATAAGAGCCTTCAGCCTGTTACCTTGCAGCATGCTGGGGACACACAGCCTTACAGAGCTTTACAGAGCTTTAAGCCTTACAGAGATATACCATGGGGATCAAGTAATAAGGAATCAGCACATGCAGAGCTCACTGCTAGCTTGGTGGCCATGGAAGTGGCTGGGAATGGTCAGACTGCAAGAGCAAAAGCAAATAGATTAACTCCTTCCCTGAAATGCTTATATACCAATGCACAGAGCATGGGGAATAAGCAGAAGGAGCTGGAGATCTGCATTAGGCTGAATAACTATGATATAATTACCATCAGTGAAACATGGTGGGACAGCTCCCACGACTGGAATGTTGCTATGGATGGCTATGTACTATTCAGGAAGGACAGACCATCAAGACAAAGTGGGGGAGTTGCTCTCTATGTGTGAAAGCAATTGAAATGTGCTGAGTTCTATCCAAGGGCAGAGGCAGAACAGGTTGAAAGCTTGTGGATAAGAATTAAGGCATATGGGAAAGGAGGTGAAATTGTTATAGGTGTCTACTGTAGACTACCATACCAAGAGGATGATGTTGAGGAGGCCTTCTTTAGTCAAATGGAGGTAGCCTCTAAAGCAAACTCCCCGATACTCATGGGTGACTTCAATCACCCTGTTATTTGCTGGGAAGCTCACATATCCAGGCACAGTCAGTCCAAAAGGCTCTTGCAGTGCATCAATCATAACTTCTTGATGCAGGTAGTGGAAGAACCAACAAGGAGAGGAGCACTGCTGGACCTTATATTAACTGATAAAAGAAGGACTGGTTGAGGACATTAAGGTCGGGAACAGCTTTGATGACAGTGATCATGACATGGTGGAGTTTAGTATTATACAGGGTAAAAGCAGACCAACAAGTAGAATTACAACCCTGGACTTCTGCAGAACTAACTTTGTAGTCTTCAGAGACATGCTTGCAGAAATCCCATGGGCTAAGACCCTGGAGGGTAAAGAGCCCAGGAAAGTTAGTGAATTTTTAAAGACTACTTCCTTCAAGCCCAAGTTAGGTGTGTTCCCTTGAGTAGAAAATCAGGTAGACATGCTAGGAGACCTGCACGGCTGAGCAGGGAGCTCCTGAAGGAAATCTCAGGAAAGAAAGAAACTTACAATTCATGGAAGAAAGGAATTGTCACTCGGGAGAACTATAGAGAAGCTGTCAGGGCATGTAGGAAGGCAACAAGGAAGGCCAAAGCCCTCCTGGAACTGAAACTGGCAAAGGAAGTAAAAGAGAACAAGAAGGGTTTCTTCAAATATATCAGTAGGAAAAGGAAGAATAGGGAAGGTGTGGGACCACTGCTGAACGAGGAGGCAGCCCTGGTAGCTGAGGATGCAGAGAAGGCAGAATTGCTGTATGCCTCCTTTTACTTCAGTCTTCACACTTAAGACTGAACTGCCCTATGAACTCCAGAACCTGGATGAAGGAGAGGAAGCCTGGAGAAGGGAAGGC
This sequence comes from Dryobates pubescens, assembly GCF_014839835.1. Taxonomy (NCBI): domain Eukaryota; kingdom Metazoa; phylum Chordata; class Aves; order Piciformes; family Picidae; genus Dryobates; species Dryobates pubescens. The sequence continues at coordinate 35,632,071 of NC_071657.1, read as the reverse complement.
TTCCCACTGGTCAGTGAAGACTGGGTTAAGGATCAGTTACACAAATTGAATATTCACATGTCCGTGGGCCCTGATGAGATGCACCCAAGAGTGCTGAAAGAGCTGGCTGATGTTATCACTTTGCCACTCTCCATCATTTTTGCCAAATCATGGCAGACAGGAGAGGTGCCTGAGGACTGGAGGAGAGCCAGTGTTGGCACTTCTGGCTCATACTCAGCTGGCAATCAACCGGCATCTCCAGATCCTTTTCTACCAGGCAACTTTCCAGCCACTGCCCAAGCCTGTAGCATTGCATGGGGTTGTTGTGTGCCTCAAGTGCAGGACCCAGAACTTGGCTTTATTAAACCTCATACAACTAGCCTTTGCCCATTGATCCAGCCTGTCCAGATTTCTTTGCAGAACCTTCCTACACTCAAGCAGATCAACACTCCCACCCAGTTCCACCCTATTTAGTGCTATCTGCAAACTTACTAAGGGTGCACTCAATCTCCTCATCACTAAAGAATAGCCATGACCAGGTTGCAAGCTTACGGGTAGGTGTTAGGGATACCTGAGGAGTGTAAAGTCCATAAGAAGTGCAGTCAGGACTCTAAATTTTAGGAAAGCAAATTTGCAGCTTTGCAAGGAGTTAGTAAATAGGACCCCGTGGGAAATAGCCCCCAGGGACAAGGGAGTGGAACAGAGCTGGCAGATCTTTAAGGATGCTCTGTGTAGAGCAAAAAAGATCTCAATCTCCACATGTAAGAAATTGGGCAAGGAGGAAAAGAGACCACCATGGTTGAACCATGACCTGTTGGTCAATCTAAAGGGCAAGCTGGGGTTACACAGGAAATGGAAAAAGGGACAGGCATCCTGGGAAGTGTATAGGGACATTGCCCAGCTATGTAGGGATGAGGTAAGGAAGGCCAAGGCACAGCTGGAACTGAACTTGGCAAGGGATGTAAGGAAAACCAGGAAAGGCTTCTACAGGTACATTAACCAGAAAAGGAGGGTTAAAGAAAGCTTTGCCCCCTTAATGAACAACAGTGGGGAACTTGTTTCAATGGATGAGGAGAAGGCTGAAATTCTCAACAACTTTTTTTCCTCAGTCTTCACTGGCAAACCCTCTTCTCATTCTTCTCCTGTTGATGGGCCACAAGCTGGAGACCAGGGTGGAATGTAAGTGAAGGCAAGGTGCGTGATCAGCAGACGAACCTGAAGATTTACAAGTCCATGGGTCCTGATGAAATGCATCTCAAGAGTCCTGAGGGAGTTGGCTGATGTGGTTGCCAGGCCACTCTCCATGATACTTGAGAAGTCCTGGCAGTCAGGTGAGGTCCCTGGGGACTGGAAGAAAGGAAACATCACACCCATTCTTAAAAAGGGTAGAAAGGGACCATGGGGTACTACTGACCGGACTCTCACCTCCATGCTTGGGAAGATCATGGAACAGATCCTCCTAGATGCCATGCTGAGGCACATGGAGGGCAGGAAGGTGATTCAAGACAGTCAGCATGGCTTTGCTAGGGGCAGGTCCTGCCTGACTAACCTTGTGGCTTTCTATTGGTAAGTAGAAAATCCTTGGAGTTGGTGAGTGGAAAATTCTTTAAAAATAATTATCGTGTTTAACAAGACAACAGAGTAACAGGGTTGATAAGAAGATACCCAATTTAATGAAATGACAAAATTGATGAAGAACTCCCCTTGTTATGGAATGCAGGAGGGGGTGGATGGACCTTGAGGAGGGGAGGATCAAACAGGAACCAGGACCTCCTGTAAAATACTTCTGTCATTCTTAGATAGATAACATTTGCGTAGATAGGAAGCACTGGAACTTTCTGTGTGATATTAACTTACCTCTGTCATTTTAGATAGATAATTTTTCACATGTAAACATGTACTGAAACCTCTTTTGGTACACAGGCTTTGGGAAAGATCCTCCTGTGTCCAGCACTGTAATAAAAGCATAATATGTGAAACTTACTGAGTTTCTTGTCCTTCTCTAAATCACTATAACAAAGTGACTATGTCAATAGATAACGGACAACCTATGGATATGATCTCTCTGGACTTCTGCAAGGCCTTTGACACATTCCCCCACAACTTCCTTCTTGCCACATTGGAGTGATACAGATTTGATGGGTGGACTGCTCAGTGGATAAGGAATTGGCTGGAAGGTCACATACAGAGGGAGGTGCTTAATGGCTTGAAGTCCAGATGGAGACCAGTGACAAGTGGTGTCCCTCAAGGGTGTGTACTGGGTAATATTTTCATCAGTGACAATAGACTGTGACATTGAATGCACCATCAGCAAGTTTGCAGATGACACCAAGCTGAGTGGTGTTGTCAGAGGGGCCTGGACAAGCTGAACAGGAGGGCCCAGGTGAACCTCATGAAGTTCAACAAGGGCAAATGCAGGGTTCTGCACCTGGGCCAGAACAATCCTCACTATCAGACTGGGGAATGAGGTGATAGAAAGAAGCCCTGAGGAAAAGGACTTGGGGGTGCTGATGGACAAGAAGCTGGACATGAGCAGGCAGTGTGAGCTTGCAGCCCAGAAGGCAAATCATATCCTGGGCTGCATCAAAAGATGCATTGCCAGCAGATCCAGAGAGGTGATTGTGCCACTTTACTTTGGAGAGACCTCACCTGGACTACTGTGTACAGGTCTGGAGCCCTCAATACAGGAAGGACATGGACCCAATGGAGAGGGTCCAGAGGAGAGCCATGAAAATGATCAGGGGGTTGGAGCACCTCTGCCACAAAGACAGGCTGAGGGAGATGGGGTTGTTCAGCCTGGAGAAGGCTCTGGGGAGACCTAATAACAGCCTTCCAGTACCTGAGGGGGGCCTACAGAAAGGATGGGGAGAGACTGTTTACAAAGGCCTGGAGTGACAGGACAAGGGGCAATGGCTTCAAACCAGAGAAGAGCAGATTTAGATTTGCTATCAGGAAGAAGTTCTTCACTATGAGGGTGGTGGAACACTGGAACAGGTTACCTGGAGAGGTGGTTGAGGCCCCTTCCCTGGAGATATTCAAGGTAAGGATTGACAAGGCCCTGGGCAGCCTGGTCTAGTTGGGGATATCTCTGCTTGCTGCAGGGAGGTCAGACTAGATGACCTTTGGAGGTCCCTTCTGGAAGAAGTTTTTCACCATGAAGGTGGTGAGACACTGGAACAGGTTGCCCAGGGAGGTGGTGGAGGCCCCATCCCCAGAGGTTTTTAAGGCCAGGCTGGATGTGGCTCTGAGCAACCTGATCTAGTGTGAGGTGTCCCTGCCCATGGCAGGTGGGTTGGAACTAGATGATCCTTGAGGTCCCTGCCAACCCTAATAATTCTATGATTCTATGATTCTATGCTCCATCACCTTCCCTGGCATCAAGGTATCTCCCCAGATTCTCTTTCTGGCCCTTCTTGTAGATGGGCATCACGTTTGCCAATCTCAAGTCACCTGGGACCTTCCCAGTTACCCAGGACTGCAGACGAATGTTGCCAAGTGGCTTAGTGAGCACTTCTGACAGTTCATTCAGTACCCTTGAGTGTATGCTGTCTGTCCCCATAGACTCGTGTATGTCTAGGTGGTGCAGCAGGTCACTAACCATGTCCTTATGGACCAGAATATAGGTATACCACCTTTAGCCTTATAAAAAGTAGATTAAAACAAATTTGCTATAGTTTAACAGTTTTAAGTACTGGACTAGTTATGTCCAGATAGAGAAATTTAAACACTTTTACAATAAAACCACAGAGAAAGAACATATTTTCACAGCTAGGTATTTTCAGGCAGTGTGTGTGGAGAATAGATGTTGGCCAGGACAACTACCTGGAAGAACTCAAAAGTACACCACTCAGGACAGACTGTTACTGTCACTTAAAACCTGATAATTTTTTATTCCTCAAAAAGTGTCTGAGAATTTGATGAACAAGCATATCTAACACCACCTGCCTACTGCCAGCAGACAAGGCTCTCCAGAACAGATAGCTTCAGCTTTGTAAGATCACTGAAACTGACTCCACCATTAACAAATGTGAAAACACTACACTTTTCGTCTTGCTCTGAAAACAGTATAGTGCTGTGTTATTTACACCTGTCATATTAATCAGATTAATATCTCGTGTTGTCTAAGGAATTTGGAACTTCTTTTTCAATATGCAGGCCATCTGAAAATCCTTCTCTGAAAGTCTATTTCCACTCTTAAAATATATGCTCTCATTTTCTTGTATGTAAATCACAGCTTCTTTTACAAGAAAAGTATTTGATGTCACTGTAGCCATATGTTATTCTGTGTACTACACTTCAGATTGGTCTAATTTATCTTCCTATCCCACGTATGGTAGTTTTAATGGAAAACTAATTGTACTGTTACATACCTCTGACACTAACCTACAAGAAGTAAACAGAAACTTCTGAATTTTCCTTGTAAGTCAGCAATTTACAAACATCTTTCACAACTTGCCTAAAATGTTTGGTTTCCCTGTTGGCCCGAGGAAAGTAAGAAGTGGTGTGTTCGCACTTAGTATTTGTTCCATTCAGAAATTCCCCAGATTCTGCGAATGTGTGTTGATGCCTCTTGTCACAGACTCATTCTCTCAGGCTTTTTTCATGACTGAAACGAATTAAGAGGAATTTGATTAGTCTCAAAGACGTACCTCGGGCAATAAGAATTAATTTCAGCTTTGTGCTGAGGCAGTCATTTCTATTGCTGTTTGTTCCGCAATGTCCTGAACTTGTGCGTGAAGTCATTTGACCAATACTGTGTTTTGGTGTGTATTATGGAAGCAACTCCGTCTGCTGTTCTAAACTTGAAAGCCTATGCACAGATATGAGTGGACATTTGAGAGTTTGCTTTCGTGTAGGCAATTTTTGAGTATCACAAGCCAGGTAGGCTTTATGGGAACAAAAATCACTGCATATCATCTTCGTCATACATTTTGGAGTCAATGAAAGCCACCAGTTATAGATAAACAAATTCTGCATTTTTCCAATAGGTTTCCCTAAAAATCTCATTCATATTTCATGTAAAGATGTACTCAACAAGACACAGTACATTGACACTCTCCTGTTATGGTAGTACTCATTTCGTTATCACCTCCCAGGCAGATGTTATACTTGAAAACAAACTTAAAATATGCTCCCTTACTGCTTTCCTATCTTTTGTGATGCTCAAAATCTGTAGGTGACAGTGCATATATTAGAGCTGAGGGGAAAAATTGCTTGCCTGTACCTCTATGGTTAATAGCAGTGATATCTGTGTACAATGTATTACAATGAGTTCACTCCTGAAACTATTTAATTTTCCAAGACGAACATAGTGCCTTGTTTCTGACAATAAAAAAAATAAATATTTACTTTGGTGCTCCAGAACTGTTGAAACATAAGTCCATTTCCAGCTCATCTTGATGGAGCGGCAGATAGTGCATCAAATTCACACTGAGATTTGTGTATAGGTCTGACTTCAAGAAAGAGAGTAGGAGAGCCAGAGATTGCATTCTTAGCAAGCCAGAAGTCTCTGTTAACCAAAACACAAGCTTATTGAAGCAATAAAATAGCTTAAAAATAAGCTTCAAGCAAACATCAAATTCATCCCCAGGAAATGGTTGGATTTCATGGACTGACTTTGTGAGTGTCTGCCATAACTACTTCTCTGAGATTACTTGTACCCTATCATTGTATGTTTTCAAATCTGACATCTGGCATCAGAATTTCTACCAATCACTGACCACAGTGATTAGTCCTTGTGTATTCCTTATGTATTTGACAGAAAATCAGTCTAATTCTGCATGGGATGTAATGCAGTCCTCATAAAATGCTGCAGTCTAAGGTTGCCAACACTATGTCTCTGAAAAGTTCCAAGTACATTTTTCCATTTTTGAGTAGGGGGTAGCTGTCATCGCTGTTTGATAACAAGCATCCATACATGTAATACACTTGATAAAATCAGTTGGATTTGGTGTTTCTTACAGCTGCAACACAGGAGCTGTAACTCATCAAAGAAGATTAAAATTGTCCCTTTAAGTCATCATTAAGTCTTTGTGATCCTGAGTATTTCAGTAGCTCAGATAGTTTTCAGCAATTTAGTAACATGTGGTGGTTCATCAATACTGCAACAGCTTCCTTAAATTGCTCTATGGTTATCATATCTTCTTGGAAATTCTACCATGTTTTATTTGTGTGGCTTCTGATCCTGGCCAATCTTTAAAAATGACTGTAATTTGTATTAGTCCAGGATGGTTTCCTAGTTTGCCTGGTGTGGTCACTTATATAGGGGATCCCAGCAGACATTGTTGATATTATCAATTACTCAGTTGTTTAGTCTTTTGGATACATTCTCAGTTTTTGACTGCTGGCTATAGTTTCTGATTCATGGCTTGTTAAGGTTTCTGACCTGAGGATCATATGTTTATCCCCACGTGTTTACCAGGCCTGAGTATAGAAAGTAGACAGAGAGACACTACGCCAGAATTTTCCACAGACAACACTGAATGGATGTTGCCCTCTCATGGTCAGTGTCAGAGACAAGGTACCAGTCTCAGCCTGAACACTGGAACCATCCTTAGTCTGCACAAGTACAACCTTCCTTATTTTAAGAGCTTATCAATTCAATGAATAATCACAGAATCACAGAATGTTAGGGGTTGGAGAAGACCTAAAAAAAATCATCTAGTCTAACCACCCTGCCAGAGCAAGATCACCTAGAGCAGATCACACAGAAACACATCCAGGCAGGTTTTGAATATCTCCAGAGAAAGAGATTCCACAACCCCCTGGGCAGCCTGTTCCAGTGCTCCGTTCACCGACACATGGAACTTCCCATGCCTATGACCTTGTTCTTATGGGCGATTTTAACCTGCCTGGTATCTGCTGGGAACTTAACTCAGCAGAGAGGAGGCAGTCTAGAAGGTTCTTAGAGCATATGGAGGACAGCTTCTCATCCCAGGTGCTGCGTGAGCCTAACAGCGTAAGGCTTTGCTTGAGCTTCCTTTTACAAACAGAGAAGGGCTGGTGGGAGATGTGGTGGTTGGAGGCTGTCTGTGGTCCAGTGACCATGAAATAACTGAGTTTTCAATATGCAGTCAAGCTAAGAGGGGCAGCAACAAAACCTCCACTCTGGACTTCCAGAGGTTACTCAAGGAGCTAACTCAGAAGGTTCCTTGGGAAACAGCCCTTTAAAACAAAGGGGTCCAGGAGGGGTGGACCTACTTCAAGAAAGAGCTCTTGAAGGTGCAGGAACAGGCTGTACCAATGTGCCGGAAGATGAGCTGCCAGGGCAGACAGCCAGCCTGGATGGGCAATGAACTTCTAAAGGAACTAAGGGGAAAAAAGCAGGTGTATCATCTTTGGAAGGAAGGAGAGGTAACCCATGACATGTTTAAGGGTGTTGCTAGGTCATGTAGGAAAAAAAATTAGAGAGGCAAAAGCCTGATCTCCTTCTATGATCAGGTGACCCACCTGGACAAAGTGGGGAAGGCTGTGCATGTAGTCTATCTGGACTTCAGCAAGGCCTTTGACACCGTTCCTCACAGCAAACTCCTGACCAAGCTGTCAGCCCACGGCTTGGACAGCAGCACTCTGTGCTGGGTTAGGAACTGGCTGGAGGGCTGAGCCCAGAGAGTGGTAGTGAATGGTGCCACATCCAGCTGGCAGCCAGGCACTAGTGCTGTCCCCCAGGGATCAGTGCTGGGCCTCATCCTGTTCAATATCTTTACTGATGATCTGGATGAGGGGATTGAGTCCAGCATCAGCAAATTTGCAGATGACACCAAGCTGGGTGCAGGAGTTGATCTGTTAGAGGCTAGACAGGTGGGCAGAGACCAACGGCATGTAAGCGCTGGCTTCTACACATTGGCGACAGCAACCCCATGCAGTGCTACAGGCTGGGGTCAGAGTGGCTGGGCCCCTCAGTTTAGGAAATATGTTGACTTGCTGGAAGGTGTCCAGAGAAGGGAAATGAGGCTGGTGAGGGGTTTGGAGCACAAGCCCTATGAGGAGCGACTGAGGGAGCTGGGGTTGTTTAGCCTGGAGAAGAGGAGGCTCAGAGGAGACCTTCTTGCTCTCTACAACTACTGGAAGGGAGGCCATAGCCAGGGGTGGTGTTGTCTTCTCCCAGGCACCAGCACCAGAACAAGAGGACACAGCATCAAGCTGTGCCAGGGGAAGTTTAGACTGGATATTAGGAAGAAGTTCTTCACAGAAAGAGTGATTGGCCATTGGGATGTGCTGCCCAGGGAGGTGGTGGAGTCACCATCACTGGAGATGTTTAAGAAGAGACTGTATGGGGCACTTAAGTGCCATGGTTTAGTTGATTAGATGGTGTTGGGTAATAGGTTGGACTTGATGATCTCAAAGGTCTTTTCTAACCTGGTTAATTCTATTCTATTCTATTCTATTCTATTCTATTCTATTCTATTCTATTCTATTCTATCCTATCCTATCCTATCCTATCCTATTCTATTCTATAATTCTATCCATTGCCCCTTGTCCTGTCATTGGAGATCACTGAGAAGAGCCTGGCTCCATCATCTTGGCACTCACCCTTTACATATTAATAATGCTATGTAGGTAAAAAAAAAATGTTGGAAGTCAAATTACTTTTAATGGCACCAGTCACTTGGAATGCTGTCTGAATGCTGCAGGTTGCAATGTATGCATTTTCATCTAACTAATTTTCAAGTGAATGACCTGGGATAACTGAGGAGCTACATGTGTAATGTCCTATAATAACCAGTCAGAGTTTCAGCAGAACTGAAAATTTCTGTATGTAAATAAACCCCAATGTTCCTCTTTTACATTTGACACAATATATGTACACTAACTTCTGACTTCTCAGGGAAACTTCATTTTCAAGAAGAAAGAAATGGACTATGGCAGCATGTTCTCTATTACTCGTGCTGTGGCTCACACAGCTCTCCTGTGTTCCTTCTGCCTTTATGTTGTGAAAGCCAGCTTGTGTGGTCACTCCTAGGGTGTGCTTGGCAAGCACTGGAGCAGAGACACCAAGCTCCAGACTGAGTTTTTTCCAGAATCAATATTTGGCACGGTAGTTGTCTTCCTGGCTGGATTTCTTTGTGCTACTGGCGGGCTCTACATTTGGCTGCTGAAACTACTGAAGGAGTTGCCAGCAGGGCTGTTGTGAGGATTAGTCTAGTTTAGCTGTCCTAACCTTCAGGATGCTGTGATCTTTCCATTTCCCTTTCAAAAATCACATGTTTTTTATGTTTAAGAACACAATTCTAAAACCACTTTTTTGAGAGAGATCTTTTTCCAAGTAATTTTTGTGGTGAAAGAAGAGGAGGTACCATATTTTTCTGATCTCTTAGAACACACAGCAAACAAACCCCTCAACAAATTCTTGAGCAGACCACCAGATTTATTAAATTCCTTCCTCAACTTGCTTGTGGCTAAACAGAAGAGCCACATTGTGGCTTGCATTTCTTCAGGGCTGTCTATCTTCAATATTTTTAAGATGGCATCAGGCAAAACCAACTTACTTGTGTCTCTAAAGCCACAAGGTAAGAATGTTCAGACTGAAGCAAGAATACTGAGAATACAAAGGAACACTGAGACAGGGAACTGTGTTTACAACTTGAACAAACATACCAACGGAAACTTCTTCCCAAATGCTTTATACATATCAGATAATGCTGGTAGAGTAAGAATATCAGGATCTGCCTGAGCTGCCAGGTAAATAGCACAACCCAAAAGCAGGTTGAAGATGCTTGAAAATAATAAAGTGTCTCCTATTTCTTTGCACCTTGTCTGTATATCAGGCATTTTGATGATACACATCCTCAAAATGGGCTGGTAGATGGCATTTTTGCTCTATGTTTCAGAGGTCTGAAAGGCACAGCAGCTTTTTTTGAGGCAAAGCCATTATAACATTCCTTTGGGAACAATGCAGTTCTACACTGCTTGAATTCAGTGCTTATGCTTACAAGTTGTGATGGATTGAGCTGAACCTGCTGCTGTTATTCATACCATGCTGCAGTCATGCCAGCTGCAAAAAGTGAAGTGCTGACTGGAGCAAAGTATTGTGGATCTTGAAGTTGAGATCGCAACATGGGAGGCTTTCTGTTCTGGTTGCTGCTTCTGGGTTCGGGCTTCTTGGGTGGAGTCTCTTTTCTGCCGGCGTGGTAGCAGAAAGAGTAGGAGCTGGATAGCACTGGATTTGCTTTTCTGCTTTACGGTGGTTCCCGTCCTGTATTTCACTTTTCTTCTTCCACAAATAGGCTAAGCTACAGTAATCATACATTACATTATTAGATTAAATAGATTATTAGCTAAGGTAATTATGCATCATGATCATGATATCTCATGTTACATTAAACTCTTATCTCTTTATCTCAACACTGAGTTTTGTGTGTTATTTTTCCCCCTCACTTTCATGTTGGGGGAGCAGGGTATTTAGTCCTTGTGCTAAACCATTACATAAGTCACAAGAGAATCTGTCATGTGTTCACTCCTGTAGCTCTGGGTTTCAGCTGAGAAGTATATTTGGTACCAATGTCCATAAGAGCCTCTGTTGCTCTTATGCATAGGATGCAGAGATGAATATCCTTGGTTCTCTGTTCTTCAGAAAGTTCTCATGCATTTGGTGGCTTCAGTCCTTCATTGAGCACTGCCTGAGGGGGTGTTGCTCCATTCTCCATGTGAAACAGACTGTAATTTGAACAGACTAAGGACAAAAGCTAAGAAATGTTTCATCAGTGGAGTACTTGGGAAAAAAAAAAAAAAAGAAGAAGAATGGGGAAAAAGATTAAGAAGCCCAAATGCTCAACAAATTTAGAACTGGGGAAAAGACTCAGTAATTAGAAAACACAAAGTAGCAGAAACTGAATCATAGAGAGCTGTATTTAGAAGTGACAAGGTTTAAATGTTGTAGTTTTATGTGCAAATCACACCACAATTTTTCAAAACTAGGGTCTGTGCTTTGGGCCCTGTAGCCCTTAAGACAGCTGTGGGCTGATGAACTGCTTGATAACAGTTCGATGGAAAGGTAAATAGCTAGTGTGTTTTCAGAGGCAATGTCAAGGAAAGAAGACTGGGAATTACAAAAATCCCACCTTACAATTAACTTCATCTATTCATCAGTAAAAGATTGTTCCTAGGAGAAAGGATTAGCTGGGATAAATCAAATGGGCTTAAAACAAGAAACTGAGATTAAAAAATGGCACCCTGTGATAGAAAAGGTATACAATCATGGAGTAAAAGATTATGAGAAACCTGAAAGAGTTGCAGGGACAGAGATGACATTTTGGTGTAGAGGATATTAGTTTTTATATCTGAGACTGGGGGCATAAAAAGTGGGTATTTATTTCAGGTAAACATCAAAAGTCTGAGTTCTACTAGATGGTTCTAAAAGTTGCTTATCCAAGCCAGCCTGGTTTACAGGGGATTGCTCTTTTTGCACTTAGCATCTGTTTCTTGTTGTGTTCCAAAACACGAAGCAGAGGCAGAAGGGACAAGAAGAGGAAAGGATTACCAAATGTTTTAACAGCCTAAGAAATTTTATTTTGATTTACTTTTGAAAATTGAGAATCAGCTATCTACAATTACAGGAGTGAGGTTTTATTCTATACCTCTAGAGCTTCTGCTGTGATTTTGTTTTGCTTTGTTTATCTAAAATGGGAATGAAGAGCATTTTTGCAGTAAATTTTGTATTTGTAAAACTATCACAATTCTGGTGTAGAAAAAAACACTCCTACTGAAGTGTGGGAAGACTCCTAATACTTCATTCTAAAAAACAAGGCTGGCAACGCTAGAGCTTAGAAGCAGGACCTGAAGCTGAAATGTCAACTACTCCAAGACTTTAGAAAAGTCCTTCAAGTACAAAATACATGAAGAAAAGCTCTAAAAATTTCTTGACTGTTTCACAGTTACCATAAGCAGAGAGAACATGGCAAAGGGGAGAAAAGAAGAAAAAAAAATGTAAGGTGTGAAAAAAACCCAGAATCAAACAGAGGGAGGTCAAACGCACTGACATACTGTTCCTACTTAGATGGTTACTCTACAAGGTGAGAGGACACTGAGGCAGAGCTTTGAATATATTCCTCCTTTTTTTGCCCAAAGATTAAGGGAAATTTAACAAGATAGATAAAGTCTTCTAAATGTATACTAAGAATGTCAGACAGAACAATCATGCCTAAGTCTTTCAAATGAGAGCCTAACAGGACATCTTTCTCTTTTTGTGAATTAGCTTGGAAAGAAACAAGATGTCTTTCACTGGAACTCACCACCCGATTCCTTGTGCACAATTTAAGGCTTATCTATATTAGCAAAAACTCTGTCAGAGTGTAAAGTTAGAGTTTTTTGCTCCAGCTGTAGGAGCATTTCAATTTGTTTGTGCAGTGTTAATCAATCTATTCTATTCTAAATCCACTGAGCATTTTGGAAATACTCATTTGCTGTGCATGTTGAGACGTCCCCATTTGTTGCTGTGATTTGTGCATTTGGGCTCTCTTTGTGGAAATCTAGGACTTCTGACTTTCAATTTTTCAAATAAGCCTATAACATTCTGCACTTCTGTAGCAAAGGTATTGCTGAGTGTGGCAGTCCTCGCTGTATTAAAATGATTTAGTGCAATGAAGGATCTGGATAAATAAGAGGAAAAGCAGACAGCAGCTTGGTTTATTTGTGTTTCTGCAACAGTTCTATTTAAAAAGCAGGATCTGAGAGTTAGCCAGTTAGCCAGCTAACATTATATTTCCTCAGGCTGCTTCATATATTTAAGTATGATATTGGTGAGATGGATTATGAGGATGACTCACAGCAACATCAGAACTTCAAAATAAGGAAGGCTTCTGCAGCAATGAAGGGATTTAACTGTGTGTTCATTTTTATTAAAAAGTCATGCCACTGACTTGTTTCATATCTTACCTTAAACCAGTAGGTGTTCTTCCAGGATTAAACCACCAGCAAATTGACAATAAGCAATGACCATGACAACACAAAACATTGAGCCTGGGCTAGGATTACCAAAAAATCTTAAATCAAAATACTATCTTTGGTATGAAGTGGTGGGATTTGGTTTCATTATTTTGCTGCCTTTTTTTTTTTATTGGAGGGTGGGGTAGTGGCAATGGGTTTTTTGCTTGTTTGTGGTATTTTGTGCTGTGGTGTTTTTGTTGTGGTTTTTGTTGGTTTTCACACAGAAATGTCTCTATATCATAGAATCATAGAATCAATAAGGTTGGAAAGGAACTCAGAGATCATGAAGTCCAACCTATCACCCAACACCTCATGACTAACTAAAGCATGGCTTCAAATGCTGCATCCAATCCTCTTTTGAACACCTCCAGGGATGGTGACTGCACCACCTCCCTGGGTAGCACATTCCAATGGCCAATCACTCCTTCTGTGAAGAACTTTCTCCTCACCTCGAGTCTAAACCTCCCCTGGTGCAGCTTGAGACTGTGTCCCCTTGTTCTGGTGCTGGTTGCCTGGGAGAAGAGACCAACCCCTTCCTGGCTACAACCACCTTTCAGGTAGTTGTAGAGGGCAATGAGGTCACCCCTGAGCCTCCTCTTCTCCAGGCTAAAAAATCCCAGCTCCCTCAGCCTCACCTCATAGGGCTTGTGCTCAAGACCTCTCACCAGCCTTGTTGCCCTTCTCTGGACTCCTTCCATCAACTCAACATCTTTCCTAAACTGAGGGGCCCAGAACTGGACACAGTACTCAAGGTGTGGCCTAGCCAATGCAGAGTACAGGGGCACAATGACTTCCCTGCTGCTGCTGGCCACACTATTCCTAATGCAGGCCAGGATGCCATTGGCTTTCTTGGCCACCTGGGCACACTGCTGTGTCATGTTCAGGCAGCTGTCAACCAGTACCCCCAGGTCCCTTTCTGCCTGGCTACTCTCCAGCCACTCTGACCCCAGCCTGTAGCGCTGCATGGGGTTGTTGTGACCAAAGTGCAGCACTCAGCGTTTGGACCTGTTCAAGGCCATCATGTTGTACTCTGCCCATCTGTCCAGCCTGTCGAGGTCCCTCTGCAGAGCCCTTCTACCTTCTAACAGATCAATACCTGCACCCAACTTGGTGTCATCTGAAAACTTACTAATGGTGGACTCAATTCCCTCATCCAGATTATCAGTGAAGATATTGAATAGGATGGGGCCCAGTCCTGATCCCTGGGGGACACCACTAGTGACTGGCCTCCAGCTGGATGTGGCACCATTCACCACCACTCTCTGGGCTCAGCTCTCCAGCCAGTTCCTAACCCAGCATGGAGTGCTGCTGTCCAAGCCACTAGCTGACAGCTTGGCCAGGAAATTGCATTGGGGGACAGTGTCAAAGGCTTTGCTGAAGTCCAGGTAGACTACATCCACAGCCTTCCCCACATCCACCAGGCAGTCACCTGATCATAGAAGATCAGGTTGGTCAGGCAGGACCTGCCCTTCCTGAATCCATGCTGGCTGGGCCTGATCCCTTGGCCATCCTGCAGGTGCACTGTGATTGCCCCCAGGATGATCTGCTCCATAATCTTGCATGGCACTGAGGTCAGGCTGACAGGCCTGTAGTTTGCAGGTTCACCCATCCAGCCCTTCTTGTGGAAGGGCATCACGGTGGCTAGCTTCCATATGTACTTTGCATTGCAACTTTTTCCCAAACTACAGTCACCAAAGCAAAACAAGTATTAATGAAATTCTGAAGGAGAGCTTTTGTAACACTTTCTATTTCTAGACTGCTAGAAATAAGCCCAAACTGTCATGGCTGGTTCTTTTTTATTCCTGAACCATCATGTTTGGACCTCTTTTCTTCCTGGAGATTCCCCACAATTGGAATAAGAAGGAACCTTGTAGAATAATTCAGAATAACCTAAACTTGTCCAACAATGCAATTTTTTGTTTCATTCCTTTCTACTTTTGTTTGCAAATGGAATAGTAACTTGTCAGAAACACACAGTCGGATTATCAAGGAAAATATAAAATGGTAGTAAGTTCATAGCAAAAAGTTGGACAATGACACCAAGCATCATGTCTTCATTTTCACAGCTTATGCTGAAGGAAGAAGTTTTGCTTCTTCCCCTTCAAACCAGGAAGAAAAATCTGCTTCAGAATCAGTCCTAGAATCTTTTCAGTTCACAACTACAAGATTAGAGCAAGACAGGAAGTCCACATGCTTTTTCAAACAGTAAAGATTTGGAGCGAGAAAAACAGTCTTCATCTCCCACTAGATGTCCCTAGAAACAGTGAGTGGCTGCTTTGAGTGAGCTTGAGGAGAAGCTGAGCCAAAATCAGAGTTTCTCGAAGAGCTTTGGAGCATGCAGTTCAAATGATTTCTTAACATGATATTGTTGTGAAGATTAAAACAAAGACAGATAAAATGAAGCTTGCTTGTAATTGATAAGTATTTGGGATTCTCTAAGAATTACAAATCATAAAAAGGAATGGAGAATATAATAAATAAATCTATACTATATGAAGAATGTTATGCTGTTTTGGTTTAAAGAGCTACCAGGTGGGTGGGTGGAAACCTAAACCCTCTAGGTGGGCAGGAACCTGATCCCCAGGTGGAATCTGACTCCAGGGGCAGTCACCCTGACTGTTTCTCTCTTGTCTTCCCCTCCCCGCCTGGTGGAGCTTGTTCCTGTTGCCAAGAGCTTGTGACCACGCAGTCAGGCCTACCCGGCACAGGGTCGGGCCTGCATCCCATGGAATCCATTGCTATCCAGCCTTGCTCTGTATATATCTGTATTTAAATCCCTTTCCCTAATACCTCTGTACCTTCCTCTTCCCTGAATAACTTTTATTTCTTGTAGAAATCAATCACATTCTTAACTTCTAGTTTCTGTTCAATTATTGTTCACCCTTTTATTTCACCTGCCTACCTTTTCCCTACAGGGGGAGTGGGAGGGGAAGGGCAGGGGGGAACAACCTACTTTCTGTCCTGTTGGGTTTTTGCCCTGCTGTGTGGCAGCACAGGCTTATAGATTAAAGATAATAAATACATGTTTTTCCACACAATATGCACACCTGAGGTTACACTGTCTTGTGGGGTTTGGATTGTTGGTTTGTGTGGGGTTTGTTTTGTTTTGTTTTGTTTTCTGAATAGGTGAATAAACAGATGAACACAGATGGCTGGCTGAGATAAATGAGAATTTTATTGCCTTCCCATTTTCATGTCTAAAATATCTTTTTTTAGTTTCTTTCTTTCCTTTTTTCCTTTATTTTTTTTTTTTCCCCTTAATGGAACCTCTCAAATACACAATGTATTTCTAAGTAAGACAGTATTTTTTTGAGTCTAGGAATACTCTGAAATATAAAGTGAAAAAATGTTTTTAGAAGACTCAGCTGAATCTGGGGGATGCTGATATAAAAGGAAGTGAAATACAGAATGATATGGCACACACCAAAAATGATTACACTGTTTTTTTCTATGGACAAAGAACCTTTCATCTGCAACTACTGGACTCTAAATAGGAGTAGCCATCTACTTTCTTTGCATCTGCAGTCAGTTTGAGTTCTCTGACCTAGGCTGAGGGGGAAAATACACACAAATGTCTCACATAATTCACAAATTTTATGTGTGTTATCTTTTAACTTGTCTTGCCACACCTAGTAAAATAGTGAAAAAAGTAATCAAGTTACATTATACCAACATAATGTTCACTCTCTGAGTCACACACAGAATCACTGTGGTTGGAAAAGACTTTCAAGATCATCAGTCCAACAATTATCCAGCTGTACTAGGGGCCATACCCTTCAGCAACATACCTAGACAGCTAAAGAGAATCAAAATTAACTTTGCACAGAAGGCGTCTTCAGAAAATACTCTGGAAAAGTAAAGTGTTATATATAGAGAGAGAATATAAAACCAAAAGAAAGGTAACAGCTTTTACCCGAGAGTAAACTTCTGTGTGGCCATATGAAAGATGTGCCCAATTCAAAGAAATAGTTGATTAATGTCTGAACCTCTTTAAACTGAAAGACAAGACAGAAATCCCAGAGGGATTTGAAATGTCTCTACAAAGTAATAAAAGGCCTTGAGTCTGTTTCTGTGATTTTGATCTAATGCCTTTTCTACTAGACGTTGTGGTACAATTTGGCTGCTAGGAAGGCAAATAACTGATGAACATAAGCAAATCCTTCACCTTATTGATATTTAAAAAAGGATATTTTCAGAGCACTAAGAATGATTCAAATAATATAATGACAGAAATTAATAGCTGGTTTAAAATATTATATAATGCATTTCAATGCAGGGACTTCAGTGCATATTGTAAGTGAAACTCTTCCGTTGTTTCATTTAATGGTATTTCAAACTAATATTTGCATTTGAGATGTGAAGAAGCCATCTAACTTTGGTTCATACCAAACATGTTCATAAATGCTCAGGACAATATATTATATTTGAGTTTATAGATAATCACAGCAGTAGGATTTTTACTCCCTGGGAAATTATGAAAGAGTAAGATTTTTGTAGTGACTCTGTAGTGCCAAATGTTAGGACAGAAAAACGCAGAAGACACAGACATATTTGTGCTATCCACAGAATCACTCAGAAGCCATAATCTAGTGCTTTATATAGATTTATGTACCTTTGTATAGCCATCTGACCCAAATGTATCCTTCAAAACACAGAGAAAAGCCCCTACCTAAGCAAGCCTTGAGCTCTCAGCAGCCACTGTGCTCTAACTTCAGACCAATGCAGTATTACTGAGTTTGTAACTTTTTATCAGAAGAGAAGAGAAGAGAAAAGAGAAGAGAAGAGAAGAGAAGAGAAGAGAAGAGAAGAGAAGAGAAGAGAAGAGAAGAGAAGAGAAGAGAAGAGAAGAGAAGAGAAGAGAAGAGAAGAGAAGAGAAGAGAAGAGAAGAGAAGAGAAGAGAAGAGAAAAGAGAATAAACCAGGTTGGAAGAGACCTTCGAGATCATCATGTCCAACCTATCATCCAACACTACCCAATCAACTAAACCATGCAACCAAGCATCCTGTCAAGCCTTGCCCTGAACACCCCCAGTGATGGCGACCCCACCACCTCCTCGGGCAGCCCATTCCAGTGGGCAATCACTCTCTCTGTGTAAAACTTCCTCCTGACCTCCAGCCTAAACCTCCCCTGACGCAGCCTGAGACTCAGGCTTTCTTCATCAAATGCTGATTACGTTTAATGAATAAAGGGATTTTTTTTTCTTGTATTGCAGAAAATAAATTCTAGCACCTGGTTTTTTATTTGTGTGTGCGTGCGTGCATTTTTTTTGTTTGGTTGTTATTGATCTTGCTTCAATCTTCCAATATGTATTTTCAAGGAGGCAAAAGAGCAAAAATAAATAAAGGTTTTTGTATACTGGCAACTATATTTTAATGATTGTAAGAACTTTTGGTCAAAATCCCATACACTTGAGTGTATTTGCATAGCAGGTTGCATGACTGAAAGTTACTACCCGAAATGGTCTTCCAAATCCTACAACGTTAAAAGTAATAATAAGAATGCAGTCAAAAATAATGTAGAGAATCCAAAACTTTCTCAGTAATTTTCTACCTCACTCCAAGGTATATACATAGAATACATAGAATACACCAGGTTGGAAGAGACCTTCAAGATCATCGCGTCCAACCCATCAACCAATCCAACACCACCCAAACACCTAACCCACGGCACCAGGCACCCCTCTCTGCCTCCAGAACTAACTTAGTGTAAACCTATCAAAATATTTCTCCCTCATTTCTTCACATTATTATAGTTTAACTGAACTAAGTATTTCTTCTTCCTGGTTTTATTGTCAAATAAGGATCAACAGTCCTGCAGTGGTGGGAGAAGAAAGTGGTTACTGATGGTTTGTCAAAACTTGGACCCTCATAACAATCCATGCACTATTGCAACTGAGACAATAAATCAGTGCTGCAATTCCTGCTTGAAATAAAATTTCTTGAGAAGAAAAATATGCTATGTGAAAGATCTCTTCTTTTTTGGTAAACAGTGACATTATTTACTTGTTCATTTACTGGCAACAAATAGGTACCTGACTGCAGTCTTTTTTATTTTCCATTCCCAAGATATTTCTTATGGTATTTTAATGCACTTAATGCACATGTGCATACACTTTTGTATAAAGTTAGTAAAATGATGCTTGAGTCTGTCAGTCTGACTGTTTACTTTACATGTGTATATTTATATGAGAAATGTTTTAGTGATTAAACTTGGTGTCAATGAAAAATTAACTTCTGAGTACTTTTTTTATACAGTAGATCTTGTATTATGGTTATAGTCAGAAAAAGTCACTGTAGAAGTGGTTCTGTTTATGGCATACCAATTCCTGCATGTCTTCAAGTCAGTGGGACACTATGGTAGTGGCACGCGCAGACTTTAGGGACACCAGCATCTTTTCTCCAGCTTCTAAAATGCTTTATCTTGAAAGAATTCCAGCTTGCCATAAACCTGTGTTTCAATTTATTAGCAGTATTCCAGTCATCATAAAAGACACTTCAGATTTTGGTCATCTTGATTCAAAGACAGTGCAATTCATCACATTTGTTAACTGTCCAGTCTGGGCACCTACCTCAGTTAAATAACCAGTTACTTGCAACACAGCCATCTATTTTTAGCACGAGTTACATTTTTGCAATTTATTACTGTGGGATTTGTATTGTGTATCTGTTACTGCTCCTTAGGCATGCCACAGATACATCTGTTTTAAAACCTTGCTTATTTCTTATCATGTTTTTTTGGACATTGGTCTGTTTCTTTTATTAACTACCATTACATAGCTGTTGGATGTTGTAAGCATGAAGCGTAAATGCAGCCTTGGAATTTGTGCTAGCCTTCACACATGCAACAGGAGCTACAAGGTTTTGAAAATGATCACAAAGCACAAGTGGCATTTTTTAATGTGCACGTATAGAGACATAGCTATGTATAGATGTATGTGCAGCTATTTTATTTTTTTAAATCATAGATACATTAAAATAATGTGTCAGAAATTACAGCTAAAGCCCTTCCAGCAGTTGCCAAACACCCCATCTTTTTGGACTTTCCTACTGAGGGATAGTTAGGGTCAGTAATCTGGTCAGATCACTGCCTTTCCTGGAGACTACAAAGGGCTGAAGTAAACTAGCAGTCTGTTTGCTATTTGTAAACCTGTCTCATTGTCTCTCTGTCTCTTGTCTCGATGCTCACGGTCAAATAATTTACTCAAATTTGTCCAAATATCCTTACTGTTTCTAGAACAAAGACACAAAATAAGCTGAAGTAGATAGTGAACAAAAATATCAACAGTAGCAAAACTAGAAATGTGTGGCTTAAGAGCACTTGTGAACCAGAGAGACTGCAGAGCCACAAAATACATGAGTGATTTTTTAAAAATTAGCGTTTGCTGACTTGTGCAAGACAGACATAATTATTGTCGACTCAAAAGATGTGAACCCAAGCCCAGAGAATCCTGAGGAAAAATGACAAAATGGAGACATGGATGTGAACACAACACCTTAAATTATGTATTTGTTATTTTTTTGGTAGCAGTGAGTAACTTATTTTACAATTGTACAAAAATCTGCGTGCTTTACACATTCTTCACGTGTGCTCCCGAGTGTCCACAATACTGACTGCAATAGCATCACGCTGAAAAGTGCTGCTTGCACTATGAAGAAGCATGGGGGTAGGCAGTGATTTTACAGGTCAGAGCACACTAGTGCGACTTCTGTGATAAGGAACAGACAGTCTGTACCCCAAACATGTGGGAGAAGAAAGTGCTACAACACATTTAGAGCAAGACCACATGATCTCTGTAGAGCAACCAAGTGTCTGGCTGTGCCTAAATGCTACTGGATGCCAGCCAGCTCTCAACTGGAAACTGCTGTGAGTAGAGTTCTTATGCCCAGTCTTTCTGGAGACTGACTTCAAGCTCTGAGCTGGATCACAGCTGCCAGACAGAGACAGTTTAATCCTGTCTGCAAGAGACTGAGCAGACATAGATTTAGGGTAAAGGAAATCTGAGATTACATGAAGTCTATGGGTTAGCATTTTGCACACCATAGCTCCCTAGTGGCAACTCCAATATAGATAACACTACCCAGACTGGCATAAATTCTCTAAAGCCAGCGAGGAGCAAGAAATTTGTAAAATAGCTGGGAGAGCTGAACTGATGCATCTTTAATTAGGTGCCTTCTACAGACTGATCAATCACAACTATTTATTGAAAATATTTTCCCACTTAGGATATATCTACACTAGATACAAGAACATGTATTTATGATGAATCCCAGAGCCCTATATACAATCTTTACTATCTACATGTATGCATATGGTGGATTTTTTCATTTATAAGGCTTCATTAGTAAACTATGAACATTTATGAGGTTTTACTGCAAAATACAGTAAAAAATTGTCAGGTTGATATTTTTATTTATAGAAGTTTTAACACTTTAAAAAACACTTATTAAAACTAAAATATATTTGAAACCAATGACAATGATGGAAGGATGGCTGATCATGACCATGCCCCATTTGTATCTCATAATGAAGACTTGAAATTTCTTCTCAGTATATTGTCTGTATGTAGAATGAGATTTTTTTTTCTCTGTCATATAAAATGTCTTTTCATCACCAAATACATCACTTTTGAAGCACATTCAGCAGGCTTGATGAGCACACAATTTAAGAATTTACTGTAATGTTCTCTTTCTTATTATCAACTACACTGATGCTAATGTTGCTGGGCTTTGGTGGTTTGTTTATTTTTTGGTATTCTTTGGGGGGGGGTGGTGTTGGGAGGAGGGGGAATTAATATAAAAATGTTCTTGTTTACTTTATTCAAAGGTCCATCTTTCTTTGAGGGAGTAGCACAAGTTCTATTGACTGCCAGAAAGGAAACTGTCAGGTGATGGGATGGAGAAAATTCTTTTACAATGCTGAAAGGCTGAAGATAAATTCTTTGGGGCTACACTGTAGCACTGGGAATAAAAGTTGAAAGCCAGCTTTACCTGCAGACCACACTACTGAGGCAAAATGCGTGAGGAAGAAGAAAGCAAAACTATGTGGATCTTAGGTCTGTAAGGATTTTGTGGCTTGTTTTTTAACTGGTGCAGTTTCTTGCTGAAATAACAACGTATTTTTATTTATGATATAAAGAACACAACACCTCTTTTGAAGCCAGAATGCTTTAGCTAAGTATGAATAAAGCACAACTAATATGACTTACCCTAAACCAATCAGGTTAGACAAAGATCAGTATACCTAAAACTGATGTCAGATTGCAAAAAACCACACACAAACAAACAAAACCACCAAAACCTCCCACAAACCAAAATGAAACAAAACCAAAACTAAACAAAAAGTCCAACAAGGCTATTCAAGAAAATGTAAAAAAATCTTAAATTATACAACTCAGGAGCTTGAGTCTTTGTTGATCAAAGTCATAGTTTCTTCAGTTTAGTTTTATGACTCAATAATTATGTTATATATTTACTGGCTTTTCTCAGGAATACTTGCCTCTCATAAACATGTGTTGATTATTTCTGTAAAATCTTTTGAATATTGCAATTTACAATTAGGTCTGTACAAAGCAGAGCTTTTTCAACTTCAGTAATGACCCACAGACTCCATAAACAACCTAAGATTTGGGTTGAACAAAGGTGAACTGGGCCCCTCAGTTTAGGAAGGATGCTGACTTGCTGGAACGTGTCCAGGGAAGGGCAACAAAGTTGGTGAGGGGCTTGGAACACAAGCCCTATGAGGAGAGGCTGAGGGAGCTGGGGTTGCTTAGCCTGGAGAAGAGGACACTCAGGGGTGACCTTCTTGCTCTCTACAACTACCTGAAGGGAGGTTGTGGACAGGTGGAGGTTGGTCTCTTCTCCCAGGCAACCAGCACTAGAACAAGAGGACACAGTCTCAGGCTGTGCCAGGGGAGGTTTAGGCTGGATGTTAGGAAGAAGTTCTACAGAGAGAGAGTGATTGTCCATTGGAATGGGCTGCCCGGGGAGGTGGTGGAGTCACCATCATTGGAGGTGCTCAGGAGGAGACTTGATAGGGTGCTTGGTTGCATGGTTTAGTTGATTAGGTGGGTTGGATTCATTGATAGGTTGGACGCGATGATTTTGAAGGTGTCTTCCAACCTGGTTTATTCTATTCTATTCTAAAAACTAGGCAGTGCTGTTAGGCCTACTTGAAAGCCAACAGATAGTGGGGTCAATACTCAGCCCAGTCCTGTTCATTAATAGAATGGTGGGGCAGAGTATTACATACAGCAAGTTTGCAGATGACACAAACCTGAGAGGAACTTGTTACACCAGGGTGTTACACTGCCATCCAGTGTACAGAGTACAGAAATGGCCCAGCAGGAACCTCACAAAGTTCAACATGGAGAAGTGTAAAGACCCACACCTGGGGAAGATCATCCTCATGCACAGTGTATGTTCTGGGAGCACCCAGCTGGAGGGTATCTTGACAGAAAAAGACCTAGAGATGGACACTGTATTGAACATGGACCAGCAACATGCACTTGCAGGAAAGGCGGCTATCCTGGACTGCATTAGGAGGAATCTCATTAGCAGACTGAGGGAGGAGATACTTCCCCTCTCTTGAGTACTGGTTAGGACACACATAGAGTACTGTGCCTAGTTCAGGCCTTCCCAGTGTGAGAGTGACATAAACATACAGGAAAGAATCCAGTGAAAAGGCACAAAACTGATCAAGTGGCATGAGAAAAGGCTGAGTGAGCTGGGACTGAAGCCTGGAGAGAAGAATCACAGGAGAACTCACCAGTGTATCTAAGAATTTTAGTTAATTTCTTGTTTCCAAATCACAAATTTAGCAGTTTGGTGTGCCTGTGGAATTCACCTTTTCTCTTGTCTGGGGGAAAAAATAATAATGAAAAAACCCTTTAGAATTGCCTGTTCACATAGTGACTAAGAATGTCATGTTAGTAACCCTTATCTTTTATGGGAGCTACTCAAAACACTTATCTAAATTGGCTCTATAAACTCAATGAAATAAGATAATTCTAATTGACTGCATTTAATGTAGTGTCACTTGAAGTTGTCTATTGCTAAATTTAAATATAAACAAAAATACTTACACAGGCCAAGAGGAACTTCAGCACAATTCTTCTCTGCTCTACCTAACAGTTCAGGAACAAATCTCTCAAGATTTGTCAGATGCAATATGCTGCTTCTCACTCTTCTGTGTAGTATCAGGTATAGATCAGTGCTGGAGGGGGCAACATGATCTATTATGACAAATCTTGTGAATTGTCTTGGGGGAGTGGAAACCTGCTCTGCTTTGATGAATTGTCCACTTGCCTGTACTGGAGTAAGTGACTGGAAGCTACAAACGTTCTTTTCGTGATTGACATTTAGCTCAGAATCCCTGACAGACACCATGTGAGCAGGTTACATGTACTGCTCGCTCATATTATTGCAGAAACTGGATTAAGAGCTTCAAGAACTACCAAGGAAGCAACCTGCAAGAAAGAACAAACATCAAGTTAAAATATACAAAGGAAATTAAAATGGAAAAAGACAACGGACACAAGAAAGATAAACAGAAGAGCCCTACACAAATTAAATTACATTAATTCTGTTTCAGAGCACTGATGAAGACACTTGCTTCAAACATGAGAGAACTACCCTGAAAAGCATAATCTTTGCAGTGCATCTTGTACCTCACTCTATATTCAGGAGTGTGTATGGTAAGAGTCTGGGAGATGCATTCTTTTCCTGCACAAATGCCAAGAAGAGTTTCTAGTCAACTTGTTAGCAAAGACTGACTATGTGGATCTCACAGGATGTCCTGCACTAAGCATGAAACAGTTCAATGTAGCCAGGCACCAGCTTTTCAGGGATTTTAAGGACAAAGACAGGAAGGGTCCCAAGTGATTTGGTAAGTGTCAGAAAGCATTGCTAGATATCCCCATGCTTACTAGTCTCTTAATATTTGTGATACCTTTTCTCAAGCTGCCTTGTTCACTCCTAGCAGCATATATTTTAGTACGCTTGGGATAATCTGAGGAGTCTACCTGTGGAAGGTAGATAGTGTTCTAGTGTCCAGACTTACAAGCTCATTGTGCTGCTGTGTGAAAATTGTCCTGTTAGGCTGTTTACTGTGAAATCATTCTTAATTCAAGCCAATTTAATGTAAAAATGCAAACAGAATTATTCACAGCATCCAGAACACCAACAAAACTACAAAAATTTAAGTGACTAAATGAAGGAAAAACAGAAGCTGACACCCTCTCCTGCCAGCAAACTAACTTTTATTTTTTCTTAATACATGGTTTACCAGGGAGTCTCTCTTTGAGTCATCAGGAAGAATCTTATAGAGCATTTTGGCTTTCACAGGCAGTCTTGCCTTTTGAAAACTTTTAGGGACTGATGCAAGTTGAGAGAGACTAAATCCTTCTTTCCAAAACCTGGTCACCTCTTCCCATTTATAAAATTAATTGACTAACCCTCTCAGTTGAAATTATTCCATTGTATTCATAAAGTTAATAACTACTTGTAATCCAAGGATCCCTTTCTGCATTTGTTTGGTTAAGTAGCAAATCTTTCATCTCACAAGGGAAAATCCCTTCTTTTGCTAACTGACTCCATATATTCCCTTATGAAATATCTTCTCTGCTAAGCCCTTTTTTAAACCGTTCTGTGATAACAACAGATTTGGCAATAACAACCTCACCAACACTTTCCACTTAAGCCTGCTGTATGTAAGAGTTACTCCGCGGCAGCAGGGAGGAGATGGGATTAGGCTAGCTCGTAGGCAGGACCCCTTCGCAGGACTCGGGCGGCTCCCTCCGGACAGCAGGGAGCTGTGGGGTCGGCACGGCAGGGCCGGCAGGGCTGTGCCCGGGACAGGGTCGGCCCTGTGGCAACGCGCTTCAGGGCCGGCGTGGACGACCCCGGGGAAGAAGCGTGGCTGTGTGGAGTCCCGGCTTCGGAGCGCAGGCACGGACAGCGCTCTAGGTTTCCCTGAGGTTCAGAGGGCACACAGAAGTGGCGACTCCTCTCCCATGATGGCGGGGTTCTGCAGGCATGCAGCTGACGCTGTTCCTGCTCTCCAAGCTGACACACACAGCTCGGCAGTCTGCTGCTTAAAGCTGATGCAGACATGTGGACTGCTGATCCTGGCTGAGTCACGTCCCCGGCAACTGGGCAGATCTTGCCCTCGAGGGTCCAGTTCTCTTCAAGACACGGCGGGCTCCTCCAACCAGTGAGACTGGCAATACAACGTTGTAGCTTCTTAGGCTCAGCTAAGGTCCCTTCTCTGGAGATACTCTCTGGCTGAGGCTGAACGGGCCTGCCCGGATGCTGGCTTCTCCTTCTTGTGCAGAGGCTACTAGTTTGCTTGCATATATGAGAGAGAAGACTTAATAGCAATGAGCTTAATGGCAGAGGCTATGGCACGAGCTTTGTCCTCTTGAGCAAAGAGGGAGAACAAAGTGAAAGAGGGGGCAACATATTTACAAAATGGGCTAATACTTACAGGTTTCTTGAGGCTAGATTTGGCCACCAGGCACTCCTGTACACAACTGGCTTGAGCCTATAGGAAGCATGAAGCTAGAATTATGCCCATTCTTGGTATTAGCACAAGCATCTCATGTGATGGGTGTGTGCAGTGGTCTCTGCCACCTTGGCCTTTGTTCTTCTCATGAAAGGAGGGGGAACTTGTCCACATGCTAGGACAAGTCTCAATATGTGGGCATAATTCTGGGCATAAAGTGCCTTCACAACACCTACAAGCTGCTGTTCATTATTTTGGTATAGGCAATTTGAAAATTGAAATTAGAGACTGTGATGAAGAACAGATATTGCCAGTCCATAAATTCTGAAGGAACTTCTAATCTACTTATGCGTCATTTTTCCTAGTCATAATGACAGAACTGTGTTCAGTACAGAGGCAGTAAACAGCAGTTTTATCATAGCTGAATAGAATGGGAAGCAAAAGCCCAGAAACAGACACCAGAATCTGAAGGAGAAGAAAAATCCAAACCCTTCGTAGCAATAATTACATAAGAAACATGAGACCATTAAGAAACTAATGTGCTGTGGTTTTTGCATATTCCCTTCTTCTCTTCAGCAGCAACAGAGTCTGCTCAGGGCAAACATGACACTTCAAAATGTGGCAGTGACATGAGAGAGAAAGCTGCAGCCCTGCAGCTCTGGAAACCTGCAGGTCACATACCACTACCAAAAGAAACCAGAAGCGTATTAGCTAGGTCTCAGAGATGAAGGGAAAATGAGCTCTCTTGGACCAGAGTCAGTTCCTCAGTGTTCGCTACATCCCTATGGCCTGACTCCAAACATGCAAGCAAGATACTCTCCTAAAGACACAGTGGGTATGGAAGAATGAGCTGAAAACAGCTTTTGTTTCTGTTCTGTCCTAATGACTTGGAGTTTTCTTTAACAAAGTAAACTTAAATCACACCTGGTGTGCATTTAAAGGTCTTTTTAGTGAGCTCACTATGGGAGAAGATCTAGACATAAAATTATAGGGGAGTGGAGTAGAGGAAAGAGGTCTACAAAGAAGTTTTGTTGCCTTTACACTTTTTAGAATTCCTTGATTTTACTAACATTCAAACATTTCTAAAGTTCTTGTGTCAGTGAGTGGGGCAGCATTAATTCTTTCCCAAATCTTATATACAACTTGAGTTTTAAGAGGTTTGCTCCTTGAATCTTGATCTTTGACTATTGTGAATAGGCTCTAATAAATGCTTGGTTTAAAATGAAAGCATACAATATTGTCCAAGTATGTACTTTGTTCTGTTCACATTATAGTGTTTATTTCCATATATTGTGATCTGCTGTTTCTGTTTGCCTATCATGGATACACAGAATACAGAATTAAACAGGTTGGAAAAGACCTTCAAGATCATTGAGTCCAACCTATCACCCAACACCATGTAATCAAATAAACTATGGCACTAAGTGCCTCATCCAGTCTCTTCTTAAACGCCTCCAGTGACAGTGACTCCACCACCTCCCTGGGCAGCCCATTTCAATGGCCAGTCACTCTTTCTATGAAGAATTTCTCTGTAACATCCAGCCTAAACCTCCCCTGGCACAGCTTGAGACTGTGTCCTCCTGATGCTGGTTGCCTGGGAGAAGAGACCAACCCCCAACTGGCTACAATCTCCCTTCAGGTAGTTGTAGACAGCAATAAGGTCTCCTCTGAGCCTCCTCTTCTCCAGGCTAAGCAACCCCAGCTCCCTCAGCCTCTCCTCATCAGGCTTGTGCTCGAGACCTCTCACCAGCCTCATTGCCGTTCTCTGGACACATTCCAGCAACTCAACATCTTTCCTAAACTGAGGGGCCCAGAACTGGACACAGGACTCAAGGTGTGGCCTAATCAGTGCTGAGTACAGGGGCAGAATGACTTCCCTGCTGCTGCTGGCCACACTGTTCCTGATACAGGCCAGGATGCCATTTGCCTTCTTGGCCCCCTGGGCACACTGCTGGCTCATGTTTAGCCTACCATCGACCACTGCCCCCAGGTCCCTCTCTGCCTGGCCGCTCTCCAGCCACTCTGACCCCAGCCTGTAGCACTGCATGGGGTTGTTGTGGCCAATGTGTAGAACCTGACACTTACATGTGTTAAAACTCATGCCATTGGACTCTGCCCATGTACAGCCTGTCAAGATCCCCCTGCAGAGCTCTCCAACCCTCAACACCTACCCCCAGCCTGATATCATCAGCAAACTTACTGATGATGGACTCAATGCCCTCATACAGATCATCAGTAAAGATATTGAACAGGATGGGGCCCAGCACTGATCCCTGGGGACATCACTAGTGACTGGCTGCCAGCTGGATGTGGCATCATTCACCACCGCTCTCTGGGATCAGCCCTCCAGCCAGTTCCTAACCCAGCACAGAGTGCTGCGGTCCAAGCCATGGGCTGATACCTTGGCCAGGAGTTTGCTGTGGGGGACAGTCTCAAAGGCCTTGCTGAAGTCCAGGTAGACTACATCCACAGCCTGCCCCACATCCACCAGGCAGTCACCTGATCATAGAAGGAGATCAGGTTGGTCAGGCAGGACCTGCCCTTCCTAAATCCTTGCTGGCTAGCCCTGATCCCATGGCCATCCTGCAGGTGCACTGTGATTGCCCCCATGTAAGAGTCTAAACTCCTGGTGTGACTCAACAAAGATAAAATCACTTGCTGCTTGCCCAGACAGTACCAATCCTGGATGCAAATCACCTTGCGATTGCTTCGTGATAACACTGGACTGCAGCTGGCCTATAACAATGACCCAAGGACCCAGCCATCACGCCTTCAAGACAGCTATCAGATACCCCCAGGAAGGGAGGGTGATGAGTCAGTGGACTCTCCACCTGTCTCCTGATGTGTGATAAGTGGGTAGGCAGGGAGATGGAGAGGAAGGAGGCGGAGGCCCCCCCCCACTCCATCCAGACCACTGTCCAAACTCACATGAATACACAGAAAGACTTCCTGGGGAACGATATCTGGATACTTATGATTTCCTGGCTCCTGAATTCCTGAGGGACAATGCTTGGACACATACCTAAGGACTAAAAACTGTATAAAAGACTTGACCACTACTGGCTCAGGGGGAAGAAAACCACAGAGGAAGAAAACCGCAATGGAGGGAAGAAAAACGCAGAGAGAAAAACGCTGAAGGAGGACCATGCCGCTGAGAAGGAAGGAAGCAGACTGAACCCTCTCTCCATGTCCTCTACTCATGGAGCTGACCCATGCTGCCCAGAGGGACCTCATCTGTTCTCCAGCCAAAGCCTCAGCACCCTTTCTCTACAGACCCAGGCTGCCCAGAGGGATCACATCGCATCTCCAGCCAAAGCCTCAGCACAAACCCAGCACCTCATGCAGCACCTCTCCTCCACAGACTCAAACTGTCTTGGGGTGGGTGAGGGGTGTGGTAATATAACTCCTTTCCTCTTCTCTCTCTCTCTTCTCTCTCTCCCTCTCTATCTTCTCGCTCTCCCCTTCTTATTTCCATTTTCTCTATGTAATAAATAGTCTAGCTGTTGATATTTTGGCCTCGTTTGTGCCGATTAATTTCACAGCACGGGAATATTCAAAAGAACTAGTCTCCTTCCCTCTCCGGACCGAGACACCCCAGGATGATCTGCTCCCTAATATTGCCTGGCACTGAGGTCAGGCTGACAGCTCTGTAATTCCCTGGTTCATCCAACCAGCCCTTCTTGTGGATGGGTGTCACGTTGGACAGCTTCCAGTCATCTGCGACCTCTCCAGTGTGCCAGGACTGTTGAAAAATGAGAGCGGCTTGGCCAGCTCATCTGCCAGCTCTCTCTTTCTGGTCACTCTATTTAAGATTTTCCTAGACAATGTATCCAGTGCCAATATATGCTGGGCCTGAAGAACCCAGTGAACAACAGTTCCAAATTGCAGTGTGGGCTTTCCCCTCGGGTGAATACATATGAGGGGCTTCAGCTCCCAGCGGCCAGAATGCACGCCTTTGTACCTGTCTCCCAGTAGGAGGGGAAGGGAATTTCAAGCCTCTGTCTTCCCCTATTCAAACCTCTGCTGATGGAGGTGGGGGAAGGCAGGTTTGGAGCACCCCGTAACACAAAGGCATTTACAAATTGCCCTATGACCTTAATTAGTTTCTCCAAAACAATCTTCTTGTATTACTTGAAGTGGAGCATTTACACTACTAGCATCAGCTATTAATTACTTGCCTTGACCTGTGGTGGTGCATCAAGGAATCGGAGCTACCATCAATTCATTGTGCTTGGCTTCATTTGAACCTGACCACAATGTGAACCTGCCTCGGTGCTGTACAGGCCAAATCGTGAGGTCTTTCTCATTGATTTCAGTGTTCTTTGCAGAATACCCTTGGTGTTCTTTTTAAATAAAATTAAGATTTTATCAGTGCAGAAAAAGGTCTTCATTAGCTGAAATGACTGGAGAGAGTAACAGGGATGAGTTCAACTCATCTGAACCTTAGATCCCCACTATGCATTTAAAATTGCTGCACACTTCTGGTCATTTTTTATATACACTTGTTATCGACTGCTGCAGCAGTTGCAAAATGACCACATGCAAAATCAGTGCTTTGTACAAGATACTAAACACTGCAGACAAAAAAGGCTACCCCACACTACAGACTTGCAAACTGCATGAGGTAGAGTCACACAGAGAAAGATTTCCAGTGAGGCAGCAGAAAATGGTGATGTTCTTAATTCTGATTCTGTACTGAGTCCATGACAATTTGCAAATTAGCTTTGGCTCAGCAGTTGCATCAAACAGTGAGATGATCTCAAGCATTGTTTCTCCAGGGAAAGGGCCTTAACCACCTCCCTGGGCAACCCATTCCAGTGTTCTACTACCCTCATCGTAAAGAACTTGTTCCTAATATCCAATCTAAATCTACTCTTCCCTAGTTTGAAGCCATTGCCCCTAGTCCTATCACTGCAGGCCTTTGTAAACAGTCTTTCTCCATCCTTCTTGTAGGCCCCATTCAGGTACTGGAAGGCTGCTATTAGGTTTCCTCGGAGCCTTCTCCAGGCTGCACCAGTTCACTCGACCTGTCCTCATAGCATAGGTCTTGCAGCCCCCTGGTGCATTTTCTTGCCCCTTCTCTGGACGCACTCCATCAAATTCTTGTTCTTCCTGTGTTGAGGGCTCTGGAGCTGGACACAGAGCTGAACAACAATGTGAAAATGACAATTGTTTTGAAAATATCCCTAATTTTCATCGCAGCTGATACAAAATTCAATGCCCTTCTGAAAGCTCAAGACAAGGAGACTAATGGTCAGTACAGAGGACAAGCAGCTTTTGCTTGAACTGATGAGTAGATTTTGGGGTTTCTTCCCTTCCAAGGTACGACTATGGTAATAAGCTTGAATGTGACCATAAGATATTTAGAAAATGGGTATGTCAAATTAAATATTTTGCATGCAGTGGTAACTTAGACTCAAGCCTGAATGCTTAAGTTTGATATTATTAAACACAGGGCACAACTAAACCTAGCAAAGATGAAATTCTGGGAGGGCAAAAGGGCAGGCAAATCTGCTTTCTCTGTAATTTTTGTCAGTTTCTAAGAGGTTTTAATTAAGTTCAATGATAAAAAAACAAAACACTTTAAAACAAGTTATTCACAAAGGAACAACAACAGCAATAAAATCACACATCTCTATTTAACATAAATAATAACATATCAGAGCTAGTATTATGAGCTGGTAAGAATGCTTTCAGTATAGCTGAGCTTTTTTTCCTGGTATATATCATTGACAATAACTTCTGGAAGCTAACAAAACCTCAAGGGTTTACAAAAATACCTATCCAAGCAAATACATTTCTTGTAGCCACAAGTAAATTCCAGGTAGAGTTTATATAAAAAATACCAACAATAAAAAGAACAACAACAACTTAGCACCCAAAGTGATGCTTTGAGAAATTATCTTTTTCCCTGCAAGCAGATGTATGTACATGATTAACCAAACCAGTGTAGTTCCAAATGGACACAGGACTGTATATACATTTTCATATCTGAATCTTGCATGCATTAAATGGGGGTCTAGGACCAAAAGCCATTTCCCCATTCAGATTAGTTTTCATTGTAAGCATATTGTAAGCATATCTTTAACAGCAAGGCAGGAGTAGTTCAGGACGAGTGGCCTCCTGAGCCGGGTGATGGGGTCGGGGAGCAGTGTAATGCCCCAGAAATCTGTGAGGAATTAGTTCGGGACCTGCTGAGCCACTTGGACACCCACAAGTCCATGGGACCGGATGGGATCCATCCTAGGGTGCTGAGAGAGCTGGCAGATGAGCTGGCCAAGCCGCTCTCCATCACTTTCCTCCAGTCCTGGCTCACTGGAGAGGTCCCAGATGACTGGAAACTGGCCAGTGTGGTCCCCATCCACAAGAAGGGTCGGATGGAGGTACCTGGAAACTCCAGGCCAGTCAGCCTGACCTCAGTGCCGGGGAAAGTGATGGAGCAGATTATCCTGGCGGCAATAACTGCGCACCTGAAGGATGGCCAAGGGCTCAGGTCCAGCCAACATGGATTTAGGAAGGGCAGGTCCTGCCTCTCCAACCTGATCTCCTTCTATGATCAGGTGACCCGTCTGGTGGATGGGGGGAGGCCTGTGGATGTAGTCTGCCTGGACTTCAGCAAGGCCTTTGATACTGTCCCCCACTGCAAACTGCTGTCTAAGCTGTCAGCTCATGGCTTGGACAGCAGCACTCTGTGCTGGGTTAGGAACTGGCTGGAGGGCTGATCCCAGTGAGTGGTGGTGAATGGTGCCACATCCAGCTGGAGGCCAGTCACTAGTGCTGTCCCCCAGGGATCAGTGCTGGGCCCCATCCTCTTTAACATCTTCACTGATGATATGGATGAGGGCATTGAGTCAGTCATCAGCAAATTTGCAGCTGACACCAAGTTAGGAGCAGATGTTGGTCAGTTAGAGGGTGAAAAAGGCTCTGCAGAGGGACCTCAACTGACTGGACAGATGGGCAGAGTCCAATGGGATGGCATTTAGCAAGTCCAAGTGCCGGGTGCTGCACTTTGGCCACGGCAACCCCATGCAGAGCTACAGGCTGGGGTCAGAGTGGCTGGAGAGCTGCCAAACAGAGAGGGACCTAGGGGTGCTGATTGACACCTGCCTAAACATGAACCAGCAGTGTGCCCAGGTGGCCAAAAAGGCAAATGGCATCCTGACCTGCATTAGGAATAGTGTGGCCAGCAGCAGCAGGGAAGTCATTGTGCCCCTGTACTCTGCATTGGTTAGGCCACACCTTGAGTACTGTGTCCAATTCTGGGCCCCTCAGTTTAGGAAAGATGTTGACTTGCTGGAAGGAGTCCATAGAAGGGCACAAAGCTGGGGAGAGGCCTTGAGTACAAGCCCTATGAGGAGAGGCTGAGGGAGCTGGGATTGTTTAGCCTGGAGAAGAGGAGGCTCAGGGGTGACCTCATTGCCCTCTACAACTACCTGAAGGGTGGTTGTAACCAGTTGGGGGTTGGTCTCTTCTCCCAGGCAACCAGCACCAGAACAATGGGACACAGTCTCAAGCTGCACCAGGGGAGGTTTAGACTCGAGGTGAGGAGAAAATTCTTCACTGAGCGAGTCATTTGTCATTAGAATGGGCTGCCCGGGGAAGTGGTGGAGTCACCGTCCCTGGAGGTGTTCAAGAGGAGATTGGACGTGGCACTTGGTGCCATTGTCTAATCATGAGGTATGTTGTGACAGGTTGGACTCGATGATCCTTGAGGTCTCTTCCAACCTTAGTGATACTGTGATACTGTGATAT
This sequence comes from Dryobates pubescens, assembly GCF_014839835.1. Classification (NCBI taxonomy): domain Eukaryota; kingdom Metazoa; phylum Chordata; class Aves; order Piciformes; family Picidae; genus Dryobates; species Dryobates pubescens. The sequence continues at coordinate 35,597,915 of NC_071657.1, read as the reverse complement.
TGGAGGAGACAGTTCCAGGGTACTACAATATTTGCCATTCTCCCATACCTGCCTTTGCTGAGATAAAGCTCCTTTGCTCACAAATAACAAATAGATCTTAAGCTATCGGGTGACATATGTGACAGACCTAAAAATGGAAGGCTGTAAATGAGATGGATTTCTATACAATTGCATAAAATTATACCATGTCAGCCAATTTTAACTGAGTGTAGCAAGTGTGTAAAGTTCACCTAGGATCTAGCAAAAATCCTGCAGGCTATTATATTTTTAAATGTGAGGGTTTGTGGTTGAAGTTAATATTTTTCATTAACTTAAGGAAAAGTGTATTCATTACTTGCATAACTGCTTATATCATACTCTGGAAGCTAAACATTATGGACATCTGAAAAGCAAAACTTCACCCAAGAATGTTCTGAGGGCCCCACAAGCCATACCACTCACTTTTTAGCTCACTAAAGAGTTGGAAACCTATTTGCCAAAATCAGTGTAATACTGCCCTCCTCTGATTAAATTTGATCCAGAGGTAGCTGCAGTTACAATGAAAGAAAATAAATCAGAGAAATTAATAAACAGACTGAATATGTGGCTTGGCAAGTGGATGAATCTTCTACAGCAGTTGTTTAGTGGGCTTCCTTCATCATTTATGAATGGCCAATACAGTGATTCATGTCAAAGACAGCCTGAATAAAAGCAATGTTGAATCTATCCAATATTTTTGGATCGCAGTGTGCCATAAAAAGCAAGCAGAAAATGGATGTTTAAAGGATACAGGAGGTGGTTCTCACAAAATTAAGCAATGGAACTCCTGCTGCCCAGGGTTGTGCATACTAATCTTCTCAAATGCTGGAGAACAAGTAATCCTAGCCCCAGAAAGAAAAGCACATTGGAAAGCTATCAAACGTAAAAACACATTCAGGAACTCTCTGAGCTGCAAATCACTGGGTGAGTGTCCTTCAAAAATACCACCATTTGCTTGCCTTTGTTTTATGCTCATACCTGGCTATTCTCTACAGGCAACTGCCACTGACTCATTTCTCATATCATCTTAGTGAAGTATTCCTTCTTTCGCTGCAAGAAAGTTAGTCACCCACTTTCCAGTAGGTGAGGCATTTTGCAAACTGACATGCAGAAGAAAGTACAAAAGTAAGATGTGTCTGTACAATTTGTTGGAAGTTCCTACCCGCTGAACCGTTTGCCTGATTAATTTGCTTTTATGATAACTTCCTTATAGAGAACTTCACACCAGACTGACACACATTATTCCAGCTGTAAGTCACCACACACTGAAAATTCCTTTGCTTCTCAAACCTGTCACAAAGGATGGGCACAGAAAGATCTTAAACTTCAATGAGCATGAAGAGGTGTGACCAGCAGGTCAAAGGGAGGTGATTCTCCCCCTCTACTCAGCTCTGGTGAGACCCCACCTGGAGTACTGCGTCCAGTTCTGGAGCCCCTATTACAAGAGGGATATGGACGTGCTGGAATGTGTCCAGAGAAGGCCCACGAGGATGATCAGAGGCCTGGAGCACCTCTCCTATGAAGATAGACTGAAGGAGTTGGGGCTGTTCAGTCTGGAGAAGGCTTCGAGGTGACCTAATTGTGGCCTTCCAGTATCTGAAGGGGGCCTACAAGAAGGCTGGGGAGGGACTTCTCGGGATATCAGGTAGTGATAGGACTAGGGGGAATGGAATGAAGCTGAAGGTGGGGAGATTCAGTCTGGACATGAGGAGGAAGTTCTTCATCATGAGTGTGGTGAAGCCCTGGAATGGGTTGTCCAGGGAGGTGGTTGGGGCACTGTCCCTGGAGGTGTTTAAGACCAGGCTGGATGAGGCTCTGGCTGGCCTGATCTAGTGTGGGATGTCCCTGCCCATGGCAGAGGGATTGGAACTAGATGATCCTTGTGGTCCCTTCCAACCCTATGATACTATGATACATCTCACAGACCAGGAAATAGCTTTACTCTTTCACAAGATGAGGCTTAATGCTTCTTACATTTCTTGCATCTTCTACTGCACAGATGAAGTCCTTTTGTTCATTCTTTCCTTGTTTTGACTCAGAGGATCCTGTGGAGAAAACTGAGGAAGTAATCCTTATGCTTCCATGCTGGTAAAGCCCACAAATCAACTTCTATATGGGTCAAACAATCCAGAAATCACCATATAAGGAAAGTGCTGCTTTCTCTCCACCACGGTGGACTGAGATGGATGCCACTTCCCTTTTGGCACAATTTTACAATTGACAGAATGGCTGTAATTTCTTCAAAAGCATTTAAAAATAATTCTGGCATGTCACATTTTAAAATACAATCAGTTTATGAACAACACACATATTATACTACTAAAATATTGTATTTTTATTTCTTTAACTACTGAATAATTGCAAAAGTGCCTTTACTTGACAAAAAAATTGAGATTATATAACTTTGGTCACATTTTCATGCCTGCCAAATTCAGTGTATTTGTGTGCAGAATGTATAAACCAAGGTGATCTGCTATTAATACATATAAACACATATTTCCTAATGGTATGTTATAAATGTAAGTGTACGCAAAACTCTTCAGACTGAAAAACAACAACAACAAAAATATTTTTGGCAAGTACCATTGTGAGCTACATCCTGCATTCTGTCCTGTGGTACTCTGTTGTGAGTGAAAGTAAAATCCACCAAAAAAGAATTTTTAGAGTAGATTTGGCACAAAAGTTCACTTTCAAAGGAGCCAGCCTAAGTGGCATGGTTCAAATCACTTATAGTAACTGCCACAAGTATGACCTACAAGGAGGAAATATTAGCATGCACTTAGCTGTATCTCTTTAAGAAGTGGGCACATAAGAATGTCTATTATGTCATGTTATAATGTCATGTTCAGTTGCAAAACAAAAAATATTTTTGTGGCCAAATGTTGGCAGGGTAAATGAAAAATAAATAATCAATTTAGTTTTACTTTTGTATCTTGGCATGAACCACTATGCTTGTAGCCTGGAATATTTGAGACATTTTATCATAGAATGGGTATATAGGTAGAATATAGGTAGAATCCACATGTCTTTCTTAAAATATTCCAGACAATATTCCAGTACTAGCTGCAAGGGAAGATAGGAGGAAGAAAGTGTCAGAGCTCCCAAGGCCATTCCTAAAATACACACCATACAACTGAACTGGATGTCAGTCTCCCGATTTTCATTTTTGAACTTAAGAATTTTAGAGTTTGTGACTACTATTGGATAGTTTAAGAGACTCAGAGCTCAAAACTCACCCTCACAAGAGTCTTGTGGAGTTCATATAATTTACTAACACATATGATGCCTTGTGGCAGCTCACAGTATTAAACACAGTACCTGGTCTCTTGGCCTTGCATTTGATGCCATATTGAGAAGCAAGTTGCACTGCCTTCGGGCAGGGCAACAGCAAATATAGACCTGGTGCTCTGGATTTTTGGCTACTTAGGTCTTGAAGGCTGACCTCCAGGGGCAGGGACCACCCAGCCTCTGTTGGCAACCCAATCCAGTGCTTCACAATCCTCACAGGGGTTTTGATCTTGATACCTGATCTCCGGCTTGAACCTTTCTAGTTGCAGGTCATGGCACTGTCTCTCACCTCCCAACCAGGTAGCGCTGGGAACAGTGTGTCCTTATCCCCTGGATGCTCCACAAACATTCCTTGCCTCCCCTGACCCGCACTGGATTGTCAGCCTACATCCAAGCCAGGACCCCAGACACTATCTAGTACCCAGATGAGGTGTTGGGGCTAAGCAAAAGGGCTTCTGGCTAGGGAAGAAAGACAGGAGCAGACTGACCAGAGCAAGCAAGAGCTGCCATTAACCAACTGTGGGAGGAAGCAGGGAGCCAGAGGACTAGCCAGAAGCCCTGGGATGTAGGACTTTGTCATTTAGCCTGCAAGAGAATCACATTGTGATACACAATGAATCCTTTTGCCATATGTGCCTGAAGTTGTCTGCCACAGCCAGAACAAACTGAGGGAGCCCTCAAAGGACATGGCCAAGGCCTTGGTAACCAACAATAAACAATGATGCCAAGCACAAGACTGGAGATACGGGTGTGGATTGGGCACTGGTGCTGCAGTATCCACAGCTGCATGTGTGGGGCTGCAGCTTTGCTGGGGTGAGCACAATGCAGCAGTGCTGTGGGCAAGGAAGTCCCTGCCTGAAGCCCTCTCATGATGGATGCTCTTGTCACTGAATGATGGGCTGTAACTTATCAATGGATTGTGACCAGGAATTCCTTGCTGCCTTTATAAAACTGCTGTGCTTTGCCCATGTGGTTGCTGCCCACACTGCAGCTGAGTAGGTCGTGAGGCTGGAATGCTGCAACTTTGGTGCTGGTGTTTCATTGAGGAATTGCTTCCAGCAATGCTCTGAGACAAGAAGCTGGAGACATTGAAGGATTATCCCCAGCCCTGTCAGATTCAGGCAGGTGAGGCACACAGAAGGTGTGCTTTCAACTGCAGAAGACAACTGGGAAGGAATGCTTCAACCTGGGAATATGGGATGGTTTTCTTCTTGAGGGAGCTGGGAGCACCCAGACACCTACAGCCGGGCTTTCTCCCTGCACAACCCCCTCCAGCGCTTCATGACCTTCATTTGGAATCTGCTAGGCAGAAGGAGCATGCGGACACCTACAGCAAGGCTTTCCCTGTAGCCTCCTGGCTACCGGTGGTGAGGTCAGTGTCCGAGACTCCAGTAAAGATCTTCTAGCCCGACATCTGGGCATCCATCCTGATGACACACAGCTCTCCAAACAGCCCCCACCTCACTCCTTGTCTCCTCTGAGTCCGTCTGGTTTGTCAGCCTCCATTATCAAAACCTTGTGATGCAAATAAAATTTGGGTCAACAGCTTCAGGCCCCTGCCAAGGCCGCTCAAGGCCTCATTCCCCACATCACACAGATAAGGGAGCAGCAGCAGGAAGGGAGCAGGGAGAGGAGAAGAAAGGGGAAGAAACTGTCTGTGCAGACAGTTTTATATTGGAGATGCAGGCATTTTGTAAATGAAATAACAAAAGATTACAATTTTCTGTCCACCCCTGGATACTCTGGACCTCCTGGAGGTCCTCAGCTTTATGGTTCTTAAAGGCACCCATGTCAAACCATGACAAGCACCAATGGAAAAATGAACCCTTTGACTAAAACACATATGCTAGTAGCACTACAGTGATTTCATTCTCTCTAATAATGTAAGGTGAGAGATCACAACACTGAAGTTGCAAGGGATATACTCTAATGTGAACATATAAAGTAAGGTGCCCTTCTGCTGGAAAGACCCACCTACAGAAGTGGGTCTTTTGCAGAGGAGTACAAAACAAAACCCAAGCAACAACCCTGAACTGCAAGTTCAATCTTTCAAGAGGGGAAACAAATCAGGAAGAAAACTAATTGAAAATCTATTTACTGAAAAGCTTTATAAGGCAGCATGCAACAGAGAGAGCAAATCTCTTCACGTTTCCTTTCCTACCTGTCATATTGGGATTATCTTTTCTCAAACATGGAGGTTATTGTATTTTAATGTCTTAACTGGGTCATCTTACTTGCTTGTCTTTCTGTAATGATCTATTTAGAATAATACTTCCAGGACTGGACTCTTTGAAAGGCAGGATTTCACTATTTTACATCCAATATTTACAAAATACAATCTTTAAAGTGTAGAATTGTAGTTAAATATACTTTGATTTAGAGAACTCCCTTAAGCATACTGCTCCATGTCTATTTCCTTTGGCTCCAGCTAAGACATAGACTTATCACCAAATGGATGGAAAGGGGGAAAAGAGTTGAAACACAAATCCTCTGCGTTAGAAGAATGAAAAGAAACCAATGAAGGAAAACAAGAAAAAAGAATACATCAGAATTTAGTAATGAAGCAGATTATCAGAGGGGGAAAACATGAAAGAAGATGATACCAAAAAAGTAAAGGATTTTAAAATGTCAATTAAAAATAACCCAATCTATATTTAAAAGAGAATGAACAGAAAGCAATTGTCAAGAGAAGTGCAGTGTCTTGCTCAAGCAGTAGTTATTGGGAAAATATGTGTGTGTCAACAGTTTTAGCTTATTTGTGATGTATTTCTTAATTTCTCACCATACTTCTCCACTCCTTGCCTGGTTTAGTTTAGTTACTTATTTCTGTTCTTGGAAGTTTGCTACCTTTGTGTCCCTTCCTTGTGAGTTAGAGGAAACTTGGTCAACTGGACCTGAGAGATGATGAAAGACCTAAGTTTGGTAGTCTTGTTAAAGTAATAGTTTCAAACAATGGCCATGAACAGCAGGGTTCAGGAGTTTGCAGTGCATGGGGCTGCTTCTGGCTGATGGCCAGTCACTAGTGCTGTTCCTCAGGACTCATTCCAGGGTCACTTCTCGACAACATTTTTATCAGTGACTTGGAGACAGGAGCTGAGTTGCATCATCAGTAGTTTTGATGATGATACCAAATGGGGCGGTGCCACTGAATTTCTCAACAAACAAGAGGCATTACAGAGAGTCATAGACAAATTAGATCATCAATAGCATTAAATTTAACAAAACAAATAAGGACTTCTGCACCTCGGATGAAGTAATGCCACAGACAAATATAAACTGGGAGAGGAGTGGCTGGAGTGTACCCCTGCAAAAAGGGACCGGTGGGTGTTGGTTGACAGCAGGATCAGTATGAGTAAGCAGTGCCCCCTGGCAGCCATGAGGTCAAACTGCATCCTGGGGTGCATCAAACACAGCATAATCACCCACTTAAAAGAGGTGATTACCCACACTGTATTTAGTGTTGGACTGTCCTCCCCTGCTTCTTGAAGAGCTGAAGTGGACAGGGAGCTGCTGTTCTCTTCTGCCTGGGATCCAGCGACAGGACACATGACACCTGACACATGGGGTGAGGTTGAGACTTGACATTAGGAAGCATTGCTTTAACAGGAGGATGCTCAAACACTGCGACAGCCTCTGCAGAAAGGTGGTCGATACCTGAAGCCTCTCAGTGCCTCATGGAGAGTCATCACAATACTGGCATGTGTAGCATGCTTTAACCTTTGGTCAGCCCTGGAGTGATCAGGCAGTCAGACTAGATGATGGTTGTAGGTCCCTCCCAAGAATAGTTACACAATTGCAGTCTAATCTAAATCATTGCTGGTGGTTGAACTGAGTGAAACAAGGAAGAGGTCGGATACTGCAGCTTCTGGAAGCTATTGCAGCTTCAGGAGACTGCTGTGTCTCCCTCTGGCAATGGTTTCTCTTCCAAAACTTCATCAAGCATCACTTCACAGGCTTCTGACTCTTGTGCTGTGATTTGTGGCCACTGAGGTCTTGAAGACCTCCAGATGCAGGGGTTCCATGTTCTCCTTGCACAACCCACACCAGTGCTTCATGACCTTCATTTGGAATCTGCTAGGCAGAAGGAGCATGCAGACACCTACAGCAAGGCTTTCCCTGTAGCCTCCTGGCTACCGGTGGTGAGGTCAGTGTCCGAGACTCCAGTAAGCATCTTCCAGCCCAACATCTGGGCATCCATCCTGATGACCACACAGCTCTCCAAACAACCCCCACCTCACTCCTTTTCTCCTCTGAGTCCGTCTGGTTTGTCAGCCTCCCTCTAAGCCAGGGCCCCAGACTGATACCTAGTGGCCAGATGAGACCTGATGGGTGCTGAGCAGAAGGGCTTTTGCCTAGGCTAGAAAGACAGAAGGTGTCTCACCAGTGTAAGCAAATACTGCCATTGACCCAATCTGAGAGGAAGCAGGGAGCCTAGAGAGCTGGCCTGCAGCCCTGGCACATGGGGAGAGATTATGGAACTTTCTCCTTCAGCCTACAAGGTGAGAGAGACAAAGACTTCTTGCTGTATGTGCCTGGACATGGCTCCCGCAGCCAGAACAACTTGGGGAATACCCAGGCAAGGCCTCAGTGACTGGCATGAAGTACTGATGTTGAGCTCAGGAGATGGGCAGTGGCATGCTGGTCATCCCAGGCATGTGTGTAGGGGCTACAGTGCTGCCAGAGCAAGAGTCATGGATGAGGATGGCCCCTGGAGGGGGGGCCACCAATGGTTCTCTTGTCAGCAAGGTACAGGCTGCGATGTCATAGGGCCAACGATTCTGCATCACCTAGCCACGGATTGTTCCCTGGCATTCCTTGTTGCCTATCTCTGGGTACTAAGCACTAGCCAGCTGGTTGCTGCCCACACTCCAGCTGAGCAGGTCGTGAGGCTGGAGTGCTGAGAGTTTGGTGCTGGTGTTCTCACTGAGGTGTTGCTCTTTGCAACATTCTGTGCCAGAAGCCAGAGCCGTCAGCAGATTTAGCCCTGTCCCTGAAAGGTTCCAGGAGCCAGGGCAACTAGAAGGCAAGCTTGCAGCAGCAGAGGTGAGCTGGGAGGGGATGCTTCACCCTGGGGATCTGGGCATGTCTTCCACCCCTCTCCAGGTCAGCCCATGATTATGGCCTCTCTTCCTTTTCTAGCTTGAGACCCACTGCTGCATCAGCAGACAGAGGGAGCATCTGGTCATTGGCAGCTCCCTGCAGCCAACTGCTGAGACTGGAGAGCATGGCCACAAAGCTGGAGGACCGGTGTCCAATCTGCCTGGGGAGTTGGGACGATGCTGCTTATGTGATGCCATGCCTCCACCAGTTTTGCTATGCATGCATCCGGCGGTGGGCTGATGAAAAGCCCCGGTGCCCCCTCTGCAAGAGGAGAGTGCGGTCCATCGTGCACTCAGTGCGGGCAGACGATGACTTTGAAGAGGTTGTCCTCAGGCCATCTGGAAGGACATCCACAGCAGCTGGCACCCAGCCGGTGGAAAGAGCGCCTGTGCCCCAAGCCAGCCCCAGCGCTCCTCGCTCTGTAGCATCCCAGCCACTGGCAGTGGAGTCGGCGTCCAGGGCTCTGGTGGGCGGCCTCCAGCCCGAGACATGGGCATCCCTATTCGATGACCACCCAGAACTACTGCAGCAATTTCAACCTTGGCTGCATCAGCAGCTCCGGCATACCTTTAGAGAGGAGCCTTCAACAGCAGTCGTGCTGGAGGACCTCATCCTGTGTGTCCTGGGCTTGTTTGGGCTCGACGAAGAGGTCCTGGTCCGGCTGCTGCAGGTCAGCCTCCAGAATCGCGCAGAGACATTCGTCCAGCAGCTAATCGGTGTCGCTGTGCAACGCTGCAGCAGGGAGGCCTACAGACTGCTGGGGCTGGAGGACAGCCACGCTGCTGAAGAGCAAGAGGCCATCCCCACAGCTGACCCCCATCCTGCTGCCTCCCAGAGGCGGTCTCCTTCCCCTGGCCCAGCTCCCTGTAACAGTGCTGCTGGAGCTGATGAAGAGGAGTGCCCCAGCACCTCAACTGCTGCTCTTCACGGGGGTCCTGATGCCCTGGTGCCCACCTGTGGGGAGCAGGGTGAGCGGCGTGAGGAGTCAGGGGAGGCTGTGGCTGGTGCCTCCACTCCCAGCCAAGTCAGGAACCATTCCTGTGGGGAGCCACGGCGACACTTGAAGAGGAGGGCTGACAGCTCACCTGACTCTTCCCAGCCCCCCAAGAAGCCACCCCCCCGGCAAAACTAGCGCCAGGTGGTAGGAGCTGCCAAAAGCAGAGCCAGGCCAGCAGCTGGGCTGTGATGGTGCACAAGTGAGTCAGAAGGCTCTCAGTCATCCAGCTCTACCAAAGAAATCAATTGCTCAAAGGCAAACGCTGCCCATCTCCAGGCCTGCATCTCTGCAGCTGGTCCTGGAGCAGAGGTTTCCAGCCAAGGAAGGGCTTTCCAGAGTGTGGTGAGCTATACCCATCTGGGAGAAAAAAACACGGGGGGGGAGGGCTTGTGAGAGGTTTTTTGGCCCTCTGCGGGGGGTGTTTCCTCCCCTGGGAAACTGACTTGGTCTGTTCCACTTCCCCCCCCTCCTAGTCCAGCAGGGCTATAAGAGGGAGGAGAATTGCAGCCATTGCCCTCATTGCCTCTGCTGCTTCCACTCTTTGCAAAGCACTGGTTCTGTATCTGGAGCAGAGGTTTCCAGCCAAGGAAGGGGTTTGCAGAGCCAGCCTGAGCTCCATTGCTCTTCAGCCCAAGGTTGTTAGCCTCCCTCTCCACACTCTCCGGCCCCAGGGCCTGGGGCTCTGCTCTCCTACCAGCCTGCCCTCCTGTGTGCAGCCTTTCTATGACAACATCCCAAATCCCTTCCTCCTGGTCAGAGTCATGACTTGATGTTGCTCTCTGTGTCAGCCTAGGAAGCCACAGAAAATGCAACAATACAAAATGCAAAGTCCTGCACCTGGGGAGGGACAACACCATGCACCAGTGCCTGTAGAGGGCTGCCAGGCTGGACAGCAGCTTTGCAGAAAAAGCCCTGAAGGTCTTCACAGGCACCGGATTGATCATAAGCCAACAATATGACTATGCCACAAGAAATACTAATGGTGTCCTAGGCTACATCAGGAGGTCAGCAGGCTGTGGAAGACAATCCTTCCTCTCTGCTTGGTGCTGGTGATGTCACACGTGGAGCACTCTGACCAGTTCAGGCCTCTCCAGTACAAGGGACAGACCCACATGCTGAAGAAAGTCCAGCAAAGGGCCATGAAGATGATTAAGGCATTGGACAAAGACTCCTGGGAGGAAATGCTGAGCCAGCTGGAATGAACAGAAGCCTCAGATGTGATCTGCGTGCCAGTCAGTTTCACCTCTATGCCAGCCAATTTAAAGGAGCAGATCCTCCTGGAAACTGGGCACACTGAAATCAAAGAGGTGACTGCAACAGCCATCATGGCTTAACTAATGGCAAATCGTGCCTGACACATCTGGTGGCTTTCTGCAACAGGCAGCAGTGTTGGCAGACAAGGAAAGGGCAACTGATATTATCCACCTGGACTTGTGAAAAGCATTTGACACTGTCTCACAAAACATCCTTGTCTCTAAATTGGAGAGGCTTGGATTTGAATGATGAACTACTTGGTGGATAATGAATTGGCTGGATGGTCAACAGTGGTCAATAACTCAATGCCCAAGTGGAGATCTGTGAAGTTTGGCATTCCTCAGGGGCTGGTATTGGGACCAGCACTGTTTAACATCTTTTTTGGGTGACACACTCTCCAGCCCCAGGGCCTGGGGCTCTGCTGTCCTACCAGCCTGCCCTGCTGTGTGCAGCCTTTCTATGGCAACACCCAAATCCCTTCTCCTGCACGGATTCATGACTGGGGGCTGCTCTCTGCATCAATCTAGGGTCATAGCCTGCCAAGGCAGGAGCCCCAGAAAGCTCAGCAATGGGAAATGTAAAGTCCTGCACCTGGGGAGTGAAAACACCAGGCACCAGCATATGCAGAGGGCTGCCATGCTGGAAAGCAGCTTTGCAGAGGAAGCCCTGACGTCCTGGCAGGCAACAAGCTGATTGTGAGCTAACAATATGACCTTGCCACAAGAACACTAGTGGTGTCCTAAGCTCCATCAGGAGTAGTTTTACCAGCAGGTCAAGGAAGATGACCTTCCCTCTCTGCTTGGTGCTGTTGATGCCACTCCTGGAGCACTGGGAGCTCCCCAGTACAAAAGCAAGATGTGTGTCCTGTAGAGTCCAGCAAGAGGCTGGGCAGAGGATTAAGGGACTGGAGCATGTTTCCTATGAGGAGAGGCTGAGTGAGCAGGGACTTTTCAACCTGGTGTAGAGAAGGTTCAGAGGGGATCTGATCAATGTATAAAAAGACCTGAAGGGCAGCTGCAAAGAAGATAGAACCAGACTCTTTCAGGTGCTGCCCAGTGCCAGTGGAAGGAATCAGTATTCCACAGAGCAGACAGCTGAGCCAGGTGTTGGGTCTCCAATCCCGTGCCCATGCTGACCTCATGTCCCCTGTATAAGGAAGAGGCTGGCAGGGGCTAAGGATGATGGGACTTGGAGTTCAGACTGTGACTGTGACACTTCCTGTGTCCAGTGCTCTCTTGCCTTTCGTCCCCTTACAGGCTTGGGTGTTGTCCTTTCCCACTTGCTGTCTGTCTGGCTTGCTTTTGCTGTGCTTCCTGTAAAATCTGGGGTTTTTTCTGTTGTTTCATTAAAGTCTCCTTATCTGAGCCTGCAGAACATTTGCCTGTTCTCTCATTTCTGCTCTTTCCATCCCTCCAGGAAGTTGGTGTGTGTGTGGGAGAGTTTTGTGTGAGCAGCTGTGTATGAACTCAGCTGCTGGCTGAGTCAAAACTCATGACACAGGCCAAGATGGATGACACAGGTGCACTTTCAGTGAAGGGACTGAAAGCTGGGACTGCCAGGAAAGACCCACAACCATATTGCTCTTGGATGAATGTTTTCTCCCTTTTCTGCTGATCATGTAGTTTTTCTTTCAGCAGAAACTGCTTGGTCTTCTTGGCTTTTCTGTGTGAGTACCTCTCATAGTTGTCGTTGCCTTGGAGAATAAAGAAACTGCATCTCTAAACCAAATCATTCACAAGGGAGCAACAATATTGTAGTGGGGCTGTGGCATTGTGGGAACCTCTGGTGCGTGTGCTCGGCCCACAGTGCTACTAGTGGAAGCTGCAAGGGTGAGAATGCCCTGTCATGATATCCCCAAGCTATGGGTTTTGGTGTCTTCAAAGAGCAGACAATTACATGCCTGAGCAATGTTACTGGGTGTCCCTCACTGCTTACAGTCAGGTGCTAAGCCTGACCAAGGCTACTTGTGCTTGCGCTCTAGCTGAGCGAGTTCACAAGACTGGAGTGTTGAGGAAGGCTTTAGTACTGGTGTTATATTCACGAGTTGCTCCTTGCAGCTCTCCCTGTCTGATGCCAGATCCATCAAAGATTATCCCTAGCCCTGCCAGGTTCAAGCAGACAGGGCACCAAATAATTACACTCATACTGCAGCAATGAGCTGAGAGGAGACACCTGACTCTGAGGAGCTGGGAGGGTTTCCTTCTTGAGAAAGCTGGGCATTGCTTACAAATCTCTTTGGGCCAGCCAATGGTCATGTACTCTCTTCCCTTCCTAGCACAACACCTGCTGCTGCAGCAGCAGTGAGAGGGAGCTCCACCAGCTCATCACCAGCTCCACACTGCCCACCACAGTGAGTAGAGTAGGGCCCTGGAGCTGGCCAGCTGCTGTCTAATATGCTGGAACAGCTGGAATGATGCTGCATTTATGATGCCATGCCTCCACCAATTCTTTTGTCATTGCACCCTTCAGTAGGATGGAAGAAACCACAAGTGTTCTCTCTGCAAAAGGAAGGTCACTTCCACTGTGTACTCAGTGCAGGTAGATGATTACTTTGAGGAGTACACCATCACACCATTAGTGACATTATCAGCTGTCTGCTCCCTTGTAAAATGTCCCTTCCCAACTTTCTTGTAGGCCCCTTTCAGGTACTGGAAAGCTGCTATAAGTTCACACCAGAACCTTTTTTGATCCAGGCTGAAGAGCCCCAACTCAGCCTGTCCCCACAGAGGAGGTTCTCCATTCCTTTGATCATCTCCGTGGCCTCCCTCTGGACCTGTTTCAGCAACATCATGTCCCCCTTATGCTATACCAGAACTGGATGCAGTATTCCAGGTGCGGTCTCATGAGAGCAGAAAAGAGGGGGAGAATCACATTCCACATCCTGCTGGTCACACTTGTTTTAATGCATCCCAGAACACAGTTGGCTTTAAATTAGCAGAGTATAATTGACTTCTTTCTATATTAATAATTAACTCCCAATACAGGCAACAAAGAGACTGTGTTCCCAGATACAACTCTCAATTTCCTTTCTCTCATCTGCTTGAAGATAGAGGCTAAAAAAGAGGAGCAACAGAACAAAAATCCTGGGACACCCAGGAGGCAGAAAGTAATCTTAGCCTGTATGTCCAGGCATGCAACACTCTATGAAACCATAGTGAAACATGTCAGGTGTGGATCTTCAAGAGAACCTCTGCTTGGGTAAAATAAACATACTTGTATTACCCATGTAACCTTTCTCTGAGTGACACAAAGAAGCAGAAAGAATCTGCTTCTCCCTGCAGGTGAGGCCTTTCACTTTGTGTACCCTGGCACACAGACTTAGCAATGACCTTCGTTTGCATACCAAGAGAGAGTTACCATTGCTCTCAAAGCAGGCACTGTGAAAACATGCCATTTACTGCAGAAAGTATTGTCACAGAGAAGACACTGAGATGAAAAGTAAATCACTGAACAGAATTAGTTCTGTTCCAACTCAAAATAGGACAATAGGAAATTTCTTATTATTTACACAAAATATTGTCCACCACATGTGTCTGAAGTCAGTTTAGACTCATGTCTTTATTTGCTTGCACTGCACTTTCCTGAAGTTCTTCTCTGTCTCTCTGCCTCCATCAGATTAACATCTGAATACGGTCCTACTAATTAAACAGTACATCAAGCTTCAAAACGGAACTTTTGCTGCCTGTTGATTAGATAGCTTTTAGTAAAGGTAGCTTGTTTTACTGAAAAAGAGTAGCTGAAAAACACAATATTCATTTGAATTATTAGTGAAGGTTTGGGCTCATGTATTTGGAAACCTTTCATATGATTGCCTAGATACTGAGAAGTAGTTAATTGTGCATTTTGATGCTGTTGATTCCTTTCTTAGTCTTTTTTGGTGTTTAGTCTTTCAAGTGTTGAGTACCCAGAGAAAGGTATTCATGAAAAGGAATTGTTTCATTGAAAGGAATTGTTTTCAACCCTTTTGACTGAAAAGGAAAAGATGAAAAGAAACAGAGGAACAAAGCAGAGAAAATAAGTAAACAAAACTCCACAATTCTGCACTTTCTGACTCTACAGCATAAAAGAACTCCGACAAACCAAACCCAGTGATTTTGGTAACCAGTTTTCTTGAATTCAATTGCAATTTTGTTTTTCCAAATCTCAAACCAGAAGCTATGTAGCAATTGTTCAGAACAATAAGGCTACTAAAATGCCATTTATATCTTGAAAACATTTTTTCACTAGATGGATCAGTGCCTGGCAAGGTTATGCAGCAGCTCATCTTGAGTGCCATCAAGCTGCATGTACAAGACAACCAGTGAATCAGGCCCAGGGTTTAGGAAAGGAAGGTCCTGCCTAATCAATCTGATCTCATTCTATGACTGGGTGACCCTCCTCGTAGATGAGAGGAGGGCTGTGGATGTGGTCTACCTAGGCCTTTGACACAGACTCCTACAGCATCCTCCTGAAAAGCTGGCAGCCCATGGCTTGGACAGGTGCACACTTCACTGGGTTAAAAACTGACTCAATGACCCGGCACAGAGAGTGGCTGTGAATAGTGCGGCACAGTAATGTAATTCTCTCAGTAGTCGACCTCTTGAAGCAGGGAGTGGGAAAGATTCTCCACAAGCCATTCCTCACCTGTGAAGAGAAGGCACACACCCATCAGGATGTGGACAGGAGGAGTGACAGAGTGTGGTGGGTTAAAGTTCCCCAACCCAGCATTAACTTTGCCATACCAACTCAGTTAGAAGCAAATGAAGCTGTATTTACAAACAGAATCTACACTCTACAATGGAATGCAATGAGTGTGTACAAAATAGGGGAGGTTTAGGCTGGAGGTTAGGAAGAAGTTCTACACAGAGAGAGTGATTGCCCATTGGAATGGACTGCCTGGGGAGGTTGTGGAGTCACCATCACTGGAGGTGTTCAGGAGGAGACTTGATAGGGTGCTTGGTTGCATGGTTTAGTTGATTAGGTGGCTTGGATGATAGGTTGGACGTGATGATCTTGAAGGTCTCTTCCAACCTGGTGTATTCTATTCTATTCTATTCTATTCTATTCTATTCTATTCTATTCTATTCTATTCTATTCTATTCTATTCTATTCTATTCTATTCTATTCTATTCTATATCCTGAGTGCAATCACACAGCACTTCCAGGATGGCCAAGGGATCAGGCCCAGCCAGCATGGATTTAGGAAGGGCAGGTCCTGCCTGACCAACCTGATCTCCTTCTATGATCAGGTGACTGCCTGGTGGATGTGGGGAGGCCTGTGGATGTGGTCTGCCTGGACCTCAGCAAGGCCTTTGACACCATCCCCCATAGCAAACTCCTGGCCAAGCTGTCAGCCCATGGCTTAGATGGGAGGACACTGTGTTGGGTTAGGAACTGGCTGGAGGGCCAAGCCCAGAGAGTGGTGGTGAATGGTGCCACATCCAGCTGGCAGCCAGTCACTGGTGGTGTGCCCCAGGGATCAGAGCTGGGCCCCGTGCTCTTTAACATCTTTATTGATGGTCTGGATGAGGGAATTGAGTCCATCATCAGTAACTTTGCAGATGACACCAAGCTGGGGGCAGGAGTTGATCTGCTGGAGGGTAGGAGAGGCTCTGCAGAGGGACCTCAACAGGCTGGACAGATGGGCAGAGTCCAACGGCATGAGATTTAACACATCCAAGTGCCGGGTTCTGCACATTGGCCACAACAACCCCATGCAGAGCTACAGGCTGGGGTCAGAGTGGCTGGAGAGCAGTCAGGTGGAGAGGGACCTGGGGGATACTGGTCGATGGTAGGCTGAACAGGAGCCTGCAGTGTGCCCTGGCAGCCAAGAAGGCCAATGGCATCCTGGCCTGCATCAGGAACAGTGTGGCCAGCAGGAGCAGGGAGGTCATTCTGCCCCTGTACACTGCACTGGTTAGGCCACACCTTGAGTACTGTGTCCAGTTCTGGGCCCCTCAGTTTAGGAAGGATGTTGACTTGCTGGAACGAGTCCAGAGAAGAGCAACACAGTTGGTGAGGGGCTTGGAACACAAGCCCTACGAGGAGAGGCTAAGGGAGCTGGGGTTGCTTAGCCTGGAGAAGAGGAGACTCAGGGGTGATCTTATTACTCTCTACAACTACCTGAAGGGAGGTTGTAGACAGACGGATGTTGGTCTCTTCTCCCAGGTGGCCAGTACCAGAACAAGAGGATGCAGTCTCAGGCTGCGCCAGGGAAGGTTTAGGTTGGATGTTATGAAGAAGTTCTATACAGAGAGAGTGATTGCCCATTGGAATGGGCTGCCTGGGGAGGTGGTGGAGTCATCATCATTGGAGGTTTTCAGGAGACTTGATGGGGTGCTTGGTGCCATGGGTTAGTTGATTAGGTGGTGCTGGATTGGTTGATGGGTTGGACGTGATGATCTTGAAGGTCTCTTCCAACCTGGTCTGGTCTATTCTATTCTATTCTAGATATACAGTATTTACAATATTATACAGATATTTACAATTAGTAAACAACCCAACCCCCTCTCTCAGTCAAGAGACCAGGGAAAACTCCCTGCTTCTCCCTCCCTGCTTCTCCCTCCCTGCCTCTCCCTCCCTGCCTCCCCTACCCCCCCAGTACAAAAAGGACTCGAGAGAGGAGCAGAGAAGTTAGACTTAGCCAAAGCCAGGCAATAAGCAGGTTATCTCTCCCAAGTGAAGCAAAACAGCCTGTGGCCGTTTGACGCTGTGCCTTTAAGGAAGGGGCACACTGGCTAAATGTTTGTAAAATATTTTGGTATTCTAAACGAATTTCATTGGCCAAGGATTGTGGGAGGAGAGATTGGACCCAGGGGAGTTGGGAACTTTCTCTCAGTCTTCCTTCCTTCGCTGTCCCTCTCGGCTGGATCTGCTTCTGGGATTCTGGCCAACTAAGATAAGATACTAACTCCCTGTGCAAGGCCTTTATTCTTTTCCTGCCCTGTTAACTGTCCTCGTCTCTTCTTCTACCTCTTTTGGGGGAGAAGGGAGGTAGGGGGTTGAAGGGGGCACAGGGGGAAGCCCCCTTTGTGGGGGGTCTGGTTTCTGGTTGAGTTCATTTGCTGTATATTCCTGTATATATTGTAAAATACCTGTATTTGTTGTGTTACATATAATCTGTTTCCTTGTAAAATATACTCTCATTTCTCCGACTGGGTTTAGCCGTGGTCTCTTTCTCAGTGGGGGAGGGAAAGCAGAGCCTTTCCTTTCAAACCAACACACAGCCAGAGATGGGAAGGGAAGGGAAGGGAAGGGAAGGGAAGGGAAGGGAAGGGAAGGGAAGGGAAGGGAAGGGAAGGGAAGGGAAGGGAAGGGAAGGGAAGGGAAGGGAAGGGAAGGGAAGGGAAGGGAAGGGAAGGGAAGGGAAGGGAAGGGAAGGGAAGGGAAGGGAAGGGAAGGGAAGGGAAGGGAAGGGAAGGGAAGGGAAGGGAGAAAAATTATTATGGTACAGCTTGCCTTATTCCAGATATTCACCCAATGAATTTGTTTAGAATAATCTTTTGTTTTCCTTTTTACACTCAATAGCGATTTATTTATATTTTTCCACTTTTCTGCTCGAAATCTGTAACTGAATTTTAAAGGCATAGTCTAAAACCACCACACAGAGCAGCACAGGTCTTCTGAAAAAAAAGTCGCACTGTCACACTGATCATGGTTAAGGGACCTGACTTCAACCATGACACCTTTGGTCCATCCAAGCTGGGCTGTGTGATGGCTTTTCTCACTTTCTACCTCCACTCCAGATCTCTCCTGCTCTGTGTTAATATTTGTGCCACAGAAGCACTGGTGATAAGAAAAGGTAAGTTCTGTATTGTGATTGACTTAATACTGACTTTCAACTGCTTTATGCTTTTGATCAAAAGTAGACAGAGCCATTCAAAGCTGCAACAAATTGTATATACATATATATGTATATATGCTGGCTTTAAAAGAGAGGAAATAGATATTCTTGTTTAAACTTCAAGTGCACAAACACCAAAGCCCATGGAAGTAATAATCAGTATTTTAAAAAAGGCTTAAATCTGGAATTCTCCAAGTACTGAACAAAGCACAGGCAGAAACCATCATTCATCAGCAAGTGAACAGCCTGGGAAGGGACTTCAGCATCATCTCATTTCCATTTCTGCTTATTTGCTTAAGTAAATACAACTCCACTGGCTAGTGGAAGATTCAGATTCCCTCAGTTTCCAATATATTCACACTATGTCAGACAATTAGACAAGGCACTGGATCATCTCATTCTACCTCACTTTATTAAAGTTGCCACTAACTCGAGAAACAGCTACGCTTATCTTCACACTGGGAAGTACACGTGAGCATGCGTACTAATAAAGTAAAACTGCAGCTCTCTGAAAACTAGGATGGTACAAAGTCAGCAACAAGACAGGCAAACAAAAAGACAGATCTTGAATTTTTAAGTCAACAGAGGGATGACCCAATTTAGTTAAAAGTATAATATGCTTTAAATAATTTCTGCCTTGGCATAAGGCTGTAATTCCAGTTAGTGAACTTCTGCACAGATATTCCATCGCTGAATTTTATTCTTAAATATAAGGTCAGTGAGGTCAGTCTTGTTAGTCTCTAACAGCTCCTCAGATCCCATAGCAACAGAATTTCACATGCCTACTAAAAAGAAATATGGCCAGCACAAGTGATTGGGCCTTGGGATAAAACTTCCTCTGAGATTGGCCTGAATTATGAAGTTTCATATTACTTCACGGGGAAGGAAAGGGGATTCCTTCCTAAGCTAAACAACTTTGTAAAACTTATTTCTATTGCAAACAGAAGCTGCGTAGCACAGTAGCTCCTCAGAAGCTTTTCCCTTCTTGCTTTGCGGTAAGGGAACACTGTGTGCACAGTTGGTCTGCACTCCTCTGTGAAGGGCAATGGACTTCCTCCTCCAGACAAAGGAGATTAGAGGCAAGAGGATTGAAAAACTGAGAGACTAAGGAGATACACTGATGAGGTAAAGACTGAAGGACAGGACAAAGAGAAGACAATTATCCCTGTATATTTTAAACATACTTCTGTCTGCATGTAGAAATTATTAATGCAAGCAGTACATTTGTAATTATTTGCTCTTCTCCCTTTGACAGGTTTCCTAAAAGCTATCATCACTCATTCAAGAGCTCTGCCTGCCTGCTTAGCATTTACTCTGGTTGACAGCTGGCTGAATATGAGCCAGCAGTGTGCCCAGGTGGCCAAAAAGGCAAATGGCATCCTGGCCTGCATCAGAAATAGTGTGGCCAGCAGGAGCAGGGAAGTCATTCTTCCCCTATACTCAGCACTGGTTAGGCCACACCTTGAGTACTGTGTCCAGTTCTGGGCCCCTCAATTTAAGGATGTTGAGATACTTGAACGTGTCCAGAAAAGGGCAGCAAGGCTGGTGAGAGGTCTCAAGCACAAGCCCTATGAGGAGAGGCTGAGGGAGCTGGGGTTGTTTAGCCTGAAGAGGAGGCTCAAAGGAGAACTTATTGCTGACTACAATGAGCTGGAAGGAGGTTGTAGACAGGTGGGTGTTGGTCTCTTCTCCTAAGCAACCAGTGACAGAACAAGAGGACACAGTCGCAAGCTGTGCCAGGAGAAGTTTAGGCCTGAGGTGAGGAGAAAGTTCTTCACAAAAAAAGTGATTTGCCATTGGAATGTGCTGCCCAGGGAGGTGGTGGCATCACTATCCCCAGAGGTGTTCAAACAAGGACTGGATGTGGCACTTGGAGCCGTGGTTTAGTTGTCATAAGGTGCTAGGTATTAGGTAATAGGTCGGACTTGATGATCTCTGAGTTCTTTTCCAACCTAGTTGATTCTGTGATGTCTTCCCTTGTAACACAACATTGCCTCTGGGAATTGGTGGATGCACTGAATTTACCTTCTGATGAAGTTTCATTAACTTCAGAATTCTGTAACATTTTATTATTTGCTCTCTGTTTGGTGAGTAACTCAAATATTATGTCTGTTAATAGACTTTTCTCATTTTCATCACCTTCTCCACCCTGCAAACAATAACTAAGACACATGCATTGAAGATTAGGACAGACACCATGACTTGAAGTCTTTGTATTGCTAATACTGCTGCATATGTTTTGTAGGTTTAACCTGAAATCATATTTGTATTTTACACCAAAAGTCTGCATGGGAATTCTCTCAGGCATCTGAGAAGTCAGGCTTGATTTTAATGTTAGAAGGTAGCATTGTGAAAGCTTCAACTAACCCTCAGAATAAGGTCACATATCTGAGTTATCCTGACTCCAGAAGGAGGGAGAGGGGAGAGGGGGACCATGTCTAGACATTCCAGGACCTGCCTGGGTTTGTGCTGGGCCCATTTGACCTTACCACAACACTCTGTCTCTCAGTCTTGGACAGATTTTGGGTTTGGTGAGTATGTATCTGGTCTGTTTTAAAGGATATTTCAGTGCTTAATTACTCCAGGAACAGCATGGGCAAGCTTGCTGAGCAACCGCAACTGATAACAAGACTGCTGCTACCAAACAGAAACAAAAGAGGACTGGAGAAGTAGTGCATGAAAAGGTTTGAAGCGGTAATTCATCTTGGAGCAGAAGAAGTAAAGTGACAGTTTTCTCAGGAGGACCATTTAGATGGGGAACCTGGGATTCAAATTGCAAGGTTTTGAGGTGAAGAGCTCTGAGAGACCTTCAAGTCTTCCATGAGATGGTATTTGCATGACAGTAACTAGCAAGCTAGGAGCAAGTGGATTAGAATGGATTCAGAACTTGGAAGTTTTATGTGGGACAAAGACTCAGGCTGAAGGGAATTTTGGAAAATAAATAGGGAAATCTGTAAATTCTTGACTGACAGCATCTTGAAAAGAGAGTGTGAAAAAGCGATGGGCAGACATGAGAGGCCTAGTATGTGCTGGCTTTTGGAATGGAAAGCTCTGAAGGAACTCCAGAGGAACTTGAGGATGATGAGCTGACAAGATAGAAAAAAAGGGAGTGAGAGAGAAACAACAATGTGAAACAATATTTCCCTTCCATTACCTCTCACAAAAATATAGAAGTTGCAATCTACTTTCTAACCCATCCCAAGCTCTCTTTCTTTTCAGTTACACAAATCATCATCTTGACAGAAACAAAATAGGCAGGTTTTGACCTATTCCTAACTGGAAGTGACTTAAAAGACTTGCTTCTGCTGCTTCTGATACTGTAGGCTTTTAGTTACTGGTCAGAAAATAAAAGCAAAACTCCATTGTGCTAGTCACTCTTAACAGTATTTAAACAGCTGAGTTTATCATTAGTTAATTAGGAGAATGAGAACTTTTTACAAGAGTGGTAGAAATATAACAGGTTTTGAAGGTTATTTTGCATTTTCTTTAGGTGTTTTCATCACCTAGGCACATCTTTTGCATTGAAGAAGAAACTTTCTGCAAGCCAGGTTTAGAATCACTGTGGAAAAGACAATGTTAGACTGTCGTACATCTGTAACCAGCCCAGTGTAAATTCTTTCCTGCAAATGAAGCTTTAAAACAGAATCATAGAATCAATAGGTTGGAAAAGACCTCAGAGATCATCAAGTCCAACCTGTCACCCGATAACTCATGACTAACTAAGCCATGGCACCAAGTGCCCCATCCAATCCCTTTTTGAACACCTCCAGGGATGGTGATTCCACCGCCTCCCTGGGCAGTTCATTCCAATGGCTAACAACTCTCTCTGTGAAGAACTTTCTCCTCACCTCAAGCCTAAACTTCCCCTGGTGCAGCTTCAGACTGTGTCCTCTTGTTCTGGTGCTGGTTGCCTCGAAGAAGAGACCAACCCCCTCCTGGCTACAACCTCCCTTCAGGTAGTTGTAGAGAGCATTAAGTTCTATTTTATAACTAATATAGCTTTACCCATTTCTGAGCAGTACAACATCTTAAACTTTTTCTTTTTTCCTTTTTCCCCCAGTGCATGCAAAATTTGGGTCTTTTGCTCATTTTAGTTCTACAAAAGCAATCCAGTTTGTACTGCTTGCACAAAAGGAAGCCTGGTGGGATGGGACAGTTATGCCTGGCCACTAATATAAATTCCACTACAAAACCAAGCTGGTAGTTTTACATCTGAGCCAGAGACAAGTGGCAGGTCAGTAAGACAAAGGTATAAGCAGTAAAGGTTCTGTGGGATCAAAGGAGTGCATGACCAGGATTAAATGATTAACCACTTGCTCCAAAATACATACTTATTAAGAGAAGGCTACTACACTATTTAATATTTAATGGCAGATAAATAATTTTTGCATGGCTTTGAAACTCCTACTTTGTGTTGCTGGGTTTTTTTCTTGGTTTTTTTTTTTTTTTTTAGGGGGGTTTTGGTGTTTTGTTGGTTTTTTTTTTGCTGGTGGTGGTTTTATTTGTTTGTTGTTTTGTCTGAAGAGGTGTTACAAAAGCATATTTTATATCATGGCTTTGTATATGTTCTATGTGGTTTGATTATCATGTGGGACTTCAGTCACCCTGGTATTTGCTGGAACAGCAACACAGCAAGAAACAAACAAAAGGAGGCTCCTGCAAAGGAATGATGATAACTTTTTGACACAGGTGGTGGAGGAGCCAACAAGAAGAGGTGTGCTGCTGGACCTTGTGCTAAGGAACAAAGCAGGTCTGGTTGGTGATGTGAAGGTTGGAGGCAGTCTTGGAGGCAGTGACCACAAGATGGTAGAGTTCAGGATCATGCAAAGAAGTAGCAGGGTAGTAAGCAGGACTGTAACCCTGGACTTCAGAAGAGCAACTTTGATCTCTTCAGAGACTTGG